>NW_027478164.1:7407196-7710227 GCF_051020975.1 Osmia lignaria lignaria
AACTCTGCACTAGTGCGAGCCGCAAATGCCACTTCCAGCTTAGCTGTGCAGAAGAAGAACAACAAGAAGAAGAAATATCTCGAAATATGTCCGACAGGCCCCTTCCCTTGAGATAAATCTGCAAATATCTCGGAAACGAAGCGAGCTATGGCGAAATGTTAAGAGACCTTTTTTGTATAGAATTAAGTTTCCTACTTTTTATCTTCTATGATATTTTTTGATCAGATGCGTAGTTCTCGAGATATATCAAGATATTTAAAAGTTCCGAAGCTGCACCAACATAATAGAGATACAGAAACACCGTGGCCCCTCTCTTTGAGATAACTCTGCACTACTGCGAGCTGCAAATGCCACTTCCAGCTTAGCTGTGCAGAAGAAGAACAACAAGAAGAAGAAATATCTCGAAATATGTCCGTCAGGCCCCTTCCCTTGAGATAAATCTGCAAATATCTCGGAAACGAAGCGAGCTATGGCAAAATCTTTAGAGACCTTCCTTGTAGAGAATTAAGTTTCCTACGTTTTATCTTCTATGATATTTTTTGATCAGATGCGTAGTTCTCGAGATATATCAAGATATTTAAAAGTTCCGAAGCGGCACCAACATAATAGAGATACAGAAACACCGTGGCCCCTCTCTTTGAGATAACTCTGCACTATTGCGAGCTGCAAATGCCACTTCCAGCTTAGCTGTGCAGAAGAAGAACAACAAGAAGAAGAAATATCTCGAAATATGTCCGTCAGGCCCCTTCCCTTGAGATAAATCTGCAAATATCTCGGAAACGAAGCGAGCTATGGCAAAATCTTTAGAGACCTTTCTTGTAGAGAATTAAGTTTCCTACTTTTTATGTAGTATGATATTTTTTGATCAGATGCGTAGTTCTCGAGATATATCAAGATATTTAAAAGTTCCGAAGCCGCACCAACATAATAGAGATACAGAAACACCGTGGCCCCTTTCTTTGAGATAACTCTGCACTATTGCGCGCTGCAAATGCCACTTCCAGCTTAGCTGTGCAGAGGAAGAACAACAAGAAGAAGAAATATCTCGAAATATGTCCGTCAGGCCAGTTCCTTTGAGCTGAATCTGCAAATATCTCGGAAACGAAGCGAGCTATGGCAAAATGTTAAGAGACGTTTTTTGTAGAGAATTATGTTTCCTACAATTTATGTTCTATGATATTTTTTGATCCGAAGCGTAGTTTTCGAGATATATCGAGATATTTAAAAGTTCCGAAGCCGCACCAACATAATAGGGATACAGAAACACCGTGGCCCCTTTCTTTGAGATAACTCTGCACTAGTGCGAGCCGCAAATGCCACTTCCAGCTTAGCTGTGCAGAAGAAGAACAACAAGAAGAAGAAATATCTCGAAATATGTCCGTCAGGCCCCTTCCCTTCAGATAAATCTGCTAATATCTCGGAAACGAAGCGAGCTATGGCAAAATGTTAAGAGACCTTTTTTGTAGAGAATTAAGTTTCCTACTTTTTATGTTCTATGATATTTTTTGATCAGATGCGTAGTTCTCGAAATATATCAAGATATTTAAAAGTTCCGAAGCCGCACCAACATAATAGAGATACAGAAACACCGTGGCCCCTTTCTTTGAGATAACTCTGCACTATTGCGAGCTGCAAATGCCACTTCCAGCTTAGCTGTGCAGAAGAAGAACAACAAGAAGAAGAAATATCTCGAAATATGTCCGTCAGGCCCCTTCCCTTGAGATATATCTGCAAATATCTCGGAAACGAAGCGAGCTATGGCAAAATGTTAAGAGACCTTTTTTGTAGAGAATTATGTTTCCTACAATTTATGTTCTATGATATTTTTTGATCAGAAGCGTAGTTTTCGAGATATATCGAGATATTTAAAAGTTCCGAAGCCGCACCAACATAATAGAGATACAGAAACACCGTGGCCCCTCTCTTTGAGATAACTCTGCACTATTGCGAGCTGCAAATGCCACTTCCAGCTTAGCTGTGCAGAAGAAGAACAACAAGAAGAAGAAATATCTCGAAATATGTCCGTCAGGCCCCTTCCCTTGAGATAAATCTGCAAATATCTCGGAAACGAAGCGAGCTATGGCAAAATCTTTAGAGACCTTTCTTGTAGAGAATTAAGTTTCCTACTTTTTATCTTCTATGATATTTTTTGATCAGATGCGTAGTTCTCGAGATATATCAAGATATTTAAAAGTTCCGAAGCCGCACCAACATAATAGAGATACAGAAAGACCGTGGCCCCTCTCTTTGAGATAACTCTGCACTATTGCGCGCTGCAAATGCCACTTCCAGCTTAGCTGTGCAGAAGAAGAACAACAAGAAGAAGAAATATCTCGAAATATGTCCGTCAGGCCCCTTCCCTTGAGATAAATCTGCAAATATCTCGGAAACGAAGCGAGCTATGGGAAAATGTAAAGAGACCTTTTTTGTAGAGAATTAAGTTTCCTACTTTTTATGTTCTATGATATTTTTCGATCAGAGGCGTAGTTCTCGAGATATATCAAGATATTTAAAAGTTCCGAAGCCGCACCAACATAATAGAGATACAGAAACACCGTGGCCCCTTTCTTTGAGATAACTCTGCACTAGTGCGAGCCGCAAATGCCACTTCCAGCTTAGCTGTGCAGAAGAAGAACAACAAGAAGAAGAAATATCTCGAAATATGTCCGACAGGCCCCTTCCCTTGAGATAAATCTGCAAATATCTCGGAAACGAAGCGAGCTATGGCGAAATGTTAAGAGACCTTTTTTGTAGAGAATTAAGTTTCCTACTTTTTATCTTGTATGATATTTTTTGATCAGATGCGTAGTTCTCGAGATATATCAAGATATTTAAAAGTTCCGAAGCCGCACCAACATAATAGAGATACAGAAACACCGTGGCCCCTGTCTTTGAGATAACTTTGCACTATTGCGAGCTGCAAATGCCACTTCCAGCTTAGCTGTGCAGAAGAAGAACAACAAGAAGAAGAAATATCTCGAAATATGTCCGTCAGGCCCCTTCCCTTGAGATAAATCTGCAAATATCTCGGAAACGAAGCGAGCTATGGCAAAATGTTTAGAGACCTTTCTTGTAGAGAATTAAGTTTCCTACTTTTTATGTAGTATGATATTTTTTGATCAGATGCGTAGTTCTCGAGATATATCAAGATATTTAAAAGTTCCGAAGCCGCATCAACATAGTAGAGATACAGAAACACCGTGGCCCCTTTCTTTGAGATAACTCTGCACTATTGCGCGCTGCAAATGCCACTTCCAGCTTAGCTGTGCAGAAGAAGAACAACAAGAAGAAGAAATATCTCGAAATATGTCCGTCAGGCCCCTTCCCTTGAGATAAATCTGCAAATATCTCGGAAACGAAGCGAGCTATGGCAAAATGTTAAGAGGCCTTTTTTGTAGAGAATAATGTTGCCTACAATTTACGTTCTATGATATTTTTTGATCAGAAGCGTAGTTTTCGAGATATATCGAGATATTTAAAAGTTCCGAAGCCGCACCAACATAATAGAGATACAGAAACACCGTGGCCCCTTTCTTTGAGATAACTCTGCACTATTGCGACCTGCAAATGCCACTTCCAGCTCAGCTGTGCAGAAGAAGAACAACAAGAAGAAGAAATATCTCGAAATATGTCCGTCAGGCCCCTTCCCTTGAGATAAATCTGCAAATATCTCGGAAACGAAGCGAGCTATGGCAAAATGTTTAGAGACCTTTCCTGTAGAGAATTAAGTTTCCTACTTTTTATGTAGTATGATATTTTTTGATCAGATGCGTAGTTCTCGAGATATATCAAGATATTTAAAAGTTCCGAAGCCGCACCAACATAATAGAGATACAGAAACACCGTGGCCCCTTTCTTTGAGATAACTCTGCACGATTGCGAGCTGGAAATGCCACTTCCAGTTCAGCTGTGCAGAAGAAGAACAACAAGAAGAAGAAATATCTCGAAGTATGTCCATCAGGACCCTTCCCTTGAGATAAATCTGCAAATATCTCGGAAACGAAGCGAGCTATGGCAAAATGTTAAGGGACCTTTTTTGTAGAGAATAATGTTTCCTACAATTTACGTTCTATGATATTTTTTGATCAGAAGCGTAGTTTTCGAGATATATCGAGATATTTAAAAGTTCCGAAGCCGCACCAACATAATAGAGATACAGAAACACCGTGGCCCCTTTCTTTGAGATAATTCTGCACTATTGCGACCTGCAAATGCCACTTCCAGCTTAGCTGTGCAGAAGAAGAACAACAAGAAGAAGAAATATCTCGAAATATGTCCGTCAGGCCCCTTCCCTTGAGATAAATCTGCAAATATCTCGGAAACGAAGCGAGCTATGGCAAAATGTTAAGAGACCTTTTTTGTAGAGAATTAAGTTTGCTACTTTTTACGTTCTATGATATTTTTTGATCAGATGCGTAGTTCTCGAGATATATCAAGATATTTAAAAGTTCCGAAGCCGCACCAACATAATAGAGATACAGAAACACCGTGGCCCCTTTCTTTGAGATAACTCTGCACTATTGCGAGCTGGAAATGCCACTTCCAGTTTAGCTGTGCAGAAGAAGAACAACAAGAAGAAGAAATATCTCGAAATATGTCCATCAGGACCCTTCCCTTGAGATAAATCTGCAAATATCTCGGAAACGAAGCGAGCTATGGCAAAATGTTAAGGGACCTTTTTTGTAGATAATAATGTTTCCTACAATTTACGTTCTACGATATTTTTTGATCAGAAGCGTAGTTTTCGAGATATATCGAAATATTTTAAAGTTCCGAAGCCGCACCAACATAATAGAGATACAGAAACACCGTGGCCACTTTCTTTGAGATAACTCTGCACTATTGCGACCTGCAAATGCCACTTCCAGCTCAGCTGTGCAGAAGAAGAACAACAAGAAGAAGAAATATCTCGAAATATGTCCGTCAGGCCCCTTCCCTTGAGATAAATCTGCAAATATCTCGGAAACGAAGCGAGCTATGGCGAAATGTTAAGAGACCTTTTTTGTAGAGAATTAAGTTTCCTACTTTTTATGTAGTATGATATTTTTTGATCAGATGCGTAGTTCTCGAGATATATCAAGATATTTAAAAGTTCCGAAGCCGCACCAACATAATAGAGATACAGAAACACCGTGGCCCCTTTCTTTGAGATAACTCTGCACTATTGCGCGCTGCAAATGCCACTTCCAGCTTAGCTGTGCAGAAGAAGAACAACAACAAGAAGAAATATCTCGAAATATGTCCGTCAGGCCCCTTCCCTTGAGATAAATCTGCAAATATCTCGGAAAGGAAGCGAGCTATGGCAAAATCTTAAGAGACCTTTTTTGTAGAGAATAATGTTTCCTACAATTTACGTTCTATGATATTTTTTGATCAGAAGCGTAGTTTTCGAGATATATCGAGATATTTAAAAGTTCCGAAGCCGCACCAACATAATAGAGATACAGAAACACCGTGGCCCCTTTCTTTGAGTTAATTCTGCACTATTGCGACCTGCAAATGCCACTTCCAGCTCAGCTGTGCAGAAGAAGAACAACAAGAAGAAGAAATATCTCGAAATATGTCCGTCAGGCCCCTTCCCTTGAGATAAATCTGCAAATATCTCGGAAACGAAGCGAGCTATGGCAAAATGTTAAGAGACCTTTTTTGTAGAGAATTAAGTTTCCTACTTTTTACGTTCTATGATATTTTTTGATCAGATGCGTAGTTCTCGAGATATATCAAGATATTTAAAAGTTCCGAAGCCGCACCAACATAATAGAGATACAGAAACACCGTGGCCCCTTTCTTTGAGATAACTCTGCACTATTGCGAGCTGGAAATGCCACTTCCAGTTTAGCTGTGCAGAAGAAGAACAACAAAAAGAAGAAATATCTCGAAATATGTCCGTCAGGCCCCTTCCCTTGAGATAAATCTGCAAATATCTCGGAAACGAAGAGAGCTATGGCAAAATGTTAAGAGACCTTTTTTGTAGAGAATTAAGTTTCCTACTTTTCATGTTCTATGATATTTTTTGATCAGATGCGTAGTTCTCGAGATATATCAAGATATTTAAAAGTTCCGAAGCCGCACCAAAATAATAGAGATACAGAAACACCGTGGCCCCTCTCTTTGAGATAACTCTGCACTATTGCGAGCTGTAAATGCCACTTCCAGCTTAGCTGTGCAGAAGAAGAACGACAAGAAGAAGAAATATCTCGAAATATGTCCGTCAGGCTCCTTCCCTTGAGATATATCTGCAAATATCTCGGAAAGGAAGCGAGCTATGGCAAAATGTTAAGAGACCTTTTTTGTCGAGAATTATGTTTCCTACAATTTATGTTCTATGATATTTTTTGATCAGAAGCGTAGTGGTCGAGATATATCGAGATATTTAAAAGTTCCGAAGCCGCACCAACATAATAGAGATACAGAAACACCGTGGCCCCTTTCTTTGAGATAACTCTGCACTATTGCGAGCTGGAAATGCCACTTCCAGTTTAGCTGTGCAGAAGAAGAACAACAAAAAGAAGAAATATCTCGAAATATGTCCGTCAGGCCCCTTCCCTTGAGATAAATCTGCAAATATCTCGGAAACGAAGAGAGCTATGGCAAAATGTTAAGAGACCTTTTTTGTAGAGAATTAAGTTTCCTACTTTTCATGTTCTATGATATTTTTTGATCAGATGCGTAGTTCTCGAGATATATCAAGATATTTAAAAGTTCCGAAGCCGCACCAAAATAATAGAGATACAGAAACACCGTGGCCCCTCTCTTTGAGATAACTCTGCACTATTGCGAGCTGGAAATGCCACTTCCAGTTTAGCTGTGCAGAAGAAGAACAACAAGAAGAAGAAATATCTCGAAATATGTCCGTTAGGCCCCTTCCCTTGAGATAAATCTGCAAATATCTCGGAAACGAAGCGAGCTATGGCAAAATGTTAAGAGACCTTTTTTGTAGAGAATTATGTTTCCTACAATTTATGTTCTATGATATATTTTGATCAGAAGCGTAGTTCTCGAGATATATCGAGATATTTAAAAGTTCCGAAGCCGCACCAACATAATAGGGATACAGAAACACCGTGGCCCCTTTCTTTGAGATAACTCTGCACTAGTGCGAGCTGTAAATGCCACTTCCAGCTTAGCTGTGCAGAAGAAGAACAACAAGAAGAAGAAATATCTCGAAATATGTCCGTCAGGCCCCTTCCCTTGAGATAAATCTGCAAATATCTCGGAAACGAAGCGAGCTATGGCAGAATGTTAAGAGACGTTTTTTGTAGAGAATTATGTTTCCTACAATTTATGTTCTATGATATTTTTTGATCAGAAGCGTAGTTCTCGAGATATATCGAGATATTTAAAAGTTCCGAAGCCGCACCAACATAATAGGGATACAGAAACACCGTGGCCCCTTTCTTTGAGATAACTCTGCACTAGTGCGAGCCGCAAATGCCACTTCCAGCTGAGCTGTGCAGAAGAAGAACAACAAGAAGAAGAAATATCTCGAAATATGTCCGTCTGGCCCCTTCCCTTGAGATAAATCTGCAAATATCTCGGAAACGAAGCGAGCTATGGCAAAATGTTAAGAGACGTTTTTTGTAGAGAATTAAGTTTCCTACTTTTTATGTGCTATGATATTTTTTGATCAGATGCGTAGTTCTCGAGATATATCAAGATATTTAAAAGTTCCGAAGCCGCACCAACATAATAGAGATACAGAAACACCGTGGCCCCTTTCTTTGAGATAACTCTGCACTATTCCGAGCTGTAAATGCCACTTCCAGCTTAGCTGTGCAGAAGAAGAACAACAAGAAGAAGAAATATCTCGAAATATGTCCGTCAGGCCCCTTCCCTTGAGATATATCTGCAAATATCTCGGAAACGAAGCGAGCTATGGCAAAATGTTAAGAGACCTTTTTTGTAGAGAATTATGTTTTCTACAATTTATGTTCTATGATATTTTTTGATCGGATGCGTAGTTCTCGAGATATATCAAGATATTTAAAAGTTCCGAAGCCGCACCAACATAATAGAGATACAGAAACACCGTGGCCCCTTTCTTTGAGATAACTCTGCACTATTGCGACCTGCAAATGCCACTTCCAGCTTAGCTGTGCAGAAGAGGAACAACAAGAAGAAGAAATATCTCGGAATATGTCCGTCAGGCCCCTTCCCTTGAGCTAAATCTGCAAATATCTCGGAAACGATGCCAGCTATGGGAAAATGTTAAGAGACCTTTTTTGTAGAGAATTAAGTTTCCTACTTTTTATGTTCTATGATATTTTTCGATCAGAGGCGTAGTCCTCGAGATATATCAAGATATTTAAAAGTTCCGAAGCCGCACCAACATAATAGAGATACAGAAACACCGTGGCCCCTTTCTTTGAGATAACTCTGCACTATTGCACGCTGCAAATGCCACTTCCAGCTTAGCTGTGCAGAAGAAGAACAACAAGAAGAAGAAATATCTCGAAATATGTCCGTCAGGCCCCTTCCCTTGAGATAAATCTGCAAATATCTCGGAAACCAAGTGAGCTATGGCAAAATGTTAAGAGACCTTATTTGTAGAGAATTAAGTTTCCTACTTTTTATGTTCTACGATATTTTTTGATCAGATGCGTAGTTCTCGAGATATATCAAGATATTTAAAAGTTCCGAAGCCGCATCAACATAATAGAGATACAGAAACACCGTGGCCCCTTTCTTTGAGATAACTCTGCACTATTGCGAGCTGCAAATGCCACTTCCAGCTTAGCTGTGCAGAAGAAGAACAACAAGAAGAAGAAATATCTCGAAATATGTCCGTCAGGCCCGTTCCCTTGAGATAAATCTGCAAATATCTCGGAAACGAAGCGAGCTATGGCAAAATGTTAAGAGACCTTTTTTGTACAGAATTATCTTTCCTACAATTTACGTTCTCCGATATTTTTTGATCAGAAGCGTAGTTTTCGAGATATATCGAGATATTTAAAAGTTCCGAAGCCGCACCAACATAATAGAGATACAGAAACACCGTGGCCCTTTTCTTTGAGATAAGTCTGCACTATTGCGACCTGCAAATGCCACTTCCAGCTTAGCTGTGCAGAAGAAGAACAACAAGAAGAAGAAATATCTCGAAATATGTCCGTCAGGCCCCTTCCCTTGAGATAAATCTGCAAATATCTCGGAAACGAAGCGAGCTATGGCAAAATGTTAAGAGACCTTTTTTGTAGAGAATTAAGTTTCCTACTTTTTATGTTCCATGATATTTTTCGATCAGAGGCGTAGTTTTGGAGATATATCGAGATATTTAAAAGTTCCGAAGCCGCACCAACATAATAGAGATACAGAAACAGCGTGGCCCCTTTCTTTGGGATAACTCTGCACTATTGCGAGCTGGAAATGCCACTTCCAGTTTAGCTGTGCAGAAGAAGAACAACAAGAAGAAGAAATATCTCGAAGTATGTCCGTCAGGACCCCTCCCTTGAGATAAATCTGCAAATATCTCGGAAACGAAGCGAGCTATTGCAAAACGTTAAGAGACCTTTTTTGTAAAGAATTAGGTTTCCTACTTTTTATGTTCTATGATATTTTTTGATCAGATGCGTAGTTCTCGAGATATATCAAGATATTTAAAAGCTCCGAAGCTGCACCAACATAATAGAGGTACAGAAACACCGTGGCCCCTTTCTTTGAGATAACTCTGCACTATTGCGAGCTGCAAATGCCACTTCCAGCTTAGCTGTGCAGAAGAAGAACAACAAGAATAAGAAATATTTCGAAATATGTCCGTCAGGCCCCTTCCCTTGAGATAAATCTGCAAATATCTCGGAAACGAAGCGAGCTACGGCAAAATGTTAAGAGACCTTTTTTGTAGAGAATTAAGTTTTCTACTTTTTATGTTCCATGATATTTTTTGATCAGATGCGTAGTTCTCGAGATATATCAAGATATTTAAAAGTTCTGAAGCTGCACCAACATAATAGAGATACAGAAACACCGTGGCCCCTTTCTTTGAGATAACTCTGCACTAGTGCGAGCCGCAAATGCCACTTCCAGCTTAGCTGTGCAGAAGAAGAACAACCAGAAGAAGAAATATCTGGAAATATGTCCGTTAGGCCCCTTCCCTTGAGATAAATCTGCAAATATCTCGGAAACGAAGCGAGCTATGGCAAAATCTTAAGAGACCTTTTTTGCAGAGAATTAAGTTTCCTACTTTTTATCTTCTATGATATTTTTTGATCAGATGCGTAGTTCTCGAGATATATCAAGATATTTAAAAGTTCCGAAGCCGCACCAACATAATAGAGATACAGAAACACCGTGGCCCCTTTCTTTGAGATAACTCTGCACTATTGCGAGCTGGAAATGCCACTTCCAGTTTAGCTGTGCAGAAGAAGAACAACAAGAAGAAGAAATATCTCGAAATATGTCCGTTAGGCCCCTTCCCTTCAGATAAATCTGCAAATATCTCGGAAACGAAGCGAGCTATGGCAAAATGTTAAGAGACCGTTTTTGTAGAGAATTAAGTTTCCTACTTTTTATGTTCTATGATATTTTTTGATCAGATGCGTAGTTCTCGAGATATACCAAGATATTTAAAAGTTCCGAAGCCGCACCAACATAATAGAGATACAGAAACACCGTGGCCCCTTTCTTTGAGATAACTCTGCACAATTGCGAGCTGCAAATGCCACTTCCAGCTTGGCTGTGCAGAAGAAGAACAACAAGAAGAAGAAATATCTCGAAATATGTCCGTCAGGCCCCTTCCCTTGAGATACATCGGCAAGTATCTCGGAAACGAAGCGAGCTATGGTAAAATGTTAACAGACCTTTCTTGTAGAGAATTAAGTTTTCTACTTTTTATGTTCCATGATATTTTTTGATCAGATGCGTAGTTCTCGAGATATATCAAGATATTTAAAAGTTCTGAAGCTGCACCAACATAATAGAGATACAGAAACACCGTGGCCCCTTTCTTTGAGATAACTCTGCACTAGTGCGAGCCGCAAATGCCACTTCCAGCTTAGCTGTGCAGAAGAAGAACAACAAGAAGAAGAAATATCTGGAAATATGTCCGTTAGGCCCCTTCCCTTGAGATATATCTGCAAATATCTCGGAAACGAAGCGAGCTATGGCAAAATGTTAAGAGACCTTTTTTGTAGAGAATTATGTTTCCTACTTTTTATGTTCTATGATATTTTTTGATCAGATGCGTAGTTCTCGAGATATACCAAGATATTTAAAAGTTCCGAAGCCGCACCAACATAATAGAGATACAGAAACACCGTGGCCCCTTTCTTTGAGATAACTCTGCACAATTGCGAGCTGCAAATGCCACTTCCAGCTTAGCTGTGCAGAAGAAGAACAACAAGAAGAAGAAATATCTCGAAATATGTCCGTCAGGCCCCTTCCCTTGAGATACATCGGCAAGTATCTCGGAAACGAAGCGAGCTATGGCAAAATGTTAAGAGACCTTTTTTGTAGAGAATTAGGTTTCCTACTTTTCATGTTCTATGATATTTTTTGATCAGATGCGTAGTTCTCGAGATATATCAAGATATTTAAAAGTTCCGAAGCCGCACCAACATAATAGAGATACAGAAACACCGTGGCCCCTTTCTTTGAGATAACTCTGCACTATTGCGAGCTGCAAATGCCACTTCCAGCTTAGCTGTGCAGAAGAAGAACAACAAGAAGAAGAAATATCTCGAAATATGTCCGTCAGGCCCCTTCCCTTGAGATAAATCTGCAAATATCTCGGAAACGAAGAGAGCTATGGCAAAATGTTAAGAGACCTTTTTTGTAGAGAATTAAGTTTCCTACTTTTCATGTTCTATGATATTTTTTGATCAGATGCGTAGTTCTCGAGATATATCAAGATATTTAAAAGTTCCGAAGCCGCACCAACATAATAGAGATACAGAAACACCGTGGCCCCTTTCTTTGAGATAACTCTGCACTATTGCGAGCTGTAAATGCCACTTCCAGCTTAGCTGTGCAGAAGAAGAACAACAAGAAGAAGAAGTATCTCGAAATATGTCCGTCAGGCCCCTTCCCTTGAGATATATCTGCAAATATCTCGGAAACGAAGCGAGCTATGGCAAAATGTTAAGAGACCTTTTTTGTAGAGAATTATGCTTCCTACAATTTATGTTGTATGATATTTTAGATCAGAAGCGTAGTCTTCGAGATATATCGAGATATTTAAAAGTTCCGAAGCCGCACCAACATAATAGAGATACAGAAACACCGTGGCCCCTTTCTTTGAGATAACTCTGCACAATTGCGAGCTGCAAATGCCACTTCCAGCTTAGCTGTGCAGAAGAAGAACAACAAGAAGAAGAAATATCTCGAAATATGTCCGTCAGGCCCCTTCCCTTGAGATAAATCTGCAAATATCTCGGAAACCAAGTGAGCTATGGCAAAATGTTAAGAGACCTTATTTGTAGAGAATTAAGTTTCCTACTTTTTATGTTCTACGATATTTTTTGATCAGATGCGTAGTTCTCGAGATATATCAAGATATTTAAAAGTTCCGAAGCCGCATCAACATAATAGAGATACAGAAACACCGTGGCCCCTTTCTTTGAGATAACTCTGCACTATTGCGAGCTGCAAATGCCACTTCCAGCTTAGCTGTGCAGAAGAAGAACAACAAGAAGAAGAAATATCTCGAAATATGTCCGTCAGGCCCGTTCCCTTGAGATAAATCTGCAAATATCTCGGAAACGAAGCGAGCTATGGCAAAATGTTAAGAGACCTTTTTTGTACAGAATTATCTTTCCTACAATTTACGTTCTCCGATATTTTTTGATCAGAAGCGTAGTTTTCGAGATATATCGAGATATTTAAAAGTTCCGAAGCCGCACCAACATAATAGAGATACAGAAACACCGTGGCCCTTTTCTTTGAGATAAGTCTGCACTATTGCGACCTGCAAATGCCACTTCCAGCTTAGCTGTGCAGAAGAAGAACAACAAGAAGAAGAAATATCTCGAAATATGTCCGTCAGGCCCCTTCCCTTGAGATAAATCTGCAAATATCTCGGAAACGAAGCGAGCTATGGCAAAATGTTAAGAGACCTTTTTTGTAGAGAATAATGTTTCCTACAATTTACGTTCTATGATATTTTTTGATCAGAAGCGTAGTTCTCGAGATATATCAAGATATTTAAAAGTTCCGAAGCCGCACCAACATAATAGAGATACAGAAACACCGTGGCCCCTTTCTTTGAGATAACTCTGCACTACTGCGAGCTGCAAATGCCACTTCCAGCTTAGCTGTGCAGAAGAAGAACAACAAGAAGAAGAAATATCTCGAAATATGTCCGTCAGACCCCTTCCCTTGAGATAAATCTGCAAATATCTCGGAAACGCAGCGAGCTATGGCAAAATGTTAAGAGACCTTTTTTGTAGAGAATTAAGTTTCCTACTTTTTATGTTCGATGATATTTTTTGATCAGATGCGTTGTTCTCGAGATATATCAAGATATTTAAAAGTTCCGAAGCCGCACCAACATAATAGAGATACAGAAACACCGTGGCCCCTTTCTTTGAGATAACTCTGCACTATTGCGAGCTGCAAATGCCACTTCCAGCTTAGCTGTGCAGAAGAAGAACAACAAGAAGAAGAAATATCTCGAAATATGTCTGTCAGGCCCCTTCCCTTGAGATATATCTGCAAATATCTCGGAAACGAAACGAGCTATGGCAAAATGTTGAGAGACCTTTTTTGTAGAGAATTAAGTTTCCTACTTTTTACGTTCTATGATATTTTTTGATCGGATGCGTAGTTCTCGAGATATATCAAGATATTTAAAAGTTCCGAAGCCGCACCAACATAATATAGATACAGAAACACCGTGGCCCCTTTCTTTGAGACAACTCTGCACTATTGCGCGCTGCAAATGCCACTTCCAGCTTAGCTGTGCAGAAGAAGAACAACAAGAAGAAGAAATATCTCGAAATATGTCCGTCAGGCCCCTTCCCTTGAGATAAATCTGCAAATATCTCGGAAACGAAGCGAGCTATGGCAAAATGTTAAGAGACCGTTTTTGTAGAGAATTAAGTTTCCTACTTTTTATGTTCTATGATATTTTTAGATCAGAGGCGTAGTTCTCGAGATATATCAAGATATTTAAAAGTTCCGAAGCCGCACCAACATAATAGAGATACAGAAACACCGTGGCCCCTTTCTTTGAGATAACTCTGCACGATTGCGAGCTGGAAATGCCACTTCCAGTTTAGCTGTGCAGAAGAAGAACAACAAGAAGAAGAAATATCTCGAAATATGTCCGTCAGACCCCTTCCCTTGAGATGAATCTGCAAATATCTCGGAAACGAAGCGAGCTATGGCAAAATGTTAAGAGACCTTTTTTGTAGAGAATTATGTTTCCTACAATTTATGTTCTATGATATATTTTGATCAGAAGCGTAGTTCTCGAGATATATCGAGATATTTAAAAGTTCCGAAGCCGCACCAACATAATAGGGATACAGAAACACCGTGGCCCCTTTCTTTGAGATAACTCTGCACTAGTGCGAGCTGTAAATGCCACTTCCAGCTTAGCTGTGCAGAAGAAGAACTACAAGAAGAAGAAATATCTCGAAATATGTCCGTCAGGCCCCTTCCCTTGAGATAAATCTGCAAATATCTCGGAAACGAAGCGAGCTATGGCAGAATGTTAAGAGACGTTTTTTGTAGAGAATTATGTTTCCTACAATTTATGTTCTATGATATTTTTTGATCAGAAGCGTAGTTCTCGAGATATATCGAGATATTTAAAAGTTCCGAAGCCGCACCAACATAATAGGGATACAGAAACACCGTGGCCCCTTTCTTTGAGATAACTCTGCACTAGTGCGAGCCGCAAATGCCACTTCCAGCTGAGCTGTGCAGAAGAAGAACAACAAGAAGAAGAAATATCTCGAAATATGTCCGTCTGGCCCCTTCCCTTGAGATAAATCTGCAAATATCTCGGAAACGAAGCGAGCTATGGCAAAATGTTAAGAGACGTTTTTTGTAGAGAATTAAGTTTCCTACTTTTTATGTTCTATGATATTTTTTGATCAGATGCGTAGTTCTCGAGATATATCAAGATATTTAAAAGTTCCGAAGCCGCACCAACATAATAGAGATACAGAAACACCGTGGCCCCTTTCTTTGAGATAACTCTGCACTATTCCGAGCTGTAAATGCCACTTCCAGCTTAGCTGTGCAGAAGAAGAACAACAAGAAGAAGAAATATCTCGAAATATGTCCGTCAGGCCCCTTCCCTTGAGATATATCTGCAAATATCTCGGAAACGAAGCGAGCTATGGCAAAATGTTAAGAGACCTTTTTTGTAGAGAATTATGTTTTCTACAATTTATGTTCTATGATATTTTTTGATCGGATGCGTAGTTCTCGAGATATATCAAGATATTTAAAAGTTCCGAAGCCGCACCAACATAATAGAGATACAGAAACACCGTGGCCCCTTTCTTTGAGATAACTCTGCACTATTGCGACCTGCAAATGCCACTTCCAGCTTAGCTGTGCAGAAGAGGAACAACAAGAAGAAGAAATATCTCGGAATATGTCCGTCAGGCCCCTTCCCTTGAGCTAAATCTGCAAATATCTCGGAAACGATGCCAGCTATGGGAAAATGTTAAGAGACCTTTTTTGTAGAGAATTAAGTTTCCTACTTTTTATGTTCTATGATATTTTTCGATCAGAGGCGTAGTTCTCGAGATATATCAAGATATTTAAAAGTTCCGAAGCCGCACCAACATAATAGAGATACAGAAACACCGTGGCCCCTTTCTTTGAGATAACTCTGCACTATTGCGCGCTGCAAATGCCACTTCCAGCTTAGCTGTGCAGAAGAAGAACAACAAGAAGAAGAAATATCTCGAAATATGTCCGTCAGGCCCCTTCCCTTGAGATAAATCTGCAAATATCTCGGAAACCAAGTGAGCTATGGCAAAATGTTAAGAGACCTTATTTGTAGAGAATTAAGTTTCCTACTTTTTATGTTCTACGATATTTTTTGATCAGATGCGTAGTTCTCGAGATATATCAAGATATTTAAAAGTTCCGAAGCCGCATCAACATAATAGAGATACAGAAACACCGTGGCCCCTTTCTTTGAGATAACTCTGCACTATTGCGAGCTGCAAATGCCACTTCCAGCTTAGCTGTGCAGAAGAAGAACAACAAGAAGAAGAAATATCTCGAAATATGTCCGTCAGGCCCGTTCCCTTGAGATAAATCTGCAAATATCTCGGAAACGAAGCGAGCTATGGCAAAATGTTAAGAGACCTTTTTTGTACAGAATTATCTTTCCTACAATTTACGTTCTCCGATATTTTTTGATCAGAAGCGTAGTTTTCGAGATATATCGAGATATTTAAAAGTTCCGAAGCCGCACCAACATAATAGAGATACAGAAACACCGTGGCCCTTTTCTTTGAGATAACTCTGCACTATTGCGACCTGCAAATGCCACTTCCAGCTTAGCTGTGCAGAAGAAGAACAACAAGAAGAAGAAATATCTCGAAATATGTCCGTCAGGCCCCTTCCCTTGAGATAAATCTGCAAATATCTCGGAAACGAAGCGAGCTATGGCAAAATGTTAAGAGACCTTTTTTGTAGAGAATTAAGTTTCCTACTTTTTATGTTCCATGATATTTTTCGATCAGAGGCGTAGTTCTCGAGATATATCAAGATATTTAAAAGTTCCGAAGCCGCACCAACATAATAGAGATACAGAAACACCGTGGCCCCTTTCTTTGAGATAACTCTGCACGATTGCGAGCTGGAAATGCCACTTCCAGTTTAGCTGTGCAGAAGAAGTACAACAAGAAGAAGAAATATCTCGAAATATGTCCATCAGGACCCTTCCCTTGAGATAAATCTGCAAATATCTCGGAAACGAAGCGAGCTATGGCAAAATGTTAAGAGACCTTTTTTGTAGAGAATTATGTTTCCTACAATTTATGTTCTATGATATTTTTTGATCAGAAGCGTAGTTTTGGAGATATATCGAGATATTTAAAAGTTCCGAAGCCGCACCAACATAATAGAGATACAGAAACAGCGTGGCCCCTTTCTTTGGGATAACTCTGCACTATTGCGAGCTGGGAATGCCACTTCCAGTTTAGCTGTGCAGAAGAAGAACAACAAGAAGAAGAAATATCTCGAAGTATGTCCGTCAGGACCCCTCCCTTGAGATAAATCTGCAAATATCTCGGAAACGAAGCGAGCTATTGCAAAACGTTAAGAGACCTTTTTTGTAAAGAATTAGGTTTCCTACTTTTTATGTTCTATGATATTTTTTGATCAGATGCGTAGTTCTCGAGATATATCAAGATATTTAAAAGCTCCGAAGCTGCACCAACATAATAGAGGTACAGAAACACCGTGGCCCCTTTCTTTGAGATAACTCTGCACTATTGCGCGCTGCAAATGCCACTTCCAGCTTAGCTGTGCAGAAGAAGAACAACAAGAAGAAGAAATATCTCGAAATATGCCCGTCAGGCCTCTTCCATTGAGATAAATCTGCAAATATCTCGGAAACGAAGCGAGCTATGGCAAAATGTTAAGAGACCTTTTTTGTAGAGAATTAAGTTTCCTACTTTTTATGTTCGATGATATTTTTTGATCAGATGCGTAGTTCTCGAGATATATCAAGATATTTAAAAGTTCCGAAGCTGCACCCACATAATAGAGCTACAGAAACACCGTGGCCTCTTTCTTTGAGATAACTCTGCACTATTGCGTGCTGCAAATGCCACTCCCAGCTTAGCTGTGCAGAAGAAGAACAACAAGAAGAAGAAATATCTCGAAATATGTCCGTCAGGCCCCTTCCCTTGAGATAAATCTGCAAATATCTCGGAAACGAAGCGAGCTATGGCAAAATGTTAAGAGACCTTTTTTGTAGAGAATTATGTTTCCTACAATTTATGTTCTATGATATTTTTTGATCAGAAGCGTAGTTTTGGAGATATATCGAGATATTTAAAAGTTCCGAAGCCGCACCAACATAATAGAGATACAGAAACAGCGTGGCCCCTTTCTTTGGGATAACTCTGCACTATTGCGAGCTGGAAATGCCACTTCCAGTTTAGCTGTGCAGAAGAAGAACAACAAGAAGAAGAAATATCTCGAAGTATGTCCGTCAGGACCCCTCCCTTGAGATAAATCTGCAAATATCTCGGAAACGAAGCGAGCTATTGCAAAACGTTAAGAGACCTTTTTTGTAAAGAATTAGGTTTCCTACTTTTTATGTTCTATGATATTTTTTGATCAGATGCGTAGTTCTCGAGATATATCAAGATATTTAAAAGCTCCGAAGCTGCACCAACATAATAGAGGTACAGAAACACCGTGGCCCCTTTCTTTGAGATAACTCTGCACTATTGCGCGCTGCAAATGCCACTTCCAGCTTAGCTGTGCAGAAGAAGAACAACAAGAAGAAGAAATATCTCGAAATATGCCCGTCAGGCCTCTTCCATTGAGATAAATCTGCAAATATCTCGGAAACGAAGCGAGCTATGGCAAAATGTTAAGAGACCTTTTTTGTAGAGAATTAAGTTTCCTACTTTTTATGTTCGATGATATTTTTTGATCAGATGCGTAGTTCTCGAGATATATCAAGATATTTAAAAGTTCCGAAGCTGCACCCACATAATAGAGCTACAGAAACACCGTGGCCTCTTTCTTTGAGATAACTCTGCACTATTGCGTGCTGCAAATGCCACTCCCAGCTTAGCTGTGCAGAAGAAGAACAACAAGAAGAAGAAATATCTCGAAATATGTCCGTCAGGCCCCTTCCCTTGAGATAAATCTGCAAATATCTCGGAAACGAAGCGAGCTATGGCAAAATGTTTAGAGACCTTTCTTGTAGAGAATTAAGTTTCCTACTTTTTATGTAGTATGATATTTTTTGATCAGATGCGTAGTTCTCGAGATATATCAAGATATTTAAAAGTTCCGAAGCCGCACCAACATAATAGAGATACAGAAACACCGTGGCCCCTTTCTTTGAGATAACTCTGCACTATTGCGCGCTGCAAATGCCACTTCCAGCTTAGCTGTGCAGAAGAAGAACAACAAGAAGAAGAAATATCTCGAAATATGTCCGTCAGGCCCCTTCCCTTGAGATAAATCTGCAAATATCTCGGAAACGAAGCGAGCTATGGCAAAATGTTAAGAGACGTTTTTTGTAGAGAATTAAGTTTCCTACTTTTTATGTTCTATGATATTTTTCGATCAGAGGCGTAGTTCTCGAGATATATCAAGATATTTAAAAGTTCCGAAGCCGCACCAACATAATAGAGATACAGAAACACCGTGGCCCCTTTCTTTGAGATAACTCTGCACTATTGCGCGCTGCAAATGCCACTTCCAGCTTAGCTGTGCAGAAGAAGAACAACAAGAAGAAGAAATATCTCGAAATATGTCCGTCAGGCCCCTTCCCTTGAGATAAATCTGCAAATATCTCGGAAACGAAGCGAGCTATGGCAAAATGTTAAGAGACGTTTTTTGTAGAGAATTAAGTTTGCTACTTTTTATGTTCTATGATATTTTTCGATCAGAGGCGTAGTTCTCGAGATATATCAAGATATTTAAAAGTTCCGAAGCCGCACCAACATAATAGAGATACAGAAACACCGTGGCCCCTTTCTTTGAGATAACTCTGCACTATTGCGAGCTGTAAATGCCACTTCCAGCTTAGCTGTGCAGAAGAAGAACAACAAGAAGAAGAAATATCTCGAAATATGTCCGTCAGGCCCCTTCCCTTGAGATATATCTGCAAATATCTCGGAAACGAAGCGAGCTATGGCAAAATGTTAAGAGACATTTTTTGTAGAGAATTAAGTTTCCTACTTTTTATGTTCTATGATATTTTTTGATCAGATGCGTAGTTCTCGAGATATATCGAGATATTTAAAAGTTCCGAAGCCGCACCAACATAATAGAGATACAGAAGCACCGTGGGCCCTTTCTTTGAGATAACTCTGCACTAGTGCGAGCCGCAAATGCCACTTCCAGCTTAGCTGTGCAGAAGAAGAACAACAAGAAGAAGAAATATCTCGAAATATGTCCGTCAGGCCCCTTCCCTTGAGATATATCTGCAAATATCTCGGAAACGAAGCGAGCTATGGCAAAATGTTAAGAGACCTTTTTTGTAGAGAATTATGTTTCCTACAATTTATGTTCTATGATATTTTTTGATCAGAAGCGTAGTTTTCGAGATATATCGAGATATTTAAAAGTTCCGAAGCCGCACCAACATAATAGAGATACAGAAACACCGTGGCCCCTTTCTTTGAGATAACTCTGCACTATTGCGAGCTGCAAATGCCACTCCCAGCTTAGCTGTGCAGAAGAAGAACAACAAGAAGAAGAAATATCTCGAAATATGTCCGTCAGGCCCCTTCCCTTGAGATATATCTGCAAATATCTCGGAAACGAAGCGAGCTATGGCAAAATGTTAAGAGACCTTTTTTGTAGAGAATTAAGTTTCCTACTTTTTACGTTCTATGATATTTTTCGATCGGATGCGTAGTTCTCGAGATATATCAAGATATTTAAAAGTTCCGAAGCCGCACCAACATAATAGAGATACAGAAACACCGTGGCCCCTTTCTTTGAGATAACTCTGCACTATTGCGCGCTGCAAATGCCACTTCCAGCTTAGCTGTGCAGAAGAAGAACAACAAGAAGAAGAAATATCTCGAAATATGCCCGTCAGGCCCCTTCCATTGAGATAAATCTGCAAATATCTCGGAAACGAAGCGAGCTATGGCAAAATGTTAAGAGACCTTTTTTGTAGAGAATTAAGTTTCCTACTTTTTATGTTCTATGATATTTTTTGATCACATGCGTAGTTCTCGAGATATATCAAGATATTTAAAAGTTCCGAAGCCGCACCAACATAATAGAGATACAGAAGCACCGTGGGCCCTTTCTTTGAGATAACTCTGCACTAGTGCGAGCCGCAAATGCCACTTCCAGCTTAGCTGTGCAGAAGAAGAACAACAAGAAGAAGAAATATCTCGAAATATGTCCGTCAGGCCCCTTCCCTTGAGATATATCTGCAAATATCTCGGAAACGAAGCGAGCTATGGCAAAATGTTAAGAGACCTTTTTTGTAGAGAATTATGTTTCCTACAATTTATGTTCTATGATATTTTTTGATCAGAAGCGTAGTTTTCGAGATATATCGAGATATTTAAAAGTTCCGAAGCCGCACCAACATAATAGAGATACAGAAACACCGTGGCCCCTTTCTTTGAGATAACTCTGCACTATTGCGAGCTGCAAATGCCACTCCCAGCTTAGCTGTGCAGAAGAAGAACAACAAGAAGAAGAAATATCTCGAAATATGTCCGTCAGGCCCCTTCCCTTGAGATATATCTGCAAATATCTCGGAAACGAAGCGAGCTATGGCAAAATGTTAAGAGACCTTTTTTGTAGAGAATTAAGTTTCCTACTTTTTACGTTCTATGATATTTTTCGATCGGATGCGTAGTTCTCGAGATATATCAAGATATTTAAAAGTTCCGAAGCCGCACCAACATAATAGAGATACAGAAACACCGTGGCCCCTTTCTTTGAGATAACTCTGCACTATTGCGCGCTGCAAATGCCACTTCCAGCTTAGCTGTGCAGAAGAAGAACAACAAGAAGAAGAAATATCTCGAAATATGCCCGTCAGGCCCCTTCCATTGAGATAAATCTGCAAATATCTCGGAAACGAAGCGAGCTATGGCAAAATGTTAAGAGACCTTTTTTGTAGAGAATTAAGTTTCCTACTTTTTATGTTCTATGATATTTTTTGATCACATGCGTAGTTCTCGAGATATATCAAGATATTTAAAAGTTCCGAAGCCGCACCAACATAATAGAGATACAGAAACACCGTGGCCCCTTTCTTTGAGATAACTCTGCACTACTGCGAGCTGCAAATGCCACTTCCAGCTTAGCTGTGCAGAAGCAGAACAACAAGAAGAAGAAATATCTCGAAATATGTCTGTCAGGCCCCTTCCCTTGAGATATATCTGCAAATATCTCGGAAACGAAGCGAGCTATGGCAAAATGTTGAGAGACCTTTTTTGTAGAGAATTAAGTTTCCTACTTTTTATGTTCGATGATACTTTTTGATCAGATGCGTAGTTCTCGAGATATATCAAGATATTTAAAAGTTCCGAAGCTGCACCCACATAATAGAGGTACAGAAACACCGTGGCCTCTTTCTTTGAGATAACTCTGCACTATTGCGAGCTGCAAATGCCACTTCCAGCTTAGCTGTGCAGAAGAAGAACAACAAGAAGAAGAAACATCTCGAAATATGTCCGTCAGGCCCCTTCCCTTGAGATAAATCTGCAAATATCTCGGAAACGAAGCGAGTTATGGCAAAATGTTTAGAGACCTTTCTTGTAGAGAATTAAGTTTCCTACTTTTTATGTAGTATGATATTTTTTGATCAGATGCGTAGTTCTCGAGATATATCAAGATATTTAAAAGTTCCGAAGCCGCACCAACATAATATAGATACAGAAACACCGTGGCCCCTTTCTTTGAGACAACTCTGCACTATTGCGCGCTGCAAATGCCACTTCCAGCTTAACTGTGCAGAAGAAGAACAACAAGAAGAAGAAATATCTCGAAATATGCCCGTCAGGCCCCTTCCATTGAGATAAATCTGCAAATATCTCGGAAACGAAGCGAGCTATGGCAAAATGTTAAGAGACCTTTTTTGTAGAGAATTAAGTTTCCTACTTTTTATGTTCTATGATATTTTTTGATCAGATGCGTTGTTCTCGAGATATATCAAGATATTTAAAAGTTCCGAAGCCGCACCAACATAATAGAGATACAGAAACACCGTGGCCCCTTTCTTTGAGATAACTCTGCCCTATTGCGAGCTGCAAATGCCACTCCCAGCTTAGCTGTGCAGAAGAAGAACAACAAGAAGAAGAAATATCTCGAAATATGTCCGTCAGGCCCCTTCCATTGAGATAAATCTGCAAATATCTCGGAAACGAAGCGAGCTATGGCAAAATGTTAAGAGACCTTTTTTGTAGAGAATTAAGTTTCCTACTTTTTATGTTCTATGATATTTTTTGATCAGATGCGTAGTTCTCGAGATATATCAAGATATTTAAAAGTTCCGAAGCCGCACCAACCTAATAGAGATACAGAAACACCGTGGCCCCTTTCTTTGAGATAACTCTGCACTACTGCGAGCTGCAAATACCACTTCCAGCTTAGCTGTGCAGAAGAAGAACAACAAGAAGAAGAAATATCTCGAAATATGTCCGTCAGACCCCTTCCATTGAGATAAATCTGCAAATATCTCGGAAACGAAGCGAGCTATGGCAAAATGTTAAGAGACCTCTTTTGTAGAGAATTAAGTTTCCTACTTTTTATGTTCTATGATATTTTTTGATCGGATGCGTAGTTCTCGAGATATATCAAGATATTTAAAAGTTCCGAAGCCGCACCAACATAATATAGATACAGAAACACCGTGGCCCCTTTCTTTGAGACAACTCTGCACTATTGCGCGCTGCAAATGCCACTTCCAGCTTAGCTGTGCAGAAGAAGAACAACAAGAAGAAGAAATATCTCGAAATATGCCCGTCAGGCCCCTTCCATTGAGATAAATCTGCAAATATCTCGGAAACGAAGCGAGCTATGGCAAAATGTTAAGAGACCTTTTTTATAGAGAATTAAGTTTCCTACTTTTTATGTTCGATGATATTTTTTGATCAGATGCGTAGTTCTCGAGATATATCAAGATATTTAAAAGTTCCGAAGCTGCACCCACATAATAGAGGTACAGAAACACCGTGGCCTCTTTCTTTGAGATAACTCTGCACTATTGCGAGCTGCAAATGCCACTTCCAGCTTAGCTGTGCAGAAGAAGAACAACAAGAAGAAGAAACATCTCGAAGTATGTCCGTCAGGCCCCTTCCCTTGAGATAAATCTGCAAATATCTCGGAAACGAAGCGAGCTATGGCAAAATGTTAAGAGACATTTTTTGTAGAGAATTAAGTTTCCTACTTTTTATGTTCTATGATATTTTTCGATCAGAGGCGTAGTTCTCGAGATATATTAAGATATTTAAAAGTTCCGAAGCCGCACCAACATAATAGAGATACAGAAACACCGTGGCCCCTTTCTTTGAGATAACTCTGCACTATTGCGCGCTGCAAATGCCACTTCCAGCTTAGCTGTGCAGAAGAAGAACAACAAGAAGAAGAAATATCTCGAAATATGTCCGTCAGGCCCCTTCCCTTGAGATAAATCTGCAAATATCTCGGAAACGAAGCGAGCTATGGCAAAATGTTTAGAGACCTTTCTTGTAGAGAATAAAGTTTCCTACTTTTTATGTAGTATGATATTTATTGATCAGATGCGTAGTTCTCGAGATATATCAAGATATTTAAAAGTTCCGAAGCCGCACCAACATAATAGAGATACAGAAACACCGTGGCCCCTTTCTTTGAGATAACTCTGCACTATTGCGCGCTGCAAATGCCACTTCCAGCTTAGCTGTGCAGAAGAAGAACAACAAGAAGAAGAAATATCTCGAAATATGTCCGTCAGGCCCCTTCCCTTGAGATAAATCTGCAAATATCTCGGAAACGAAGCGAGCTATGGCAAAATGTTAAGAGACGTTTTTTGTAGAGAATTAAGTTTCCTACTTTTTATGTTCTATGATATTTTTCGATCAGAGGCGTAGTTCTCGAGATATATCAAGATATTTAAAAGTTCCGAAGCCGCACCAACATAATAGAGATACAGAAACACCGTGGCCCCTTTCTTTGAGATAACTCTGCACTATTGCGCGCTGCAAATGCCACTTCCAGCTTAGCTGTGCAGAAGAAGAACAACAAGAAGAAGAAATATCTCGAAATATGTCCGTCAGGCCCCTTCCCTTGAGATAAATCTGCAAATATCTCGGAAACGAAGCGAGCTATGGCAAAATGTTAAGAGACGTTTTTTGTAGAAAATTAAGTTTCCTACTTTTTATGTTCTATGATATTTTTCGATCAGAGGCGTAGTTCTCGAGATATATCAAGATATTTAAAAGTTCCGAAGCCGCACCAACATAATAGAGATACAGAAACACCGTGGCCCCTTTCTTTGAGATAACTCTGCACTATTGCGAGCTGTAAATGCCACTTCCAGCTTAGCTGTGCACAAGAAGAACAACAAGAAGAAGAAATATCTGGAAATATGTCCGTCAGGCCCCTTCCCTTGAGATATATCTGCAAATATCTCGGAAACGAAGCGAGCTATGGCAAAATGTTAAGAGACATTTTTTGTAGAGAATTAAGTTTCCTACTTTTTATGTTCTATGATATTTTTCGATCAGAGGCGTAGTTCTCGAGATATATTAAGATATTTAAAAGTTCCGAAGCCGCACCAACATAATAGAGATACAGAAACACCGTGGCCCCTTTCTTTGAGATAACTCTGCACTATTGCGCGCTGCAAATGCCACTTCCAGCTTAGCTGTGCAGAAGAAGAACAACAAGAAGAAGAAATATCTCGAAATATGTCCGTCAGGCCCCTTCCCTTGAGATAAATCTGCAAATATCTCGGAAACGAAGCGAGCTATGGCAAAATGTTTAGAGACCTTTCTTGTAGAGAATAAAGTTTCCTACTTTTTATGTAGTATGATATTTATTGATCAGATGCGTAGTTCTCGAGATATATCAAGATATTTAAAAGTTCCGAAGCCGCACCAACATAATAGAGATACAGAAACACCGTGGCCCCTTTCTTTGAGATAACTCTGCACTATTGCGCGCTGCAAATGCCACTTCCAGCTTAGCTGTGCAGAAGAAGAACAACAAGAAGAAGAAATATCTCGAAATATGTCCGTCAGGCCCCTTCCCTTGAGATAAATCTGCAAATATCTCGGAAACGAAGCGAGCTATGGCAAAATGTTAAGAGACCTTTTTTGTAGAGAATTAAGTTTCCTACTTTTTATGTTCTATGATATTTTTTGATCAGATGCGTTGTTCTCGAGATATATCAAGATATTTAAAAGTTCCGAAGCCGCACCAACATAATAGAGATACAGAAACACCGTGGCCCCTTTCTTTGAGATAACTCTGCACTATTGCGAGCTGCAAATGCCACTCCCAGCTTAGCTGTGCAGAAGAAGAACAACAAGAAGAAGAAATATCTCGAAATATGTCCGTCAGGCCCCTTCCCTTGAGATATATCTGCAAATATCTCGGAAACGAAGCGAGCTATGGCAAAATGTTAAGAGACCTTTTTTGTAGAGAATTAAGTTTCCTACTTTTTATGTTCTATGATATTTTTTGATCGGATGCGTAGTTCTCGAGATATATCAAGATATTTAAAAGTTCCGAGCCGCACCAACATAATAGAGATACAGAAACACCGTGGCCCCTTTCTTTGAGATAACTCTGCACTATTGCGCGCTGCAAATGCCACTTCCAGCTTAGCTGTGCAGAAGAAGAGCAACAAGAAGAAGAAATATCTCGAAATATGCCCGTCAGGCCCCTTCCATTGAGATAAATCTGCAAATATCTCGGAAACGAAGCGAGCTATGGCAAAATGTTAAGAGACCTTTTTTGTAGAGAATTAAGTTTCCTACTTTTTATGTTCTATGATATTTTTTGATCAGATGCGTAGTTCTCGAGATATATCAAGATATTTAAAAGTTCCGAAGCCGCACCAACATAATAGAGATACAGAAACACCGTGGCCCCTTTCTTTGAGATAACTCTGCACTACTGCGAGCTGCAAATGCCACTTCCAGCTTAGCTGTGCAGAAGAAGAACAACAAGAAGAAGAAATATCTCGAAATATGCCCGTCAGGCCCCTTCCATTGAGATAAATCTGCAAATATCTCGGAAACGAAGCGAGCTATGGCAAAATGTTGAGAGACCTTTTTTGTAGAGAATTAAGTTTCCTACTTTTTATGTTCTATGATATTTTTTGATCAGATGCGTAGTTCTCGAGATATATCAAGATATTTAAAAGTTCCGAAGCCGCACCAACATAATAGAGATACAGAAACACCGTGGCCCCTTTCTTTGAGATAACTCTCCACTACTGCGAGCTGCAAATGCCACTTCCAGCTTAGCTGTGCAGAAGAAGAACAACAAGAAGAAGAAATATCTCGAAATATGTCCGTCAGACCCCTTCCCTTGAGATAAATCTGCAAATATCTCGGAAACGAAGCGAGCTATGGCAAAATGTTAAGAGACCTTTTTTGTAGAGAATTAAGTTTCCTACTTTTTATGTTCTATGATATTTTTTGATCAGATGCGTAGTTCTCGAGATATATCCAGATATTTAAAAGTTCCGAAGCGGCACCAACATAATAGAGATACAGAAACACCGTGGCCCCTTTCTTTGAGGTAACTCTGCACTATTGCGAGCTGCAAATGCCACTTCCAGCTTAGCTGTGCAGAAGAAGAACAACAAGAAGAAGAAATATCTCGAAATATGTCCGTCAGGCCCCTTCCCTTGAGATAAATCTGCAAATATCTCGGAAACCATGCGAGCTATGGCAAAATGTGAAGAGACCTTATTTGTAGAGAATTAAGTTTCCTACTTTTTATGTTCTACGATATTTTTTGATCAGATGCGTAGTTCTCGAGATATATCAAGATATTTAAAAGTTCCGAAGCCGCACCAACATAATAGAGATACAGAAACACCGTGGCCCCTTTCTTTGAGATAACTCTGCACTATTGCGAACTGCAAATGCCACTTCCAGCTTAGCTGTGCAGAAGAAGAACAACAAGAAGAAGAAATATCTCGAAATATGTCCGTCAGGCCCCTTCCCTTGAGATAAATCTGCAAATATCTCGGAAACGAAGCGAGCTATGGCAAAATGTTAAGAGACCTTTTTTGTAGAGAATTATGTTTCCTACTTTTTATGTTCTATGATATTTTTTGATCCGACGCGTAGTTCTCGAGATATATCAAGATATTTAAAAGTTCCGAAGCCGCACCAACATAATAGAGATACAGAAACACCGTGGCCCCTTTCTTTGAGATAACTCTGCACTATTGCGAGCTGCAAATGCCACTTCCAGCTTAGCTGTGCAGAAGAAGGACAACAAGAAGAAGAAATATCTCGAAATATGTCCGTCAGGCCCCTTCCCTTGAGATAAATCTGCAAATATCTCGGAAACGAAGAGAGCTATGGCAAAATGTTAAGCGACCTTTTTTGTAGAGAATTAAGTTTCCTACTTTTTATGTTCTATGATATTTTTTGATCAGATGCGTAGTTCTGGAGATATATCAAGATATTTAAAAGTTCCGAAGCCGCACCAACATAATAGAGATACAGAAACACCGTGGCCCCTTTCTTTGAGATAACTCTGCACTATTGCGAGCTGGAAATGCCACTTCCAGTTTAGCTGTGCACAAGAAGAACAACAAGAAGAAGAAATATCTCGAAATATGTCCGTCAGGCCCCTTCCCTTGAGATAAATCTGCAAATATCTCGGAAACGAAGCGAGCTATGGCAAAATGTTAAGAGACCTTTTTTGTAGAGAATTATGTTTCCTACAATCTATGTTCTATGATATTTTTTGATCAGAAGCGTAGTTTTCGAGATATATCGAGATATTTAAAAGTTCCGAAGCCGCACCAACATAATAGAGATACAGAAACACCGTGGCCCCTTTCTTTGAGATAACTCTGCACTAGTGCGAGCCGCAAATGCCACTTGCAGCTTAGCTGTACAGAAGAAGAACAACAAGAAGAAGAAATATCTCGAAATATGTCCGTCAGGCCCCTTCCCTTGAAATATATCTGCAAATATCTCGGAAACGAAGCGAGCTATGGCAAAATGTTAAGAGACGTTTTTTGTAGAGAATTATGTTTTCTACAATTTATGTTCTATGATATTTTTTGATCAGAAGCGTAGTTTTCGCGATATATCGAGATACTTAAAAGTTCCGAAGCCGCACCAACATAATAGAGATACAGAAACACCGTGGCCCCTTTCTTTGAGATAACTCTGCACTAGTGCGAGCCGCAAATGCCACTTCCAGCTTAGCTGTGCAGAAGAAGAACAACAAGAAGAAGAAATATCTCGAAATATGTCCGACAGGCCCCTTCCCTTGAGATAAATCTGAAAATATCTCGGAAACGAAGCGAGCTATTGCGAAATGTTAAGAGACCTTTTTTGTAGAGAATTAAGTTTCCTACTTTTTATCTTCTATGATATTTTGTGATCAGATGCGTAGTTCTCGAGATATATCGAGATATTTAAAAGTTCCGAAGCCGCACCAACATAATAGAGATACAGAAACACCGTGGCCCCTTTCTTTGGGATAACTCTGCACTATTGCGAGCTGCAAATGCCACTTCCAGCTTAGCTGTGCAGAAGAAGAACAACAAGAAGAAGAAATATCTCGAGATATGTCCGTCAGGCCACTTCCCTTGAGATAAATCTGCAAATATCTCGGAAACGAAACGAGCTATGGCAAAATGTTGAGAGACCTCTTTTGTAGAGAATTAAGTTTCCTACTTTTTATGTTCTATGATATTTTTTGATCGGATGCGTAGTTCTCGAGATATATCAAGATATTTAAAAGTTCCGAAGCCGCACCAACATAATATAGATACAGAAACACCGTGGCCCCTTTCTTTGAGACAACTCTGCACTATTGCGCGCTGCAAATGCCACTTCCAGCTTAGCTGTGCAGAAGAAGAACAACAAGAAGAAGAAACATCTCGAAGTATGTCCGTCAGGCCCCTTCCCTTGAGATAAATCTGCAAATATCTCGGAAACGAAGCGAGCTATGGCAAAATGTTAAGAGACATTTTTTGTAGAGAATTAAGTTTCCTACTTTTTATGTTCTATGATATTTTTCGATCAGAGGCGTAGTTCTCGAGATATATTAAGATATTTAAAAGTTCCGAAGCCGCACCAACATAATAGAGATACAGAAACACCGTGGCCCCTTTCTTTGAGATAACTCTGCACTATTGCGCGCTGCAAATGCCACTTCCAGCTTAGCTGTGCAGAAGAAGAACAACAAGAAGAAGAAATATCTCGAAATATGTCCGTCAGGCCCCTTCCCTTGAGATAAATCTGCAAATATCTCGGAAACGAAGCGAGCTATGGCAAAATGTTTAGAGACCTTTCTTGTAGAGAATAAAGTTTCCTACTTTTTATGTTCTATGATATTTTTTGATCCGACGCGTAGTTCTCGAGATATATCAAGATATTTAAAAGTTCCGAAGCCGCACCAACATAATAGAGATACAGAAACACCGTGGCCCCTTTCTTTGAGATAACTCTGCACTATTGCGAGCTGCAAATGCCACTTCCAGCTTAGCTGTGCAGAAGAAGGACAACAAGAAGAAGAAATATCTCGAAATATGTCCGTCAGGCCCCTTCCCTTGAGATAAATCTGCAAATATCTCGGAAACGAAGAGAGCTATGGCAAAATGTTAAGCGACCTTTTTTGTAGAGAATTAAGTTTCCTACTTTTTATGTTCTATGATATTTTTTGATCAGATGCGTAGTTCTGGAGATATATCAAGATATTTAAAAGTTCCGAAGCCGCACCAACATAATAGAGATACAGAAACACCGTGGCCCCTTTCTTTGAGATAACTCTGCACTATTGCGAGCTGGAAATGCCACTTCCAGTTTAGCTGTGCACAAGAAGAACAACAAGAAGAAGAAATATCTCGAAATATGTCCGTCAGGCCCCTTCCCTTGAGATAAATCTGCAAATATCTCGGAAACGAAGCGAGCTATGGCAAAATGTTAAGAGACCTTTTTTGTAGAGAATTATGTTTCCTACAATCTATGTTCTATGATATTTTTTGATCAGAAGCGTAGTTTTCGAGATATATCGAGATATTTAAAAGTTCCGAAGCCGCACCAACATAATAGAGATACAGAAACACCGTGGCCCCTTTCTTTGAGATAACTCTGCACTAGTGCGAGCCGCAAATGCCACTTGCAGCTTAGCTGTACAGAAGAAGAACAACAAGAAGAAGAAATATCTCGAAATATGTCCGTCAGGCCCCTTCCCTTGAAATATATCTGCAAATATCTCGGAAACGAAGCGAGCTATGGCAAAATGTTAAGAGACGTTTTTTGTAGAGAATTATGTTTTCTACAATTTATGTTCTATGATATTTTTTGATCAGAAGCGTAGTTTTCGCGATATATCGAGATACTTAAAAGTTCCGAAGCCGCACCAACATAATAGAGATACAGAAACACCGTGGCCCCTTTCTTTGAGATAACTCTGCACTAGTGCGAGCCGCAAATGCCACTTCCAGCTTAGCTGTGCAGAAGAAGAACAACAAGAAGAAGAAATATCTCGAAATATGTCCGACAGGCCCCTTCCCTTGAGATAAATCTGAAAATATCTCGGAAACGAAGCGAGCTATTGCGAAATGTTAAGAGACCTTTTTTGTAGAGAATTAAGTTTCCTACTTTTTATCTTCTATGATATTTTGTGATCAGATGCGTAGTTCTCGAGATATATCGAGATATTTAAAAGTTCCGAAGCCGCACCAACATAATAGAGATACAGAAACACCGTGGCCCCTTTCTTTGGGATAACTCTGCACTATTGCGAGCTGCAAATGCCACTTCCAGCTTAGCTGTGCAGAAGAAGAACAACAAGAAGAAGAAATATCTCGAGATATGTCCGTCAGGCCACTTCCCTTGAGATAAATCTGCAAATATCTCGGAAACGAAACGAGCTATGGCAAAATGTTGAGAGACCTCTTTTGTAGAGAATTAAGTTTCCTACTTTTTATGTTCTATGATATTTTTTGATCGGATGCGTAGTTCTCGAGATATATCAAGATATTTAAAAGTTCCGAAGCCGCACCAACATAATATAGATACAGAAACACCGTGGCCCCTTTCTTTGAGACAACTCTGCACTATTGCGCGCTGCAAATGCCACTTCCAGCTTAGCTGTGCAGAAGAAGAACAACAAGAAGAAGAAACATCTCGAAGTATGTCCGTCAGGCCCCTTCCCTTGAGATAAATCTGCAAATATCTCGGAAACGAAGCGAGCTATGGCAAAATGTTAAGAGACATTTTTTGTAGAGAATTAAGTTTCCTACTTTTTATGTTCTATGATATTTTTCGATCAGAGGCGTAGTTCTCGAGATATATTAAGATATTTAAAAGTTCCGAAGCCGCACCAACATAATAGAGATACAGAAACACCGTGGCCCCTTTCTTTGAGATAACTCTGCACTATTGCGCGCTGCAAATGCCACTTCCAGCTTAGCTGTGCAGAAGAAGAACAACAAGAAGAAGAAATATCTCGAAATATGTCCGTCAGGCCCCTTCCCTTGAGATAAATCTGCAAATATCTCGGAAACGAAGCGAGCTATGGCAAAATGTTTAGAGACCTTTCTTGTAGAGAATAAAGTTTCCTACTTTTTATGTAGTATGATATTTATTGATCAGATGCGTAGTTCTCGAGATATATCAAGATATTTAAAAGTTCCGAAGCCGCACCAACATAATAGAGATACAGAAACACCGTGGCCCCTTTCTTTGAGATAACTCTGCACTATTGCGCGCTGCAAATGCCACTTCCAGCTTAGCTGTGCAGAAGAAGAACAACAAGAAGAAGAAATATCTCGAAATATGTCCGTCAGGCCCCTTCCCTTGAGATAAATCTGCAAATATCTCGGAAACGAAGCGAGCTATGGCAAAATGTTAAGAGACGTTTTTTGTAGAGAATTAAGTTTCCTACTTTTTATGTTCTATGATATTTTTCGATCAGAGGCGTAGTTCTCGAGATATATCAAGATATTTAAAAGTTCCGAAGCCGCACCAACATAATAGAGATACAGAAACACCGTGGCCCCTTTCTTTGAGATAACTCTGCACTATTGCGCGCTGCAAATGCCACTTCCAGCTTAGCTGTGCAGAAGAAGAACAACAAGAAGAAGAAATATCTCGAAATATGTCCGTCAGGCCCCTTCCCTTGAGATAAATCTGCAAATATCTCGGAAACGAAGCGAGCTATGGCAAAATGTTAAGAGACGTTTTTTGTAGAAAATTAAGTTTCCTACTTTTTATGTTCTATGATATTTTTCGATCAGAGGCGTAGTTCTCGAGATATATCAAGATATTTAAAAGTTCCGAAGCCGCACCAACATAATAGAGATACAGAAACACCGTGGCCCCTTTCTTTGAGATAACTCTGCACTATTGCGAGCTGTAAATGCCACTTCCAGCTTAGCTGTGCACAAGAAGAACAACAAGAAGAAGAAATATCTGGAAATATGTCCGTCAGGCCCCTTACCTTGAGATATATCTGCAAATATCTCGGAAACGAAGCGAGCTATGGCAAAATGTTAAGAGACCTTTTTTGTAGAGAATTATGTTTCCTACAATTTATGTTCTATGATATTTTTTGATCAGAAGCGTAGTTTTCGAGATATATCGAGATATTTAAAAGTTCCGAAGCCGCACCAACATAATAGAGATACAGAAACACCGTGGCCCCTTTCTTTGAGATAACTCTGCACTAGTGCGAGCCGCAAATGCCACTTCCAGCTTAGCTGTGCAGAAGAAGAACAACAAGAAGAAGAAATATCTCGAAATATGTCCGTCAGGCCCCTTCCCTTGAGATAAATATGCAAATATCTCGGAAACGAAGCGAGCTATGGCAAAATGTTAAGAGACCTTTTTTGTAGAGAATTAAGTTTCCTACTTTTTATGTTCTATGATATTTTTTGATCATATGCGTTGTTCTCGAGATATATCAAGATATTTAAAAGTTCCGAAGCCGCACCAACATAATAGAGATACAGAAACACCGTGGCCCCTTTCTTTGAGATAACTCTGCACTATTGCGAGCTGCAAATGCCACTCCCAGCTTAGCTGTGCAGAAGAAGAACAACAAGAAGAAGAAATATCTCGAAATATGTCCGTCAGGCCCCTTCCCTTGAGATATATCTGCAAATATCTCGGAAACGAAGCGAGCTATGGCAAAATGTTAAGAGACCTTTTTTGTAGAGAATTAAGTTTCCTACTTTTTATGTTCTATGATATTTTTTGATCGGATGCCTAGTTCTCGAGATATATCAAGATATTTAAAAGTTCCGAGCCGCACCAACATAATAGAGATACAGAAACACCGTGGCCCCTTTCTTTGAGATAACTCTGCACTATTGCGCGCTGCAAATGCCACTTCCAGCTTAGCTGTGCAGAAGAAGAGCAACAAGAAGAAGAAATATCTCGAAATATGCCCGTCAGGCCCCTTCCATTGAGATAAATCTGCAAATATCTCGGAAACGAAGCGAGCTATGGCAAAATGTTAAGAGACCTTTTTTGTAGAGAATTAAGTTTCCTACTTTTTATGTTCTATGATATTTTTTGATCAGATGCGTAGTTCTCGAGATATATCAAGATATTTAAAAGTTCCGAAGCCGCACCAACATAATAGAGATACAGAAACACCGTGGCCCCTTTCTTTGAGATAACTCTGCACTACTGCGAGCTGCAAATGCCACTTCCAGCTTAGCTGTGCAGAAGAAGAACAACAAGAAGAAGAAATATCTCGAAATATGCCCGTCAGGCCCCTTCCATTGAGATAAATCTGCAAATATCTCGGAAACGAAGCGAGCTATGGCAAAATGTTGAGAGACCTTTTTTGTAGAGAATTAAGTTTCCTACTTTTTATGTTCTATGATATTTTTTGATCAGATGCGTAGTTCTCGAGATATATCAAGATATTTAAAAGTTCCGAAGCCGCACCAACATAATAGAGATACAGAAACACCGTGGCCCCTTTCTTTGAGATAACTCTGCACTACTGCGAGCTGCAAATGCCACTTCCAGCTTAGCTGTGCAGAAGAAGAACAACAAGAAGAAGAAATATCTCGAAATATGTCCGTCAGACCCCTTCCCTTGAGATAAATCTGCAAATATCTCGGAAACGAAGCGAGCTATGGCAAAATGTTAAGAGACCTTTTTTGTAGAGAATTAAGTTTCCTACTTTTTATGTTCTATGATATTTTTTGATCAGATGCGTAGTTCTCGAGATATATCCAGATATTTAAAAGTTCCGAAGCGGCACCAACATAATAGAGATACAGAAACACCGTGGCCCCTTTCTTTGAGGTAACTCTGCACTATTGCGAGCTGCAAATGCCACTTCCAGCTTAGCTGTGCAGAAGAAGAACAACAAGAAGAAGAAATATCTCGAAATATGTCCGTCAGGCCCCTTCCCTTGAGATAAATCTGCAAATATCTCGGAAACGAAGCGAGCTATGGCAAAATGTTAAGAGACCTTTTTTGTAGAGAATTAAGTTTCCTACTTTTTATGTTCTATGATATTTTTCGATCAGAGGCGTAGTTCTCGAGATATATCAAGATATTTAAAAGTTCCGAAGCCGCACCAACATAATAGAGATACAGAAACACCGTGGCCCCTTTCTTTGAGATAACTCTGCACGATTGCGAGCTGGAAATGCCACTTCCAGCTTAGCTGTGCAGAAGAAGAACAACAAGAAGAAGAAATATCTCGAAATATGTCCGTCAGGCCCCTTCCCTTGAGATAAATCTGCAAATATCTCGGAAACGAAGCGAGCTATGGCAAAATGTTAAGAGACCTTTTTTGTACAGAATTATCTTTCCTACAATTTACGTTCTCTGATATTTTTTGATCAGAAGCGTAGTTTTCGAGATATATCGAGATATTTAAAAGTTCCGAAGCCGCACCAACATAATAGAGATACAGAAACACCGTGGCCCCTTTCTTTGAGATAACTCTGCACTATTGCGACCTGCAAATGCCACTTCCAGCTTAGCTGTGCAGAAGAAGAACAACAAGAAGAAGAAATATCTCGAAATATGTCCGTCAGGCCCCTTCCCTTGAGATAAATCTGCAAATATCTCGGAAACGAAGCGAGCTATGGCAAAATGTTAAGAGACCTTTTTTGTAGAGAATTAAGTTTCCTACTTTTTATGTTCTATGATATTTTTCGATCAGAGGCGTAGTTCTCGAGATATATCAAGATATTTAAAAGTTCCGAAGCCGCACCAACATAATAGAGATACAGAAACACCGTGGCCCCTTTCTTTGAGATAACTCTGCACGATTGCGAGCTGGAAATGCCACTTCCAGCTTAGCTGTGCAGAAGAAGAACAACAAGAAGAAGAAATATCTCGAAATATGTCCATCAGGACCCTTCCCTTGAGATAAATCTGCAAATATCTCGGAAACGAAGCGAGCTATGGCAAAATGTTAAGAGACCTTTTTTGTAGAGAATTATGTTTCCTACAATTTATGTTCTATGATATTTTTTGATCAGAAGCGTAGTTTTCGAGATATATCGAGATATTTAAAAGTTCCGAAGCCGCACCAACATAATAGAGATACAGAAACAGCGTGGCCCCTTTCTTTGGGATAACTCTGCACTATTGCGAGCTGGAAATGCCACTTCCAGTTTAGCTGTGCAGAAGAAGAACAACAAGAAGAAGAAATATCTCGAAATATGTCCGTCAGGACCACTCCCTGGAGATAAATCTGCAAATATCTCGGAAACGAAGCGAGCTATTGCAAAACGTTAAGAGACCTTTTTTGTAGAGAATTAGGTTTCCTACTTTTTATGTTCTATGATATTTTTTGATCAGATGCGTAGTTCTCGAGATATATCAAGATATTTAAAAGCTCCGAAGCTGCACCAACATAATAGAGGTACAGAAACACCGTGGCCCCTTTCTTTGAGATAACTCTGCACTAGTGCGAGCCGCAAATGCCACTTCCAGCTTAGCTGTGCAGAAGAAGAACAACAAGAAGAAGAAATATCTCGAAATATGTCCGTCAGGCCCCTTCCCTTGAGATAAATCTGCAAATATCTCGGAAACGAAGCGAGCTACGGCAAAATGGTCAGCGACCTTTTTTGTAGAAAATTAGGTTTCCTACTTTTTATGTTCTATGATATTTTTTGATCAGATGCGTAGTTCTCGAGATATATCAGGATATTTAAAAGTTCCGAAGCCGCACCAACATAATAGAGATACAGAAACACCGTGGCCCCTTTCTTTGAGATAACTCTGCACTAGTGCGAGCCGCAAATGCCACTTCCAGCTTAGCTGTGCAGAAGAAGAACAACAAGAAGAAGAAATATCTGGAAATATGTCCGTTAGGCCCCTTCCCTTGAGATAAATCTGCAAATATCTCGGAAACGAAGCGAGCTATGGCAAAATGTTAAGAGACCTTTTTTGTAGAGAATTATGTTTCCTACTTTTTATGTTCTATGATATTTTTTGATCAGACGCGTAGTTCTCGAGATATATCAAGATATTTAAAAGTTCCGAAGCCGCACCAACATAATAGAGATACAGAAACACCGTGGCCCCTTTCTTTGAGATATCTCTGCACTATTGCGAGCTGAAAATGCCACTTCCAGCTTAGCTGCGCAGAAGAAGAACAACAAGAAGAAGAAATATCTCGAAATATGTCCGTCAGGCCCCTTCCCTTGAGATAAATCTGCAAATATCTCGGAAACGAAGCGAGCTATGGCAAAATGTTAAGAGACCTTTTTTGTAGAGAATTATGTTTCCTACTTTTTATGTTCTATGATATTTTTTGATCCGACGCGTAGTTCTCGAGATATATCAAGATATTTAAAAGTTCCGAAGCCGCACCAACATAATAGAGATACAGAAACACCGTGGCCCCTTTCTTTGAGATAACTCTGCACTATTGCGAGCTGCAAATGCCACTTCCAGCTTAGCTGTGCAGAAGAAGGACAACAAGAAGAAGAAATATCTCGAAATATGTCCGTCAGGCCCCTTCCCTTGAGATAAATCTGCAAATATCTCGGAAACGAAGAGAGCTATGGCAAAATGTTAAGCGACCTTTTTTGTAGAGAATTAAGTTTCCTACTTTTTATGTTCTATGATATTTTTTGATCAGATGCGTAGTTCTGGAGATATATCAAGATATTTAAAAGTTCCGAAGCCGCACCAACATAATAGAGATACAGAAACACCGTGGCCCCTTTCTTTGAGATAACTCTGCACTATTGCGAGCTGGAAATGCCACTTCCAGTTTAGCTGTGCACAAGAAGAACAACAAGAAGAAGAAATATATCGAAATATGTCCGTCAGGCCCCTTCCCTTGAGATAAATCTGCAAATATCTCGGAAACGAAGCGAGCTACGGCAAAATGGTCAGCGACCTTTTTTGTAGAAAATTAGGTTTCCTACTTTTTATGTTCTATGATATTTTTTGATCAGATGCGTAGTTCTCGAGATATATCAAGATATTTAAAAGTTCCGAAGCCGCACCAACATAATAGAGATACAGAAACACCGTGGCCCCTTTCTTTGAGATAACTCTGCACTAGTGCGAGCCGCAAATGCCACTTCCAGCTTAGCTGTGCAGAAGAAGAACAACAAGAAGAAGAAATATCTGGAAATATGTCCGTTAGGCCCCTTCCCTTGAGATAAATCTGCAAATATCTCGGAAACGAAGCGAGCTATGGCAAAATGTTAAGAGACCTTTTTTGTAGAGAATTATGTTTCCTACTTTTTATGTTCTATGATATTTTTTGATCAGACGCGTAGTTCTCGAGATATATCAAGATATTTAAAAGTTCCGAAGCCGCACCAACATAATAGAGATACAGAAACACCGTGGCCCCTTTCTTTGAGATATCTCTGCACTATTGCGAGCTGAAAATGCCACTTCCAGCTTAGCTGCGCAGAAGAAGAACAACAAGAAGAAGAAATATCTCGAAATATGTCCGTCAGGCCCCTTCCCTTGAGATAAATCTGCAAATATCTCGGAAACGAAGCGAGCTATGGCAAAATGTTAAGAGACCTTTTTTGTAGAGAATTATGTTTCCTACAATCTATGTTCTATGATATTTTTTGATCAGAAGCGTAGTTTTCGAGATATATCGAGATATTTAAAAGTTCCGAAGCCGCACCAACATAATAGAGATACAGAAACACCGTGGCCCCTTTCTTTGAGATAACTCTGCACTAGTGCGAGCCGCAAATGCCACTTGCAGCTTAGCTGTACAGAAGAAGAACAACAAGAAGAAGAAATATCTCGAAATATGTCCGTCAGGCCCCTTCCCTTGAAATATATCTGCAAATATCTCGGAAACGAAGCGAGCTATGGCAAAATGTTAAGAGACGTTTTTTGTAGAGAATTATGTTTTCTACAATTTATGTTCTATGATATTTTTTGATCAGAAGCGTAGTTTTCGCGATATATCGAGATACTTAAAAGTTCCGAAGCCGCACCAACATAATAGAGATACAGAAACACCGTGGCCCCTTTCTTTGAGATAACTCTGCACTAGTGCGAGCCGCAAATGCCACTTCCAGCTTAGCTGTGCAGAAGAAGAACAACAAGAAGAAGAAATATCTCGAAATATGTCCGACAGGCCCCTTCCCTTGAGATAAATCTGCAAATATCTCGGAAACGAAGCGAGCTATTGCGAAATGTTGAGAGACCTTTTTTGTAGAGAATTAAGTTTCCTACTTTTTATCTTCTATGATATTTTGTGATCAGATGCGTAGTTCTCGAGATATATCGAGATATTTAAAAGTTCCGAAGCCGCACCAACATAATAGAGATACAGAAACACCGTGGCCCCTTTCTTTGGGATAACTCTGCACTATTGCGAGCTGCAAATGCCACTTCCAGCTTAGCTGTGCAGAAGAAGAACAACAAGAAGAAGAAATATCTCGAAATATGTCCGTCAGGCCACTTCCCTTGAGATAAATCTGCAAATATCTCGGAAACGAAGCGAGCTATGGCAAAATGTTAAGAGACCTTTTTTGTAGAGAATTAAGTTTCCTACTTTTTATGTTCGATGATATTTTTTGATCAGATGCGTAGTTCTCGAGATATATCAAGATATTTAAAAGTTCCGAAACCGCACCAACATAATAGCGATACAGAAACACCGTGGCCCCTTTCTTTGAGATAACTCTGCACTAGTGCGAGCCGCAAATGCCACTTCCCGCTTAGCTGTGCAGAAGAAGAACAACAAGAAGAAGAAATATCTCGAAGTATGTCCGTTATGCCCCTTCCCTTGAGATAAATCTGCAAATATCTCGGAAACGAAGCGGGCTATTGCAAAATGTTAAGAGACCTTTTTTGTAGAGAATTAAGTTTCCTACTTTTTATGTTCTATGATATTTTTTGATCAGATGCGTAGTTCTCGAGATATATCAAGATATTTAAAAGTTCCGAAGCCGCACCCACATAATAGAGATACAGAAACACCGTGGCCCCTTTCTTTGAGATATCTCTGCACTATTGCGAGCTGCAAATGCCACTTCCAGGTTAGCTGCGCAGAAGAAGAACAACAAGAAGAAGAAATATCTCGAAATATGTCCGTCAGGCCCCTTCCCTTGAGATAAATCTGCAAATATCTCGGAAACGAAGCGAGCTATGGCAAAATGTTAAGAGACCTTTTTTGTAGAGAAATATGTTTCCTACTTTTTATGTTCTATGATATTTTTTGATCAGACGCGTAGTTCTCGAGATATATCAAGATATTTAAAAGTTCCGAAGCCGCACCAACATAATAGAGATACAGAAACACCGTGGCCCCTTTCTTTGAGATATCTCTGCACTATTGCGAGCTGCAAATGCCACTTCCAGCTTAGCTGCGCAGAAGAAGAACAACAAGAAGAAGAAATATCTCGAAATATGTCCGTCAGGCCCCTTCCCTTGAGATAAATCTGCAAATATCTCGGAAACGAAGCGAGCTATGGCAAAATGTTAAGAGACCTTTTTTGTAGAGAATTATGTTTCCTACAATCTATGTTCTATGATATTTTTTGATCAGAAGCGTAGTTTTCGAGATATATCGAGATATTTAAAAGTTCCGAAGCCGCACCAACATAATAGAGATACAGAAACACCGTGGCCCCTTTCTTTGAGATAACTCTGCACTAGTGCGAGCCGCAAATGCCACTTGCAGCTTAGCTGTACAGAAGAAGAGCAACAAGAAGAAGAAATATCTCGAAATATGTCCGTCAGGCCCCTTCCCTTGAAATATATCTGCAAATATCTCGGAAACGAAGCGAGCTATGGCAAAATGTTAAGAGACGTTTTTTGTAGAGAATTATGTTTTCTACAATTTATGTTCTATGATATTTTTTGATCAGAAGCGTAGTTTTCGCGATATATCGAGATACTTAAAAGTTCCGAAGCCGCACCAACATAATAGAGATACAGAAACACCGTGGCCCCTTTCTTTGAGATATCTCTGCACTATTGCGAGCTGCAAATGCCACTTCCAGCTTAGCTGCGCAGAAGAAGAACAACAAGAAGAAGAAATATCTCGAAATATGTCCGTCAGGCCCCTTCCCTTGAGATAAATCTGCAAATATCTCGGAAACGAAGCGAGCTATGGCAAAATGTTAAGAGACCTTTTTTGTAGAGAATTATGTTTCCTACAATCTATGTTCTATGATATTTTTTGATCAGAAGCGTAGTTTTCGAGATATATCGAGATATTTAAAAGTTCCGAAGCCGCACCAACATAATAGAGATACAGAAACACCGTGGCCCCTTTCTTTGAGATAACTCTGCACTAGTGCGAGCCGCAAATGCCACTTGCAGCTTAGCTGTACAGAAGAAGAGCAACAAGAAGAAGAAATATCTCGAAATATGTCCGTCAGGCCCCTTCCCTTGAAATATATCTGCAAATATCTCGGAAACGAAGCGAGCTATGGCAAAATGTTAAGAGACGTTTTTTGTAGAGAATTATGTTTTCTACAATTTATGTTCTATGATATTTTTTGATCAGAAGCGTAGTTTTCGCGATATATCGAGATACTTAAAAGTTCCGAAGCCGCACCAACATAATAGAGATACAGAAACACCGTGGCCCCTTTCTTTGAGATAACTCTGCACTAGTGCGAGCCGCAAATGCCACTTCCAGCTTAGCTGTGCAGAAGAAGAACAACAAGAAGAAGAAATATCTCGAAATATGTCCGTCAGGCCCCTTCCCTTGAGATAAATCAGCAAATATCTCGGAAACGAAGCGAGCTATGGCAAAATGTTAAGAGACGTTTTTTGTAGAGAATTATGTTTTCTACAATTTATGTTCTATGATATTTTTTGATCAGAAGCGTAGTTTTCGCGATATATCGAGATACTTAAAAGTTCCGAAGCCGCACCAACATAATAGAGATACAGAAACACCGTGGCCCCTTTCTTTGAGATAACTCTGCACTAGTGCGAGCCGCAAATGCCACTTCCAGCTTAGCTGTGCAGAAGAAGAACAACAAGAAGAAGAAATATCTCGAAATATGTCCGACAGGCCCCTTCCCTTGAGATAAATCTGCAAATATCTCGGAAACGAAGCGAGCTATTGCGAAATGTTAAGAGACCTTTTTTGTAGAGAATTAAGTTTCCTACTTTTTATCTTCTATGATATTTTGTGATCAGATGCGTAGTTCTCGAGATATATCAAGATATTTAAAAGTTCCGAAGCCGCACCAACATAACAGAGATACAGAAACACCGGGGCCCCTTTCTTTGAGATAACTCTGCACTATTGCGAGCTGGAAATGCCACTTCCAGTTTAGCTGTGCAGAAGAAGAACAACAAGAAGAAGAAATATCTCGAAATATGTCCATCAGGACCCTTCCCTTGAGATAAATCTGCAAATATCTCGGAAACGAAGCGAGCTATGGCAAAATGTTAAGAGACCTTTTTTGTAGACAATTATGTTTCCTACAATTTATGTTCTATGATATTTTTTGATCAGAAGCGTAGTTTTCGAGATATATCGAGATATTTAAAAGTTCCGAAGCCGCACCAACATAATAGAGATACAGAAACACCGTGGCCCCTTTCTTTGGGATAACTCTGCACTATTGCGAGCTGCAAATGCCACTTCCAGCTTAGCTGTGCAGAAGAAGAACAACAAGAAGAAGAAATATCTCGAAATATGTCCGTCAGGCCCCTTCCCTTGAGATAAATCTGCAAATATCTCGGAAACGAAGCGAGCTATGGCAAAATGTTAAGAGACCTTTTTTGTAGAGAAATATGTTTCCTACTTTTTATGTTCTATGATATTTTTTGATCAGACGCGTAGTTCTCGAGATATATCAAGATATTTAAAAGTTCCGAAGCCGCACCAACATAATAGAGATACAGAAACACCGTGGCCCCTTTCTTTGAGATATCTCTGCACTATTGCGAGCTGCAAATGCCACTTCCAGCTTAGCTGCGCAGAAGAAGAACAACAAGAAGAAGAAATATCTCGAAATATGTCCGTCAGGCCCCTTCCCTTGAGATAAATCTGCAAATATCTCGGAAACGAAGCGAGCTATGGCAAAATGTTAAGAGACCTTTTTTGTAGAGAATTATGTTTCCTACAATCTATGTTCTATGATATTTTTTGATCAGAAGCGTAGTTTTCGAGATATATCGAGATATTTAAAAGTTCCGAAGCCGCACCAACATAATAGAGATACAGAAACACCGTGGCCCCTTTCTTTGAGATAACTCTGCACTAGTGCGAGCCGCAAATGCCACTTGCAGCTTAGCTATACAGAAGAAGAACAACAAGAAGAAGAAATATCTCGAAATATGTCCGTCAGGCCCCTTCCCTTGAAATATATCTGCAAATATCTCGGAAACGAAGCGAGCTATGGCAAAATGTTAAGAGACGTTTTTTGTAGAGAATTATGTTTTCTACAATTTATGTTCTATGATATTTTTTGATCAGAAGCGTAGTTTTCGCGATATATCGAGATACTTAAAAGCTCCGAAGCCGCACCAACATAATAGAGATACAGAAACACCGTGGCCCCTTTCTTTGAGATAACTCTGCACTAGTGCGAGCCGCAAATGCCACTTCCAGCTTAGCTGTGCAGAAGAAGAACAACAAGAAGAAGAAATATCTCGAAATATGTCCGACAGGCCCCTTCCCTTGAGATAAATCTGCAAATATCTCGGAAACGAAGCGAGCTATTGCGAAATGTTAAGAGACCTTTTTTGTAGAGAATTAAGTTTCCTACTTTTTATCTTCTATGATATTTTGTGATCAGATGCGTAGTTCTCGAGATATATCAAGATATTTAAAAGTTCCGAAGCCGCACCAACATAATAGAGATACAGAAACACCGGGGCCCCTTTCTTTGAGATAACTCTGCACTATTGCGAGCTGGAAATGCCACTTCCAGTTTAGCTGTGCAGAAGAAGAACAACAAGAAGAAGAAATATCTCGAAATATGTCCATCAGGACCCTTCCCTTGAGATAAATCTGCAAATATCTCGGAAACGAAGCGAGCTATGGCAAAATGTTAAGAGACCTTTTTTGTAGACAATTATGTTTCCTACAATTTATGTTCTATGATATTTTTTGATCAGAAGCGTAGTTTTCGAGATATATCGAGATATTTAAAAGTTCCGAAGCCGCACCAACATAATAGAGATACAGAAACACCGTGGCCCCTTTCTTTGGGATAACTCTGCACTATTGCGAGCTGCAAATGCCACTTCCAGCTTAGCTGTGCAGAAGAAGAACAACAAGAAGAAGAAATATCTCGAAGTATGTCCGTTATGCCCCTTCCCTTGAGATAAATCTGCAAATATCTCGGAAACGAAGCGGGCTATTGCAAAATGTTAAGAGACCTTTTTTGTAGAGAATTAAGTTTCCTACTTTTTATGTTCTATGATATTTTTTGATCAGATGCGTAGTTCTCGAGATATATCAAGATATTTAAAAGTTCCGAAGCCGCACCCACATAATAGAGATACAGAAACACCGTGGCCCCTTTCTTTGAGATATCTCTGCACTATTGCGAGCTGCAAATGCCACTTCCAGGTTAGCTGCGCAGAAGAAGAACAACAAGAAGAAGAAATATCTCGAAATATGTCCGTCAGGCCCCTTCCCTTGAGATAAATCTGCAAATATCTCGGAAACGAAGCGAGCTATGGCAAAATGTTAAGAGACCTTTTTTGTAGAGAAATATGTTTCCTACTTTTTATGTTCTATGATATTTTTTGATCAGACGCGTAGTTCTCGAGATATATCAAGATATTTAAAAGTTCCGAAGCCGCACCAACATAATAGAGATACAGAAACACCGTGGCCCCTTTCTTTGAGATATCTCTGCACTATTGCGAGCTGCAAATGCCACTTCCAGCTTAGCTGCGCAGAAGAAGAACAACAAGAAGAAGAAATATCTCGAAATATGTCCGTCAGGACCCTTCCCTTGAGATAAATCTGCAAATATCTCGGAAACGAAGCGAGCTATGGCAAAATGTTAAGAGACCTTTTTTGTAGAGAATTATGTTTCCTACAATCTATGTTCTATGATATTTTTTGATCAGAAGCGTAGTTTTCGAGATATATCGAGATATTTAAAAGTTCCGAAGCCGCACCAACATAATAGAGATACAGAAACACCGTGGCCCCTTTCTTTGAGATAACTCTGCACTAGTGCGAGCCGCAAATGCCACTTGCAGCTTAGCTGTACAGAAGAAGAGCAACAAGAAGAAGAAATATCTCGAAATATGTCCGTCAGGCCCCTTCCCTTGAAATATATCTGCAAATATCTCGGAAACGAAGCGAGCTATGGCAAAATGTTAAGAGACGTTTTTTGTAGAGAATTATGTTTTCTACAATTTATGTTCTATGATATTTTTTGATCAGAAGCGTAGTTTTCGCGATATATCGAGATACTTAAAAGTTCCGAAGCCGCACCAACATAATAGAGATACAGAAACACCGTGGCCCCTTTCTTTGAGATAACTCTGCACTAGTGCGAGCCGCAAATGCCACTTCCAGCTTAGCTGTGCAGAAGAAGAACAACAAGAAGAAGAAATATCTCGAAATATGTCCGACAGGCCCCTTCCCTTGAGATAAATCTGCAAATATCTCGGAAACGAAGCGAGCTATTGCGAAATGTTAAGAGACCTTTTTTGTAGAGAATTAAGTTTCCTACTTTTTATCTTCTATGATATTTTGTGATCAGATGCGTAGTTCTCGAGATATATCAAGATATTTAAAAGTTCCGAAGCCGCACCAACATAACAGAGATACAGAAACACCGGGGCCCCTTTCTTTGAGATAACTCTGCACTATTGCGAGCTGCAAATGCCACTTCCAGCTTAGCTGTGCAGAAGAAGAACAACAAGAAGAAGAAATATCTCGAAATATGTCCGTCAGGCCCCTTCCCTTGAGATAAATCTGCAAATATCTCGGAAACGAAGCGAGCTATGGCAAAATGTTAAGAGACCTTTTTTGTAGAGAAATATGTTTCCTACTTTTTATGTTCTATGATATTTTTTGATCAGACGCGTAGTTCTCGAGATATATCAAGATATTTAAAAGTTCCGAAGCCGCACCAACATAATAGAGATACAGAAACACCGTGGCCCCTTTCTTTGAGATATCTCTGCACTATTATGAGCTGCAAATGCCACTTCCAGCTTAGCTGCGCAGAAGAAGAACAACAAGAAGAAGAAATATCTCGAAATATGTCCGTCAGGCCCCTTCCCTTGAGATAAATCTGCAAATATCTCGGAAACGAAGCGAGCTATGGCAAAATGTTAAGAGACCTTTTTTGTAGAGAATTATGTTTCCTACAATCTATGTTCTATGATATTTTTTGATCAGAAGCGTAGTTTTCGAGATATATCGAGATATTTAAAAGTTCCGAAGCCGCACCAACATAATAGAGATACAGAAACACCGTGGCCCCTTTCTTTGAGATAACTCTGCACTAGTGCGAGCCGCAAATGCCACTTGCAGCTTAGCTGTACAGAAGAAGAACAACAAGAAGAAGAAATATCTCGAAATATGTCCGTCAGGCCCCTTCCCTTGAAATATATCTGCAAATATCTCGGAAACGAAGCGAGCTATGGCAAAATGTTAAGAGACGTTTTTTGTAGAGAATTATGTTTTCTACAATTTATGTTCTATGATATTTTTTGATCAGAAGCGTAGTTTTCGCGATATATCGAGATACTTAAAAGTTCCGAAGCCGCACCAACATAATAGAGATACAGAAACACCGTGGCCCCTTTCTTTGAGATAACTCTGCACTAGTGCGAGCCGCAAATGCCACTTCCAGCTTAGCTGTGCAGAAGAAGAACAACAAGAAGAAGAAATATCTCGAAATATGTCCGACAGGCCCCTTCCCTTGAGATAAATCTGCAAATATCTCGGAAACGAAGCGAGCTATTGCGAAATGTTAAGAGACCTTTTTTGTAGAGAATTAAGTTTCCTACTTTTTATCTTCTATGATATTTTGTGATCAGATGCGTAGTTCTCGAGATATATCAAGATATTTAAAAGTTCCGAAGCCGCACCAACATAATAGAGATACAGAAACACCGGGGCCCCTTTCTTTGAGATAACTCTGCACTATTGCGAGCTGGAAATGCCACTTCCAGTTTAGCTGTGCAGAAGAAGAACAACAAGAAGAAGAAATATCTCGAAATATGTCCATCAGGACCCTTCCCTTGAGATAAATCTGCAAATATCTCGGAAACGAAGCGAGCTATGGCAAAATGTTAAGAGACCTTTTTTGTAGACAATTATGTTTCCTACAATTTATGTTCTATGATATTTTTTGATCAGAAGCGTAGTTTTCGAGATATATCGAGATATTTAAAAGTTCCGAAGCCGCACCAACATAATAGAGATACAGAAACACCGTGGCCCCTTTCTTTGGGATAACTCTGCACTATTGCGAGCTGCAAATGCCACTTCCAGCTTAGCTGTGCAGAAGAAGAACAACAAGAAGAAGAAATATCTCGAAATATGTCCGTCAGGCCACTTCCCTTGAGATAAATCTGCAAATATCTCGGAAACGAAGCGAGCTATGGCAAAATGTTAAGAGACCTTTTTTGTAGAGAATTAAGTTTCCTACTTTTTATGTTCGATGATATTTTTTGATCAGATGCGTAGTTCTCGAGATATATCAAGATATTTAAAAGTTCCGAAGCTGCACCAACATAATAGAGGTACAGAAACACCGTGGCCTCTTTCTTTGAGATAACTCTGCACTATTGCGAGCTGCAAATGCCACTTCCAGCTTAGCTGTGCAGAAGAAGAACAACAAGAAGAAGAAACATCTCGAAATATGTCCGTCAGGCCCCTTCCCTTGAGATAAATCTGCAAATATCTCGGAAACGAAGCGAGCTATGGCAAAATCTTTAGAGACCTTTCTTGTAGAGAATTAAGTTTCCTACTTTTTATGTAGTATGATATTTTTTGATCAGATGCGTAGTTCTCGAGATATATCAAGATATTTAAAAGTTCCGAAGCCGCACCAACATAATAGAGATACAGAAACACCGTGGCCCCTTTCTTTGAGATAACTCTGCACTATTGCGAGCTGCAAATGCCACTTCCAGCTTAGCTGTGCAGAAGAAGAACAACAAGAAGAAGAAATATCTCGAAATATGTCCGTCAGGCCCCTTCCCTTGAGATAAATCTGCAAATATCTCGGAAACGAAGCGAGCTATGGCAAAATGTTAAGAGACCTTTTTTGTAGAGAATTAAGTTTCCTACTTTTTATGTTCTATGATATTTTTCGATCAGAGGCGTAGTTCTCGAGATATATCAAGATATTTAAAAGTTCCGAAGCCGCACCAACATAATAGAGATACAGAAACACCGTGGCCCCTTTCTTTGAGATATCTCTGCACTATTGCGAGCTGCAAATGCCACTTCCAGCTTAGCTGTGCAGAAGAAGAACAACAAGAAGAAGAAATATCTCGAAATATGTCCGTCAGTCCCCTTCCCTTGAGATAAATCTGCAAATATCTCGGAAACGAAGCGAGCTATGGCAAAATGTTAAGAGACCTTTTTTGTAGAAAATTAAGTTTCCTACTTTTTATGTTCTATGATATTTTTCGATCAGAGGCGTAGTTCTCGAGATATATCAAGATATTTAAAAGTTCCGAAGCCGCACCAACATAATAGAGATACAGAAACACCGTGGCCCCTTTCTTTGAGATATCTCTGCACTATTGCGAGCTGCAAATGCCACTTCCAGCTTAGCTGTGCAGAAGATGAACAACAAGAAGAAGAAATATCTCGAAATATGTCCGTGAGGCCCCTTCCCTTGAGATAAATCTGCAAATATCTCGGAAACCAAGCGAGCTATGGCAAAATGTTAAGAGACCTTATTTGTAGAGAATTAAGTTTCCTACTTTTTATGTTCTATGATATTTTTAGATCAGATGCGTAGTTCTCGAGATATATCAAGATATTTAAAAGTTCCGAAACCGCACCAACATAATAGCGATACAGAAACACCGTGGCCCCTTTCTTTGAGATAACTCTGCACTAGTGCGAGCCGCAAATGCCACTTCCAGCTTAGCTGTGCAGAAGAAGAACAACAAGAAGAAGAAATATCTCGAAGTATGTCCGTTATGCCCCTTCCCTTGAGATAAATCTGCAAATATCTCGGAAACGAAGCGGGCTATTGCAAAATGTTAAGAGACCTTTTTTGTAGAGAATTAAGTTTCCTACTTTTTATGTTCTATGATATTTTTTGATCAGATGCGTAGTTCTCGAGATATATCAAGATATTTAAAAGTTCCGAAGCCGCACCAACATAATAGAGATACAGAAACACCGTGGCCCCTTTCTTTGAGATGTCTCTGCACTATTGCGAGCTGCAAATGCCACTTCCAGGTTAGCTGCGCAGAAGAAGAACAACAAGAAGAAGAAATATCTCGAAATATGTCCGTCAGGCCCCTTCCCTTGAGATAAATCTGCAAATATCTCGGAAACGAAGCGAGCTATGGCAAAATGTTAAGAGACCTTTTTTGTAGAGAAATATGTTTCCTACTTTTTATGTTCTATGATATTTTTTGATCAGACGCGTAGTTCTCGAGATATATCAAGATATTTAAAAGTTCCGAAGCCGCACCAACATAATAGAGATACAGAAACACCGTGGCCCCTTTCTTTGAGATATCTCTGCACTATTGCGAGCTGCAAATGCCACTTCCAGCTTAGCTGCGCAGAAGAAGAACAACAAGAAGAAGAAATATCTCGAAATATGTCCGTCAGGCCCCTTCCCTTGAGATAAATCTGCAAATATCTCGGAAACGAAGCGAGCTATGGCAAAATGTTAAGAGACCTTTTTTGTAGAGAATTATGTTTCCTGCAATCTATGTTCTATGATATTTTTTGATCAGAAGCGTAGTTTTCGAGATATATCGAGATATTTAAAAGTTCCGAAGCCGCACCAACATAATAGAGATACAGAAACACCGTGGCCCCTTTCTTTGAGATAATTCTGCACTAGTGCGAGCCGCAAATGCCACTTGCAGCTTAGCTGTACAGAAGAAGAACAACAAGAAGAAGAAATATCTCGAAATATGTCCGTTATGCCCCTTCCCTTGAGATAAATCTGCAAATATCTCGGAAACGAAGCGGGCTATTGCAAAATGTTAAGAGACCTTTTTTGTAGAGAATTAAGTTTCCTACTTTTTATGTTCTATGATATTTTTTGATCAGATGCGTAGTTCTCGAGATATATCAAGATATTTAAAAGTTCCGAAGCCGCACCAACATAATAGAGATACAGAAACACCGTGGCCCCTTTCTTTGAGATAACTCTGCACTATTGCGAGCTGGAAATGCCACTTCCAGTTTAGCTGTGCAGAAGAAGAACAACAAGAAGAAGAAATATCTCGGAATATGTTCGTTAGGCCCCTTCCCTTGAGATAAATCTGCAAATATCTCGGAAACGAAGCGAGCTATGGCAAAATGTTAAGAGACCTTTTTTGTAGAGAATTATGTTTCCTACAATTTAGGTTCTATGATATTTTTTGATCAGAAGCGTAGTTTTCGAGATATATCGAGATATTTAAAAGTTCCGAAGCCGCACCAACATAATAGAGATACAGAAACACCGTGGCCCCTTTCTTTGAGATAACTCTGCACCATTGCGAGCTGCAAATGCCACTTCCAGCTTAGCTGTGCAGAGCAAGAACAACAAGAAGAAGAAATATCTCGAAATATGTCCGTCAGGCCAGTTCCTTTGAGCTGAATCTGCAAATATCTCGGAAATGAAGCGAGCTATGGCAAAATGTTAAGAGACGTTTTTTGTAGAGAATTATGTTTCCTACAATTTATGTTTTATGATATTTTTTGATCAGAAGCGTAGTTTTCGAGATATATCGAGATACTTAAAAGTTCCGAAGCCGCACCAACATAATAGAGATACAGAAACACCGTGGCCCCTTTCTTTGAGATAACTGTGCACTAGTGCGAGCCGCAAATGCCACTTCCAGCTTAGCTGTGCAGAAGAAGAACAACAAGAAGAAGAAATATCTCGAAATATGTCCGTCAGGCCACTTCCCTTAAGATAAATCTGCAAATATCTCGGAAACGAAGCGAGCTATGGCAAAATGTTAAGAGACCTTTTTTGTAGAGAATTAGGTTTGCTACTTTTTATGTTCGATGATATTTTTTGATCAGATGCGTAGTTCTCGAGATATATCAAGATATTTAAAAGTTCCGAAGCCGCACCAACATAATAGAGATACAGAAACACCGTGGCCCCTTTCGTTGAGATAACTCTGCACTAGTGCGAGCCGCAAATGCCACTTCCAGCTTAGCTGTGCAGAAGAAGAACAACAAGAAGAAGAAATATCTCGAAATACGTCCGTCAGGCCCCTTCCCTTGAGATAAATCTGCAAATATCTCGGAAACGAAGAGAGCTATGGCAAAATGTTAAGAGACCTTTTTTGTAGAGAATTAAGTTTCCTACTTTTCATGTTCTATGATATTTTTTGATCAGATGCGTAGTTCTCGAGATATATCAAGATATTTAAAAGTTCCGAAGCCGCACCAACATAATAGAGATACAGAAACACCGTGGCCCCTTTCTTTGAGATAACTCTGCACTGTTGCGAGCTGTAAATGCCACTTCCAGCTTAGCTGTGCAGAAGAAGAACAACAAGAAGAAGAAATATCTCGAAATATGTCCGTCAGGCCCCTTCCCTTGAGATATATCTGCAAATATCTCGGAAACGAAGCGAGCTATGGCAAAATGTTAAGAGACCTTTTTTGTAGAGAATTATGCTTCCTACAATTTATGTTCTATGATATTTTTTGATCAGAAGCGTAGTTTTCGAGATATATCGAGATATTTAAAAGTTCCGAAGCCGCACCAACATAATAGAGATACAGAAACACCGTGGCCCCTTTCGTTGAGATGACTCTGCACTAGTGCGAGGGGCAAATGCCACTTCCAGCTTAGCTGTGCAGAAGAAGAACAACAAGAAGAAGAAATATCTCGAAATATGTCCGTCAGGCCCCTTCCCTTGAGATAAATCTGCAAATATCTCGGAAACGAAGCGAGCTATGGCAAAATGTTAAGAGATCTTTTTTGTAGAGAATTAAGTTTCCTACTTTTTATGTTCTATGATATTTTTTGATCAGATGCGTAGTTCTCGAGATATATCAAGATATTTAAAAGTTCCGAAGCCGCACCAACATAATAGAGATACAGAAACACCGTGGCCCCTTTCTTTGAGATAACTCTGCACTATGGCGAGCTGCAAATGCCACTTCCAGCTTAGCTGTGCAGAGGAAGAACAACAAGAAGAAGAAATATCTCGAAATATGTCCGTCAGACCCCTTCCCTTGAGATGAATCTGCAAATATCTCGGAAACGAAGCGAGCTATGGCAAAATGTTAAGAGACCTTTTTTGTAGAGAATAATGTTTCCTACAATTTACGTTCTACGATATTTTTTGATCAGAAGCGTAGTTTTCGAGATATATCGAGATATTTAAAAGTTCCGAAGACGCACCAACATAATAGAGATACAGAAACACCGTGGCCCCTTTCTTTGAGATAACTGTGCGCTAGTGCGAGCCGCAAATGCCACTTCCAGCTTAGCTGTGCAGAAGAAGAACAACAAGAAGAAGAAATATCTCGAAATATGTCCGTCAGGCCCCTTCCCTTGAGATATATCTGCAAATATCTCGGAAACGAAGTGAGCTATGGCAAAATGTTAAGAGACCGTTTTTGTAGAGAATAATGTTTCGTACAATTTACGTTCTATGATATTTTTTGATCAGAAGCGTAGTTTTCGAGATATATCGAGATATTTAAAAGTTCCGAAGACGCACCAACATAATAGAGATACAGAAACACCGTGGCCCCTTTCTTTGAGATAACTCTGCACTATTGCGAGCTGCAAATGCCACTTCCAGCTTAGCTGTGCAGAGGAAGAACAACAAGAAGAAGAAATATCTCGAAATATGTCCGTCAGTCCAGTTCCTTTGAGCTGAATCTGCAAATATCTCGGAAACGAAGCGAGCTATGGCAAAATGTTAAGAGACGTTTTTTGTAGAGAATTAAGTTTCCTACTTTTTATGTTCGATGATATTTTTTGATCAGATGCGTAGTTCTCGAGATATATCAAGATATTTAAAAGTTCCGAAGCTGCACCAACATAATAGAGATACAGAAACACCGTGGCCCCTTTCTTTGAGATAACTGTGCGCTAGTGCGAGCCGCAAATGCCACTTCCAGCTTAGCTGTGCTGAAGAAGAACAACAAGAAGAAGAAATATCTCGAAATATGTCCGTCAGGCCCCTTCCCTTGAGATATATCTGCAAATATCTCGGAAACGAAGTGAGCTATGGCAAAATGTTAAGAGACCGTTTTTGTAGAGAATTAAGTTTCCTACTTTTTATGTTCTATGATATTTTTTGATCAGATGCGTTGTTCTCGAGATATATCAAGATATTTAAAAGTTCCGAAGCCGCACCAACATAATAGAGATACAGAAACACCGTGGCCCCTTTCTTTGAGATAACTCTGCACTATTGCGAGCTGCAAATGCCACTTCCAGCTTAGCTGTGCAGAAGAAGAACAACAAGAAGAAGAAATATCTCGAAATACGTCCGTCAGGCCCCTTCCCTTGAGATAAATCTGCAAATATCTCGGAAACGAAGAGAGCTATGGCAAAATGTTAAGAGACCTTTTTTGTAGAGAATTAAGTTTCCTACTTTTCATGTTCTATGATATTTTTTGATCAGATGCGTAGTTCTCGAGATATATCAAGATATTTAAAAGTTCCGAAGCCGCACCAACATAATAGAGATACAGAAACACCGTGGCCCCTTTCTTTGAGATAACTCTGAACTATTGCCAGCTGCAAATGCCACTTCCAGCTTAGCTGTGCAGAAGAAGAACAGCAAGAAGAAGAAATATCTCGAAATATGTCCGCCAGGCCCCTTCCCTTGAGATAAATCTGCAAATATCTCGGAAACGAAGAGAGCTATGGCAAAATGTTAAGAGACCTGTTTTGTAGAGAATTAAGTTTCCTACTTTTCATGTTCTATGATATTTTTTGATCAGATGCGTAGTTCTCGAGATATATCAAGATATTTGAAAGTTCCGAAGCCGCACCAACATAATAGAGATACAGAAACACCGTGGCCCCTTTCTTTGAGATAACTCTGCACTGTTGCGAGCTGTAAATGCCACTTCCAGCTTAGCTGTGCAGAAGAAGAACAACAAGAAGAAGAAATATCTCGAAATATGTCCGTCAGGCCCCTTCCCTTGAGATATATCTGCAAATATCTCGGAAACGAAGCGAGCTATGGCAAAATGTTAAGAGACCTTTTTTGTAGAGAATTATGCTTCCTACAATTTATGTTCTATGATATTTTTTGATCAGAAGCGTAGTTTTCGAGATATATCGAGATATTTAAAAGTTCCGAAGCCGCACCAACATAATAGAGATACAGAAACACCGTGGCCCCTTTCGTTGAGATGACTCTGCACTAGTGCGAGGGGCAAATGCCACTTCCAGCTTAGCTGTGCAGAAGAAGAACAACAAGAAGAAGAAATATCTCGAAATATGTCCGTCAGGCCCCTTCCCTTGAGATAAATCTGCAAATATCTCGGAAACGAAGCGAGCTATGGCAAAATGTTAAGAGACCTTTTTTGTAGAGAATTAAGTTTCCTACTTTTTATGTTCTATGATATTTTTTGATCAGATGCGTAGTTCTCGAGATATATCAAGATATTTAAAAGTTCCGAAGCCGCACCAACATAATAGAGATACAGAAACACCGTGGCCCCTTTCTTTGAGATAACTCTGCACTATGGCGAGCTGCAAATGCCACTTCCAGCTTAGCTGTGCAGAGGAAGAACAACAAGAAGAAGAAATATCTCGAAATATGTCCGTCAGACCCCTTCCCTTGAGATGAATCTGCAAATATCTCGGAAACGAAGCGAGCTATGGCAAAATGTTAAGAGACCTTTTTTGTAGAGAATAATGTTTCCTACAATTTACGTTCTACGATATTTTTTGATCAGAAGCGTAGTTTTCGAGATATATCGAGATATTTAAAAGTTCCGAAGACGCACCAACATAATAGAGATACAGAAACACCGTGGCCCCTTTCTTTGAGATAACTGTGCGCTAGTGCGAGCCGCAAATGCCACTTCCAGCTTAGCTGTGCAGAAGAAGAACAACAAGAAGAAGAAATATCTCGAAATATGTCCGTCAGGCCCCTTCCCTTGAGATATATCTGCAAATATCTCGGAAACGAAGTGAGCTATGGCAAAATGTTAAGAGACCGTTTTTGTAGAGAATAATGTTTCGTACAATTTACGTTCTATGATATTTTTTGATCAGAAGCGTAGTTTTCGAGATATATCGAGATATTTAAAAGTTCCGAAGACGCACCAACATAATAGAGATACAGAAACACCGTGGCCCCTTTCTTTGAGATAACTCTGCACTATTGCGAGCTGCAAATGCCACTTCCAGCTTAGCTGTGCAGAGGAAGAACAACAAGAAGAAGAAATATCTCGAAATATGTCCGTCAGTCCAGTTCCTTTGAGCTGAATCTGCAAATATCTCGGAAACGAAGCGAGCTATGGCAAAATGTTAAGAGACGTTTTTTGTAGAGAATTAAGTTTCCTACTTTTTATGTTCGATGATATTTTTTGATCAGATGCGTAGTTCTCGAGATATATCAAGATATTTAAAAGTTCCGAAGCTGCACCAACATAATAGAGATACAGAAACACCGTGGCCCCTTTCTTTGAGATAACTGTGCGCTAGTGCGAGCCGCAAATGCCACTTCCAGCTTAGCTGTGCAGAAGAAGAACAACAAGAAGAAGAAATATCTCGAAATATGCCCGTCAGGCCCCTTCCATTGAGATAAATCTGCAAATATCTCGGAAACGAAGCGAGCTATGGCAAAATGTTGAGAGACCTTTTTTGTAGAGAATTAAGTTTCCTACTTTTTATGTTCTATGATATTTTTTGATCAGATGCGTAGTTCTCGAGATATATCAAGATATTTAAAAGTTCCGAAGCCGCACCAACATAATAGAGATACAGAAACACCGTGGCCCCTTTCTTTGAGATAACTCTGCACTACTGCGAGCTGCAAATGCCACTTCCAGCTTAGCTGTGCAGAAGAAGAACAACAAGAAGAAGAAATATCTCGAAATATGTCCGTCAGACCCCTTCCCTTGAGATAAATCTGCAAATATCTCGGAAACGAAGCGAGCTATGGCAAAATGTTAAGAGACCTTTTTTGTAGAGAATTAAGTTTCCTACTTTTTATGTTCTATGATATTTTTTGATCAGATGCGTAGTTCTCGAGATATATCCAGATATTTAAAAGTTCCGAAGCGGCACCAACATAATAGAGATACAGAAACACCGTGGCCCCTTTCTTTGAGGTAACTCTGCACTATGGCGAGCTGCAAATGCCACTTCCAGCTTAGCTGTGCAGAGGAAGAACAACAAGAAGAAGAAATATCTCGAAATATGTCCGTCAGGCCAGTTCCTTTGAGCTGAATCTGCAAATATCTCGGAAACGAAGCGAGCTATGGCAAAATGTTAAGAGACGTTTTTTGTAGAGAATTATGTTTCCTACAATTTATGTTCTATGATATTTTTTGATCAGAAGCGTAGTTTTCGAGATATATCGAGATATTTAAAAGTTCCGAAGACGCACCAACATAATAGAGATACAGAAACACCGTGGCCCCTTTCTTTGAGATAACTGTGCACTAGTGCGAGCCGCAAATGCCACTTCCAGCTTAGCTGTGCAGAAGAAGAACAACAAGAAGAAGAAATATCTCGAAATATGCCCGTCAGGCCCCTTCCCTTGAAATATATCTGCAAATATCTCGGAAACGAAGCGGGCTGTGGCAAAATGTTGAGAGACCGTTTTTGTAGAGAATTAAGTTTGCTACTTTTTATGTTCTATGATATTTTTTGATCAGACGCGTAGTTCTCGAGATATATCAAGATATTTAAAAGTTCCGAAGCCGCACCAACATAATAGAGATACAGAAACACCGTGGCCCCTTTCGTTGAGATAACTCTGCACTAGTGCGAGCCGCAAATGCCACTTCCAGCTTAGCTGTGCAGAAGAAGAACAACAAGAAGAAGAAATATCTCGAAATACGTCCGTCAGGCCCCTTCCCTTGAGATAAATCTGCAAATATCTCGGAAACGAAGAGAGCTATGGCAAAATGTTAAGAGACCTTTTTTGTAGAGAATTAAGTTTCCTACTTTTCATGTTCTATGATATTTTTTGATCAGATGCGTAGTTCTCGAGATATATCAAGATATTTAAAAGTTCCGAAGCCGCACCAACATAATAGAGATACAGAAACACCGTGGCCCCTTTCTTTGAGATAACTCTGAACTATTGCGAGCTGCAAATGCCACTTCCAGCTTAGCTGTGCAGAAGAAGAACAACAAGAAGAAGAAATATCTCGAAATATGTCCGCCAGGCCCCTTCCCTTGAGATAAATCTGCAAATATCTCGGAAACGAAGAGAGCTATGGCAAAATGTTAAGAGACCTGTTTTGTAGAGAATTAAGTTTCCTACTTTTCATGTTCTATGATATTTTTTGATCAGATGCGTAGTTCTCGAGATATATCAAGATATTTGAAAGTTCCGAAGCCGCACCAACATAATAGAGATACAGAAACACCGTGGCCCCTTTCTTTGAGATAACTCTGCACTGTTGCGAGCTGTAAATGCCACTTCCAGCTTAGCTGTGCAGAAGAAGAACAACAAGAAGAAGAAATATCTCGAAATATGTCCGTCAGGCCCCTTCCCTTGAGATATATCTGCAAATATCTCGGAAACGAAGCGAGCTATGGCAAAATGTTAAGAGACCTTTTTTGTAGAGAATTATGCTTCCTACAATTTATGTTCTATGATATTTTTTGATCAGAAGCGTAGTTTTCGAGATATATCGAGATATTTAAAAGTTCCGAAGCCGCACCAACATAATAGAGATACAGAAACACCGTGGCCCCTTTCGTTGAGATGACTCTGCACTAGTGCGAGGGGCAAATGCCACTTCCAGCTTAGCTGTGCAGAAGAAGAACAACAAGAAGAAGAAATATCTCGAAATATGTCCGTCAGGCCCCTTCCCTTGAGATAAATCTGCAAATATCTCGGAAAGGAAGCGAGCTATGGCAAAATGTTAAGAGACCTTTTTTGTAGAGAATTAAGTTTCCTACTTTTTATGTTCTATGATATTTTTTGATCAGATGCGTTGTTCTCGAGATATATCAAGATATTTAAAAGTTCCGAAGCCGCACCAACATAATAGAGATACAGAAACACCGTGGCCCCTTTCTTTGAGATAACTCTGCACTATTGCGAGCTGCAAATGCCACTTCCAGCTTAGCTGTGCAGAAGAAGAACAACAAGAAGAAGAAATATCTCGAAATATGCCCGTCAGGCCCCTTCCCTTGAAATATATCTGCAAATATCTCGGAAACGAAGCGGGCTATGGCAAAATGTTAAGAGACCGTTTTTGCAGAGAATTAAGTTTGCTACTTTTTATGTTCTATGATATTTTTTGATCAGACGCGTAGTTCTCGAGATATATCAAGATATTTAAAAGTTCCGAAGCCGCACCAACATAATAGAGATACAGAAACACTGTGGCCCCTTTCGTTGAGATAACTCTGCACTAGTGCGAGCCGCAAATGCCACTTCCAGCTTAGCTGTGCAGAAGAAGAACAACAAGAAGAAGAAATATCTCGAAATACGTCCGTCAGGCCCCTTCCCTTGAGATAAATCTGCAAATATCTCGGAAACGAAGAGAGCTATGGCAAAATGTTAAGAGACCTTTTTTGTAGAGAATTAAGTTTCCTACTTTTCATGTTCTATGATATTTTTTGATCAGATGCGTAGTTCTCGAGATATATCAAGATATTTAAAAGTTCCGAAGCCGCACCAACATAATAGAGATACAGAAACACCGTGGCCCCTTTCTTTGAGATAACTCTGAACTATTGCGAGCTGCAAATGCCACTTCCAGCTTAGCTGTGCAGAAGAAGAACAACAAGAAGAAGAAATATCTCGAAATATGTCCGCCAGGCCCCTTCCCTTGAGATAAATCTGCAAATATCTCGGAAACGAAGAGAGCTATGGCAAAATGTTAAGAGACCTGTTTTGTAGAGAATTAAGTTTCCTACTTTTCATGTTCTATGATATTTTTTGATCAGATGCGTAGTTCTCGAGATATATCAAGATATTTGAAAGTTCCGAAGCCGCACCAACATAATAGAGATACAGAAACACCGTGGCCCCTTTCTTTGAGATAACTCTGCACTGTTGCGAGCTGTAAATGCCACTTCCAGCTTAGCTGTGCAGAAGAAGAACAACAAGAAGAAGAAATATCTCGAAATATGTCCGTCAGGCCCCTTCCCTTGAGATATATCTGCAAATATCTCGGAAACGAAGCGAGCTATGGCAAAATGTTAAGAGACCTTTTTTGTAGAGAATTAAGTTTCATACTTTTTATGTTCTATGATATTTTTTGATCAGATGCGTAGTTCTCGAGATATATCAAGATATTTAAAAGTTCCGAAGCCGCACCAACATAATAGAGATACAGAAACACCGTGGCCCCTTTCTTTGAGATAACTCTGCACTATGGCGAGCTGCAAATGCCACTTCCAGCTTAGCTGTGCAGAGGAAGAACAACAAGAAGAAGAAATATCTCGAAATATGTCCGTCAGACCCCTTCCCTTGAGATGAATCTGCAAATATCTCGGAAACGAAGCGAGCTATGGCAAAATGTTAAGAGACGTTTTTTGTAGAGAATTAAGTTTCCTACTTTTTATGTTCGATGATATTTTTTGATCAGATGCGTAGTTCTCGAGATATATCAAGATATTTAAAAGTTCCGAAGCTGCACCAACATAATAGAGATACAGAAACACCGTGGCCCCTTTCTTTGAGATAACTCTGCACTATTGCGAGCTGCAAATGCCACTTCCAGCTTAGCTGTGCAGAAGAAGAACAACAAGAAGAAGAAATATCTCGAAATATGCCCGTCAGGCCCCTTCCATTGAGATAAATCTGCAAATATCTCGGAAACGAAGCGAGCTATGGCAAAATGTTGAGAGACCTTTTTTGTAGAGAATTAAGTTTCCTACTTTTCATGTTCTATGATATTTTTTGATCAGATGCGTAGTTCTCGAGATATATCAAGATATTTAAAAGTTCCGAAGCCGCACCAACATAATAGAGATACAGAAACACCGTGGCCCCTTTCTTTGAGATAACTCTGCACTACTGCGAGCTGCAAATGCCACTTCCAGCTTAGCTGTGCAGAAGAAGAACAACAAGAAGAAGAAATATCTCGAAATATGTCCGTCAGACCCCTTCCCTTGAGATAAATCTGCAAATATCTCGGAAACGAAGCGAGCTATGGCAAAATGTTAAGAGACCTTTTTTGTAGAGAATTAAGTTTCCTACTTTTTATGTTCTATGATATTTTTTGATCAGATGCGTAGTTCTCGAGATATATCCAGATATTTAAAAGTTCCGAAGCGGCACCAACATAATAGAGATACAGAAACACCGTGGCCCCTTTCTTTGAGGTAACTCTGCACTATTGCGAGCTGCAAATGCCACTTCCAGCTTAGCTGTGCAGAAGAAGAACAACAAGAAGAAGAAATATCTCGAAATATGTCCGTCAGGCCCCTTCCCTTGAGATAAATCTGCAAATATCTCGGAAACCAAGCGAGCTATGGCAAAATCTTAAGAGACCTTATTTGTAGAGAATTAAGTTTCCTACTTTTTATGTTCTACGATATTTTTTGATCAGATGCGTAGTTCTCGAGATATATCAAGATATTTAAAAGTTCCGAAGCCGCACCAACATAATAGAGATACAGAAACACCGTGGCCCCTTTCTTTGAGATAACTCTGCACTATTGCGAACTGCAAATGCCACTTCCAGCTTAGCTGTGCAGAAGAAGAACAACAAGAAGAAGAAATATCTCGAAATATGTCCGTCAGGCCCCTTCCCTTGAGATAAATCTGCAAATATCTCGGAAACGAAGCGAGCTATGGCAAAATGTTAAGAGACCTTTTTTGTACAGAATTATCTTTCCTACAATTTACGTTCTCTGATATTTTTTGATCAGAAGCGTAGTTTTCGAGATATATCGAGATATTTAAAAGTTCCGAAGCCGCACCAACATAATAGAGATACAGAAACAGCGTGGCCCCTTTCTTTGGGATAACTCTGCACTATTGCGAGCTGGAAATGCCACTTCCAGTTTAGCTGTGCAGAAGAAGAACAACAAGAAGAAGAAATATCTCGAAATATGTCCGTCAGGACCCCTCCCTTGAGATAAATCTGCAAATATCTCGGAAACGAAGCGAGCTATTGCAAAACGTTAAGAGACCTTTTTTGTAGAGAATTAGGTTTCCTACTTTTTATGTTCTATGATATTTTTTGATCAGATGCGTAGTTCTCGAGATATATCAAGATATTTAAAAGCTCCGAAGCTGCACCAACATAATAGAGGTACAGAAACACCGTGGCCCCTTTCTTTGAGATAACTCTGCACTAGTGCGAGCCGCAAATGCCACTTCCAGCTTAGCTGTGCAGAAGAAGAACAACAAGAAGAAGAAATATCTCGAAATATGTCCGTCAGGCCCCTTCCCTTGAGATAAATCTGCAAATATCTCGGAAACGAAGCGAGCTACGGCAAAATGGTCAGCGACCTTTTTTGTAGAAAATTAGGTTTCCTACTTTTTATGTTCTATGATATTTTTTGATCAGATGCGTAGTTCTCGAGATATATCAAGATATTTAAAAGTTCCGAAGCCGCACCAACATAATAGAGATACAGAAACACCGTGGCCCCTTTCTTTGAGATAACTCTGCACTAGTGCGAGCCGCAAATGCCACTTCCAGCTTAGCTGTGCAGAAGAAGAACAACAAGAAGAAGAAATATCTGGAAATATGTCCGTTAGGCCCCTTCCCTTGAGATAAATCTGCAAATATCTCGGAAACGAAGCGAGCTATGGCAAAATGTTAAGAGACCTTTTTTGTAGAGAATTATGTTTCCTACTTTTTATGTTCTATGATATTTTTTGATCAGACGCGTAGTTCTCGAGATATATCAAGATATTTAAAAGTTCCGAAGCCGCACCAACATAATAGAGATACAGAAACACCGTGGCCCCTTTCTTTGAGATATCTCTGCACTATTGCGAGCTGAAAATGCCACTTCCAGCTTAGCTGCGCAAAAGAAGAACAACAAGAAGAAGAAATATCTCGAAATATGTCCGTCAGGCCCCTTCCCTTGAGATAAATCTGCAAATATCTCGGAAACGAAGCGAGCTATGGCAAAATGTTAAGAGACCTTTTTTGTAGAGAATTATGTTTCCTACTTTTTATGTTCTATGATATTTTTTGATCCGACGCGTAGTTCTCGAGATATATCAAGATATTTAAAAGTTCCGAAGCCGCACCAACATAATAGAGATACAGAAACACCGTGGCCCCTTTCTTTGAGATAACTCTGCACTATTGCGAGCTGCAAATGCCACTTCCAGCTTAGCTGTGCAGAAGAAGGACAACAAGAAGAAGAAATATCTCGAAATATGTCCGTCAGGCCCCTTCCCTTGAGATAAATCTGCAAATATCTCGGAAACGAAGAGAGCTATGGCAAAATGTTAAGCGACCTTTTTTGTAGAGAATTAAGTTTCCTACTTTTTATGTTCTATGATATTTTTTGATCAGATGCGTAGTTCTCGAGATATATCAAGATATTTAAAAGTTCCGAAGCCGCACCAACATAATAGAGATACAGAAACACCGTGGCCCCTTTCTTTGAGATAACTCTGCACTATTGCGAGCTGGTAATGCCACTTCCAGTTTAGCTGTGCACAAGAAGAACAACAAGAAGAAGAAATATCTCGAAATATGTCCATCAGGACCCTTCCCTTGAGATAAATCTGCAAATATCTCGGAAACGAAGCGAGCTATGGCAAAATGTTAAGAGACCTTTTTTGTAGAGAATTATGTTTCCTACAATTTATGTTCTATGATATTTTTTGATCAGAAGCGTAGTTTTCGAGATATATCGAGATATTTAAAAGTTCCGAAGCCGCACCAACATAATAGAGATACAGAAACAGCGTGGCCCCTTTCTTTGGGATAACTCTGCACTATTGCGAGCTGGAAATGCCACTTGCCGTTTAGCTGTGCAGAAGAAGAACAACAAGAAGAAGAAATATCTCGAAATATGTCCATCAGGACCCTTCCCTTGAGATAAATCTGCAAATATCTCGGAAACGAAGCGAGCTATGGCAAAATGTTAAGAGACCTTTTTTGTAGAGAATTATGTTTCCTACAATTTATGTTCTATGATATTTTTTGATCAGAAGCGTAGTTTTCGAGATATATCGAGATATTTAAAAGTTCCGAAGCCGCACCAACATAATAGAGATACAGAAACAGCGTGGCCCCTTTCTTTGGGATAACTCTGCACTATTGCGAGCTGGAAATGCCACTTCCAGTTTAGCTGTGCAGAAGAAGAACAACAAGAAGAAGAAATATCTCGAAATATGTCCGCCAGGACCCCTCCCTTGAGATAAATCTGCAAATATCTCGGAAACGAAGCGAGCTATTGCAAAACGTTAAGGGACCTTTTTTGTAGAGAATTAGGTTTCCTACTTTTTATGTTCTATGATATTTTTTGATCAGATGCGTAGTTCTCGAGATATATCAAGATATTTAAAAGTTCCGAAGCCGCACCAACATAATAGAGATACAGAAACACCGTGGCCCCTTTCTTTGCGATAACTCTGCACTATTGCGAACTGCAAATGCCACTTCCAGCTTAGCTGTGCAGGAGAAGAACAACAAGAAGAAGAAATATCTCGAAATATGTCCGTCAGGCCCCTTCCCTTGAGATAAATCTGCAAATATCTCGGAAACGAAGCGAGCTATGCCAAAATGTTAACAGACCTTATTTGTAGAGAATTAAGTTTCCTACTTTTTATGTTCTATGATATTTTTTGATCAGATGCGTAGTTCTCGAGATATATCAAGATATTTAAAAGTTCCGAAGCCGCACCAACATAATAGAGATACAGAAACACCGTGGCCCCTTTCTTTGAGATAACTCTGCACTATTGCGCGCTGCAAATGCCACTTCCAGCTTAGCTGTGCAGAAGAAGAACAACAAGAAGAAGAAATATCTCGAAATATGTCCGTCAGGCCCCTTCCCTTGAGATAAATCTGCAAATATCTCGGAAACGAAGCGAGCTATGGCAAAATGTTAACAGACCTTTTTTGTAGAGAATTAAGTTTCCTACTTTTCATGTTCTATGATATTTTTTGATCAGATGCGTAGTTCTCGAGATATATCAAGATATTTAAAAGTTCCGAAGCCGCATCAACATAATAGAGATACAGAAACACCGTGGCCCCTTTCTTTGAGATATCTCTGCACTATTGCGAGCTGCAAATGCCACTTCCAGCTTAGCTGTGCAGAAGATGAACAACAAGAAGAAGAAATATCTCGAAATATGTCCGTGAGGCCCCTTCCCTTGAGATAAATCTGCAAATATCTCGGAAACCAAGCGAGCTATGGCAAAATGTTAAGAGACCTTATTTGTAGAGAATTAAGTTTCCTACTTTTTATGTTCTATGATATTTTTAGATCAGATGCGTAGTTCTCGAGATATATCAAGATATTTAAAAGTTCCGAAACCGCACCAACATAATAGCGATACAGAAACACCGTGGCCCCTTTCTTTGAGATAACTCTGCACTAGTGCGAGCCGCAAATGCCACTTCCAGCTTAGCTGTGCAGAAGAAGAACAACAAGAAGAAGAAATATCTCGAAGTATGTCCGTTATGCCCCTTCCCTTGAGATAAATCTGCAAATATCTCGGAAACGAAGCGGGCTATTGCAAAATGTTAAGAGACCTTTTTTGTAGAGAATTAAGTTTCCTACTTTTTATGTTCTATGATATTTTTTGATCAGATGCGTAGTTCTCGAGATATATCAAGATATTTAAAAGTTCCGAAGCCGCACCAACATAATAGAGATACAGAAACACCGTGGCCCCTTTCTTTGAGATAACTCTGCACTGTTGCGAGCTGTAAATGCCACTTCCAGCTTAGCTGTGCAGAAGAAGAACAACAAGAAGAAGAAATATCTCGAAATATGTCCGTCAGGCCCCTTCCCTTGAGATATATCTGCAAATATCTCGGAAACGAAGCGAGCTATGGCAAAATGTTAAGAGACCTTTTTTGTAGAGAATTATGCTTCCTACAATTTATGTTCTATGATATTTTTTGATCAGAAGCGTAGTTTTCGAGATATATCGAGATATTTAAAAGTTCCGAAGCCGCACCAACATAATAGAGATACAAAAACACCGTGGCCCCTTTCGTTGAGATAACTCTGCACTAGTGCGAGGGGCAAATGCCACTTCCAGCTTAGCTGTGCAGAAGAAGAACAACAAGAAGAAGAAATATCTCGAAATATGTCCGTCAGGCCCCTTCCCTTGAGATGTATCTGCAAATATCTCGGAAACGAAGCGAGCTATGGCAAAATGTTAAGAGACCTTTTTTGTAGAGAATAATGTTTCCTACAATTTACGTTCTACGATATTTTTTGATCAGAAGCGTAGTTTTCGAGATATATCGAGATATTTAAAAGTTCCGAAGACGCACCAACATAATAGAGATACAGAAACACCGTGGCCCCTTTCTTTGAGATAACTGTGCGCTAGTGCGAGCCGCAAATGCCACTTCCAGCTTAGCTGTGCAGAAGAAGAACAACAAGAAGAAGAAATATCTCGAAATATGTCCGTCAGGCCCCTTCCCTTGAGATATATCTGCAAATATCTCGGAAACGAAGTGAGCTATGGCAAAATGTTAAGAGACCGTTTTTGTAGAGAATAATGTTTCCTACAATTTACGTTCTATGATATTTTTTGATCAGAAGCGTAGTTTTCGAGATATATCGAGATATTTAAAAGTTCCGAAGACGCACCAACATAATAGAGATACAGAAACACCGTGGCCCCTTTCTTTGAGATAACTCTGCACTATTGCGAGCTGCAAATGCCACTTCCAGCTTAGCTGTGCAGAGGAAGAACAACAAGAAGAAGAAATATCTCGAAATATGTCCGTCAGGCCAGTTCCTTTGAGCTGAATCTGCAAATATCTCGGAAACGAAGCGAGCTATGGCAAAATGTTAAGAGACGTTTTTTGTAGAGAATTAAGTTTCCTACTTTTTATGTTCGATGATATTTTTTGATCAGATGCGTAGTTCTCGAGATATATCAAGATATTTAAAAGTTCCGAAGCTGCACCAACATAATAGAGATACAGAAACACCGTGGCCCCTTTCTTTGAGATAACTGTGCGCTAGTGCGAGCCGCAAATGCCACTTCCAGCTTAGCTGTGCAGAAGAAGAACAACAAGAAGAAGAAATATCTCGAAATATGTCCGTCAGGCCCCTTCCCTTGAGATATATCTGCAAATATCTCGGAAACGAAGTGAGCTATGGCAAAATGTTAAGAGACCGTTTTTGTAGAGAATTAAGTTTCCTACTTTTTATGTTCTATGACATTTTTTGATCAGACGCGTAGTTCTCGAGATATATCAAGATATTTAAAAGTTCCGAAGCCGCACCAACATAATAGAGATACAGAAACACCGTGGCTCCTTTCTTTGAGATAACTCTGCACTATTGCGAGCTGCAAATGCCACTTCCAGCTTAGCTGTGCAGAAGAACAACAAGAAGAAGAAATATCTCGAAATATGTCCGTCAGGCCAGTTCCTTTGAGCTGAATCTGCAAATATCTCGGAAACGAAGCGAGCTATGTCAAAATGTTAAGAGACGTTTTTTGTAGAGAATTATGTTTCCTACAATTTATGTTCTATGATATTTTTTGATCAGAAGCGTAGTTTTCGAGATATATCGAGATATTTAAAAGTTCCGAAGACGCACCAACATAATAGAGATACAGAAACACCGTGGCCCCTTTCTTTGAGATAACTGTGCACTAGTGCGAGCCGCAAATGCCACTTCCAGCTTAGCTGTGCAGAAGAAGAACAACAAGAAGAAGAAATATCTCGAAATATGCCCGTCAGGCCCCTTCCCTTGAAATATATCTGCAAATCTCTCGGAAACGAACCGAGCTATGGCAAAATGTTAAGAGACCGTTTTTGTAGAGAATTAAGTTTCCTACTTTTTATGTTCTATGATATTTCTTGATCAGACGCGTAGTTCTCGAGATATATCAAGATATTTAAAAGTTCCGAAGCCGCACCAACATAATAGAGATACAGAAACACCGTGGCCCCTTTCGTTGAGATAACTCTGCACTAGTGCGAGCCGCAAATGCCACTTCCAGCTTAGCTGTGCAGAAGAAGAACAACAAGAAGAAGAAATATCTCGAAATATGTCCGTCAGGCCCCTTCCCTTGAGATAAATCTGCAAATATCTCGGAAACGAAGAGAGCTATGGCAAGATGTTAAGAGACCTTTTTTGTAGAGAATTAAGTTTCCTACTTTTCATGTTCTATGATATTTTTTGATCAGATGCGTAGTTCTCGAGATATATCAAGGTATTTAAAAGTTCCGAAGCCGCACCAACATAATAGAGATACAGAAACACCGTGGCCCCTTTCTTTGAGATAACTCTGCACTAGTGCGAGCCGCAAATGCCACTTCCAGCTTAGCTGTGCAGAGGAAGAACAACAAGAAGAAGAAATATCTCGAAATATGTCCGTCAGGCCCCTTCCCTTGAGATAAATCTGCAAATATCTCGGAAAGGAAGCGAGCTATGGCAAAATGTTAAGAGACCTTTTTTGTAGAGAATTATGTTTTCTACAATTTATGTTCTATGATATTTTTTGATCCGAGCGTAGTTTTCGAGATATATCGAGATATTTAAAAGTTCCGAAGCCGCACCAACATAATAGAGATACAGAAACACCGTGGCCCCTTTCTTTGAGATAACTCGGCACGATTGCGAGCTAGAAATGCCACTTCCAGTTTAGCTGTGCAGAAGAAGAACAACAAGAAGAAGAAATATCTCGAAATATGTCCATCAGGACCCTTCCCTTGAGATAAATCTGCAAATATCTCGGAGACGAAGCGAGCTATGGCAAAATGTTAAGAGACCTTTTTTGTAAAGAATTATGTTTCCTACAATTTATGTTCTATGATATTTTTTGATCAGAAGCGTAGTTTTCGAGATATATCGAGATATTTAAAAGTTCCGAAGCCGCACCAACATAATAGAGATACAGAAACACCGTGGCCCCTTTCTTTGGGATAACTCTGCACTATTGCGAGCTGCAAATGCCACTTCCAGCTTAGCTGTGCAGAAGAAGAACAACAAGAAGAAGAAATATCTCGAAATATGTCCGTCAGGCCACTTCCCTTGAGATAAATCTGCAAATATCTCGGAAACGAAGCGAGCTATGGCAAAATGTTAAGAGACCTTTTTTGTAGAGAATTAAGTTTCCTACTTTTTATGTTCGATGATATTCTTTGATCAGATGCGTAGTTCTCGAGATATATCAAGATATTTAAAAGTTCCGAAGCTGCACCAACATAATAGAGGTACAGAAACACCGTGGCCTCTTTCTTTGAGATAACTCTGCACTATTGCGAGCTGCAAATGCCACTTCGAGCTTAGCTGTGCAGAAGAAGAACAACAAGAAGAAGAAATATCTCGAAATATGTCCGTCAGACCCCTTCCCTTGAGATGAATCTGCAAATATCTCGGAAACGAAGCGAGCTATGGCAAAATGTTAAGAGACCTTTTTTGTAGAGAATAATGTTTCCTACAATTTACGTTCTATGATATTTTTTGATCAGAAGCGTAGTTTTCGAGATATATCGAGATATTTAAAAGTTCCGAAGACGCACCAACATAATAGAGATACAGAAACACCGTGGCCCCTTTCTTTGAGATAACTGTGCACTAGTGCGAGCCGCAAATGCCACTTCCAGCTTAGCTGTGCAGAAGAAGAACAACAAGAAGAAGAAATATCTCGAAATATGCCCGTCAGTCCCCTTCCCTTGAAATATATCTGCAAATATCTCGGAAACGAAGCGAGCTATGGCAAAATGTTAAGAGACCGTTTTTGTAGAGAATTAAGTTTCCTACTTTTCAGGTTCTATGATATTTTTTGATCAGATGCGTAGTTCTCGAGATATATCAAGATATTTAAAAGTTCCGAAGCCGCACCAACATAATAGAGATACAGAAACACCGTGGCCCCTTTCTTTGAGATAACTCTGAACTATTGCGAGCTGCAAATGCCACTTCCAGCTTAGCTGTTCAGAAGAAGAACAACAAGAAGAAGAAATATCTCGAAATATGTCCGCCAGGCCCCTTCCCTTGAGATAAATCTGCAAATATCTCGGAAACGAAGAGAGCTATGGCAAAATGTTAAGAGACCTGTTTTGTAGAGAATTAAGTTTCATAGTTTTCATGTTCTATGATATTTTTTGATCAGATGCGTAGTTCTCGCGATATATCAAGATATTTAAAAGTTCCGAAGCCGCACCAACATAATAGAGATACAGAAACACCATGGCCCCTTTCTTTGAGATAACTCTGCACTATTGCGCGCTGCAAATGCCACTTCCAGCTTAGCTGTGCAGAAGAAGAACAACAAAAAGAAGAAATATCTCGAAATATGTCCGTCAGGCCCCTTCCCTTGAGATAAATCTGCAAATATCTCGGAAACGAAGCGAGCTATGGCAAAATGTTAAGAGACCTTTTTTGTAGAGAATTAAGTTTCCTACTTTTTATGTTCTATGATATTTTTCGATCAGAGGCGTAGTTCTCGAGATATATCAAGATATTTAAAAGTTCCGAAGCCGCACCAACATAATAGAGATACAGAAACACCATGGCCCCTTTCTTTGAGATAACTCTGCACGATTGCGAGCTGGAAATGCCACTTCCAGTTTAGCTGTGCAGAAGAAGAACAACAAGAAGAAGAAATATCTCGAAATATGTCCATCAGGACCCTTCCCTTGAGATAAATCTGCAAATATCTCGGAAACGAAGCGAGCTATGGCAAAATGTTAAGAGACCTTTTTTGTAAAGAATTATGTTTCCTACAATTTATGTTCTATGATATTTTTTGATCAGAAGCGTAGTTTTCGAGATATATCGAGATATTTAAAAGTTCCGAAGCCGCACCAACATAATAGAGATACAGAAACACCGTGACCCCTTTCTTTGGGATAACTCTGCACTAGTGCGAGCCGCAAATGCCACTTCCAGCTTAGCTGTGCAGAGGAAGAACAACAAGAAGAAGAAATATCTCGAAATATGTCCGTCAGGCCCCTTCCCTTGAGATAAATCTGCAAATATCTCGGAAAGGAAGCGAGCTATGGCAAAATGTTAAGAGACCTTTTTTGTAGAGAATTATGTTTTCTACAATTTATGTTCTATGATATTTTTTGATCCGAAGCGTAGTTTTCGAGATATATCGAGATATTTAAAAGTTCCGAAGCCGCACCAACATAATAGAGATACAGAAACACCGTGGCCCCTTTCTTTGAGATAACTCGGCACGATTGCGAGCTAGAAATGCCACTTCCAGTTTAGCTGTGCAGAAGAAGAACAACAAGAAGAAGAAATATCTCGAAATATGTCCATCAGGACCCTTCCCTTGAGATAAATCTGCAAATATCTCGGAGACGAAGCGAGCTATGGCAAAATGTTAAGAGACCTTTTTTGTAAAGAATTATGTTTCCTACAATTTATGTTCTATGATATTTTTTGATCAGAAGCGTAGTTTTCGAGATATATCGAGATATTTAAAAGTTCCGAAGCCGCACCAACATAATAGAGATACAGAAACACCGTGGCCCCTTTCTTTGGGATAACTCTGCACTATTGCGAGCTGCAAATGCCACTTCCAGCTTAGCTGTGCAGAAGAAGAACAACAAGAAGAAGAAATATCTCGAAATATGTCCGTCAGGCCACTTCCCTTGAGATAAATCTGCAAATATCTCGGAAACGAAGCGAGCTATGGCAAAATGTTAAGAGACCTTTTTTGTAGAGAATTAAGTTTCCTACTTTTTATGTTCGATGATATTTTTTGATCAGATGCGTAGTTCTCGAGATATATCAAGATATTTAAAAGTTCCGAAGCTGCACCAACATAATAGAGGTACAGAAACACCGTGGCCTCTTTCTTTGAGATAACTCTGCACTATTGCGAGCTGCAAATGCCACTTCGAGCTTAGCTGTGCAGAAGAAGAACAACAAGAAGAAGAAATATCTCGAAATATGTCCGTCAGACCCCTTCCCTTGAGATGAATCTGCAAATATCTCGGAAACGAAGCGAGCTATGGCAAAATGTTAAGAGACCTTTTTTGTAGAGAATAATGTTTCCTACAATTTACGTTCTATGATATTTTTTGATCAGAAGCGTAGTTTTCGAGATATATCGAGATATTTAAAAGTTCCGAAGACGCACCAACATAATAGAGATACAGAAACACCGTGGCCCCTTTCTTTGAGATAACTGTGCACTAGTGCGAGCCGCAAATGCCACTTCCAGCTTAGCTGTGCAGAAGAAGAACAACAAGAAGAAGAAATATCTCGAAATATGCCCGTCAGTCCCCTTCCCTTGAAATATATCTGCAAATATCTCGGAAACGAAGCGAGCTATGGCAAAATGTTAAGAGACCGTTTTTGTAGAGAATTAAGTTTCCTACTTTTCAGGTTCTATGATATTTTTTGATCAGATGCGTAGTTCTCGAGATATATCAAGATATTTAAAAGTTCCGAAGCCGCACCAACATAATAGAGATACAGAAACACCGTGGCCCCTTTCTTTGAGATAACTCTGAACTATTGCGAGCTGCAAATGCCACTTCCAGCTTAGCTGTTCAGAAGAAGAACAACAAGAAGAAGAAATATCTCGAAATATGTCCGCCAGGCCCCTTCCCTTGAGATAAATCTGCAAATATCTCGGAAACGAAGAGAGCTATGGCAAAATGTTAAGAGACCTGTTTTGTAGAGAATTAAGTTTCATAGTTTTCATGTTCTATGATATTTTTTGATCAGATGCGTAGTTCTCGCGATATATCAAGATATTTAAAAGTTCCGAAGCCGCACCAACATAATAGAGATACAGAAACACCATGGCCCCTTTCTTTGAGATAACTCTGCACTATTGCGCGCTGCAAATGCCACTTCCAGCTTAGCTGTGCAGAAGAAGAACAACAAAAAGAAGAAATATCTCGAAATATGTCCGTCAGGCCCCTTCCCTTGAGATAAATCTGCAAATATCTCGGAAACGAAGCGAGCTATGGCAAAATGTTAAGAGACCTTTTTTGTAGAGAATTAAGTTTCCTACTTTTTATGTTCTATGATATTTTTCGATCAGAGGCGTAGTTCTCGAGATATATCAAGATATTTAAAAGTTCCGAAGCCGCACCAACATAATAGAGATACAGAAACACCATGGCCCCTTTCTTTGAGATAACTCTGCACGATTGCGAGCTGGAAATGCCACTTCCAGTTTAGCTGTGCAGAAGAAGAACAACAAGAAGAAGAAATATCTCGAAATATGTCCATCAGGACCCTTCCCTTGAGATAAATCTGCAAATATCTCGGAAACGAAGCGAGCTATGGCAAAATGTTAAGAGACCTTTTTTGTAAAGAATTATGTTTCCTACAATTTATGTTCTATGATATTTTTTGATCAGAAGCGTAGTTTTCGAGATATATCGAGATATTTAAAAGTTCCGAAGCCGCACCAACATAATAGAGATACAGAAACACCGTGACCCCTTTCTTTGGGATAACTCTGCACTATTGCGAGCTGCAAATGCCACTTCCAGCTTACCTGTGCAGAAGAAGAACAACAAGAAGAAGAAATATCTCGAAATATGTCCGTCAGGCCACTTCCCTTGAGATAAATCTGCAAATATCTCGGAAACGAAGCGAGCTATGGCAAAATGTTAAGAGACCTTTTTTGTAGAGAATTAAGTTTCCTACTTTTTATGTTCGATGATATTTTTTGATCAGATGCGTAGTTCTCGAGATATATCAAGATATTTAAAAGTTCCGAAGCTGCACCAACATAATAGAGGTACAGAAACACCGTGGCCTCTTTCTTTGAGATAACTCTGCACTATTGCGAGCTGCAAATGCCACTTCGAGCTTAGCTGTGCAGAAGAAGAACAACAAGAAGAAGAAATATCTCGAAATATGTCCGTCAGACCCCTTCCCCTGAGATGAATCTGCAAATATCTCGGAAACGAAGCGAGCTATGGCAAAATGTTAAGAGACCGTTGTTGTAGAGAATTAAGTTTCCTACTTTTTATGTTCTATGATATTTTTTGATCAGACGCGTAGTTCTCGAGATATATCAAGATATTTAAAAGCTCCGATGCCGCACCAACATAATAGAGATACAGAAACACCGTGGCCCCTTTCTTTGAGATAACTCTGCACTATTGCGAGCTGCAAATGCCACTTCCAGCTTAGCTGTGCAGAAGAAGAACAACAAGAAGAAGAAATATCTCGAAATATGTCCGTCAGGCCCCTTCCCTTGAGATAAATATGCAAATATCTCGGAAACGAAGCGAGCTGTGGCAAAATGTTAAGAGACCGTTGTTGTAGAGAATTAAGTTTCCTACTTCTTATGTTCTATGATATTTTTTGATCAGACGCGTAGTTCTCGAGATATATCAAGATATTTAAAAGTTCCGAAGCCGCACCAACATAATAGAGATACAGAAACACCGTGGCCCCTTTCTTTGAGATAACTCTGCACTATTGCGAGCTGCAAATGCCACTTCCAGCTTAGCTGTGCAGAAGAAGAACAACAAGAAGAAGAAATATCTCGAAATATGTCCGTCAGGCCCCTTCCCTTGAGATAAATATGCAAATATCTCGGAAACCAAGCGAGCTATGGCAAAATGTTAAGAGACCTTTTTTGTAGAGAATTATGTTTCCTACAATTTATGTTCTATGATATTTTTTGATCAGAAGCGTAGTTTTCGAGATATATCGAGATATTTAAAAGTTCCGAAGCCGCACCAACATAATAGAGATACAGAAACACCGTGGCCCCTTTCTTTGAGATAACTCTGCACTAGTGCGAGCCGCAAATGCCACTTCCAGCTTAGCTGTGCAGAAGAAGAACAACAAGAAGAAGAAATATCTCGAAATATGTCCGTCAGGCCCCTTCCCTTGAGATATATCTGCAAATATCTCGGAAACGAAGCGAGCTATGGCAAAATGTTCAGAGACCTTTTTTGTAGAGAATTATGTTTCCTACAATTTATGTTCTATGATATTTTTTGATCAGAAGCGTAGTTTTCGAGATATATCGAGATATTTAAAAGTTCCGAAGCCGCACCAACATAATAGAGATACAGAAACACCGTGGCCCCTTTCTTTGAGATAACTCTGCACTATTGCGAGCTGGAAATGCCACTTCCAGTTTAGCTGTGCAGAAGAAGAACAACAAGAAGAAGAAATATCTCGAAATATGTCCGTTAGGCCCCTTCCCTTGAGATAAATCTGCAAATATCTCGGAAACGAAGCGAGCTATGGCAAAATGTTAAGAGACCTTTTTTGTAGAGAATTAAGTTTCCTACTTTTTATGTTCTATGATATTTTTTGATCAGAAGCGTAGTTTTCGAGATATATCGAGATATTTAAAAGTTCCGAAGCCGCACCAACATAATGGAGATACAGAAACACCGTGGCCCCTTTCTTTGAGATAACTCTGCACTAGTGCGAGCCGCAAATGCCACTTCCAGCTTAGCTGTGCAGAAGAAGAACAACAAGAAGAAGAAATATCTCGAAATATGTCCGTCAGGCCCCTTCCCATGAGATATATCTGCAAATATCTCGGAAACGAAGCGAGCTATGGCAAAATGTTAAGAGACCTTTTTTGTAGAGAATTATGTTTCCTACAATTTATGTTGTATGATATTTTTTGATCAGAAGCGTAGTTTTCGAGACATATCGAGATATTTAAAAGTTCCGAAGCCGCACCAACATAATAGAGATACAGAAACACCGTGGCCCCTTTCTTTGAGATAACTCTGCACTAGTGCGAGCCGCAAATGCCACTTCCAGCTTAGCTGTGCAGAAGAAGAACAACAAGAAGAAGAAATATCTCGAAATATGTCCGTCAGGCCCCTTCCCTTGAGATATATCTGCAAATATCTCGGAAACGAAGCGAGCTATGGCAAAATGTTCAGAGACCTTTTTTGTAGAGAATTATGTTTCCTACAATTTATGTTCTATGATATTTTTTGATCAGAAGCGTAGTTTTCGAGATATATCGAGATATTTAAAAGTTCCGAAGCCGCACCAACATAATAGAGATACAGAAACACCGTGGCCCCTTTCTTTGAGATAACTCTGCACTATTGCGAGCTGGAAATGCCACTTCCAGTTTAGCTGTGCAGAAGAAGAACAACAAGAAGAAGAAATATCTCGAAATATGTCCGTCAGGCCAGTTCCTTTGAGCTGAATCTGCAAATATCTCGGAAACGAAGCGAGCTATGGCAAAATGTTAAGAGACCTTTTTTGTAGAGAATTAAGTTTCCTACTTTTTATGTTCGATGATATTTTTTGATCAGATGCGTAGTTCTCGAGATATATCAAGATATTTAAAAGTTCCGAAGCTGCACCAAAATAATAGAGGTACAGAAACACCGTGGCCTCTTTCTTTGAGATAACTCTGCACTATTGCGAGCTGCAAATGCCACTTCGAGCTTAGCTGTGCAGAAGAAGAACAACAAGAAGAAGAAATATCTCGAAATATGTCCGTCAGACCCCTTCCCTTGAGATGAATCTGCAAATATCTCGGAAACGAAGCGAGCTATGGCAAAATGTTAAGAGACCTTTTTTGTAGAGAATAATGTTTCCTACAATTTACGTTCTATGATATTTTTTGATCAGAAGCGTAGTTTTCGAGATATATCGAGATATTTAAAAGTTCCGAAGACGCACCAACATAATAGAGATACAGAAACACCGTGGCCCCTTTCTTTGAGATAACTGTGCACTAGTGCGAGCCGCAAATGCCACTTCCAGCTTAGCTGTGCAGAAGAAGAACAACAAGAAGAAGAAATATCTCGAAATATGCCCGTCAGTCCCCTTCCCTTGAAATATATCTGCAAATATCTCGGAAACGAAGCGAGCTATGGCAAAATGTTAAGAGACCGTTTTTGTAGAGAATTAAGTTTCCTACTTTTCAGGTTCTATGATATTTTTTGATCAGATGCGTAGTTCTCGAGATATATCAAGATATTTAAAAGTTCCGAAGCCGCACCAACATAATAGAGATACAGAAACACCGTGGCCCCTTTCTTTGAGATAACTCTGAACTATTGCGAGCTGCAAATGCCACTTCCAGCTTAGCTGTTCAGAAGAAGAACAACAAGAAGAAGAAATATCTCGAAATATGTCCGCCAGGCCCCTTCCCTTGAGATAAATCTGCAAATATCTCGGAAACGAAGAGAGCTATGGCAAAATGTTAAGAGACCTGTTTTGTAGAGAATTAAGTTTCATAGTTTTCATGTTCTATGATATTTTTTGATCAGATGCGTAGTTCTCGCGATATATCAAGATATTTAAAAGTTCCGAAGCCGCACCAACATAATAGAGATACAGAAACACCATGGCCCCTTTCTTTGAGATAACTCTGCACTATTGCGCGCTGCAAATGCCACTTCCAGCTTAGCTGTGCAGAAGAAGAACAACAAAAAGAAGAAATATCTCGAAATATGTCCGTCAGGCCCCTTCCCTTGAGATAAATCTGCAAATATCTCGGAAACGAAGCGAGCTATGGCAAAATGTTAAGAGACCTTTTTTGTAGAGAATTAAGTTTCCTACTTTTTATGTTCTATGATATTTTTTGATCAGAAGCGTAGTTTTCGAGATATATCGAGATATTTAAAAGTTCCGAAGCCGCACCAACATAATGGAGATACAGAAACACCGTGGCCCCTTTCTTTGAGATAACTCTGCACTAGTGCGAGCCGCAAATGCCACTTCCAGCTTAGCTGTGCAGAAGAAGAACAACAAGAAGAAGAAATATCTCGAAATATGTCCGTCAGGCCCCTTCCCATGAGATATATCTGCAAATATCTCGGAAACGAAGCGAGCTATGGCAAAATGTTAAGAGACCTTTTTTGTAGAGAATTATGTTTCCTACAATTTATGTTGTATGATATTTTTTGATCAGAAGCGTAGTTTTCGAGATATATCGAGATATTTAAAAGTTCCGAAGCCGCACCAACATAATAGAGATACAGAAACACCGTGGCCCCTTTCTTTGAGATAACTCTGCACTAGTGCGAGCCGCAAATGCCACTTCCAGCTTAGCTGTGCAGAAGAAGAACAACAAGAAGAAGAAATATCTCGAAATATGTCCGTCAGGCCCCTTCCCTTGAGATATATCTGCAAATATCTCGGAAACGAAGCGAGCTATGGCAAAATGTTCAGAGACCTTTTTTGTAGAGAATTATGTTTCCTACAATTTATGTTCTATGATATTTTTTGATCAGAAGCGTAGTTTTCGAGATATATCGAGATATTTAAAAGTTCCGAAGCCGCACCAACATAATAGAGATACAGAAACACCGTGGCCCCTTTCTTTGAGATAACTCTGCACTATTGCGAGCTGGAAATGCCACTTCCAGTTTAGCTGTGCAGAAGAAGAACAACAAGAAGAAGACATATCTCGAAATATGTCCGTCAGGCCAGTTCCTTTGAGCTGAATCTGCAAATATCTCGGAAACGAAGCGAGCTATGGCAAAATGTTAAGAGACCTTTTTTGTAGAGAATTAAGTTTCCTACTTTTTATGTTCGATGATATTTTTTGATCAGATGCGTAGTTCTCGAGATATATCAAGATATTTAAAAGTTCCGAAGCTGCACCAAAATAATAGAGGTACAGAAACACCGTGGCCTCTTTCTTTGAGATAACTCTGCACTATTGCGAGCTGCAAATGCCACTTCGAGCTTAGCTGTGCAGAAGAAGAACAACAAGAAGAAGAAATATCTCGAAATATGTCCGTCAGACCCCTTCCCTTGAGATGAATCTGCAAATATCTCGGAAACGAAGCGAGCTATGGCAAAATGTTAAGAGACCTTTTTTGTACAGAATAATGTTTCCTACAATTTACGTTCTATGATATTTTTTGATCAGAAGCGTAGTTTTCGAGATATATCGAGATATTTAAAAGTTCCGAAGACGCACCAACATAATAGAGATACAGAAACACCGTGGCCCCTTTCTTTGAGATAACTGTGCACTAGTGCGAGCCGCAAATGCCACTTCCAGCTTAGCTGTGCAGAAGAAGAACAACAAGAAGAAGAAATATCTCGAAATATGCCCGTCAGTCCCCTTCCCTTGAAATATATCTGCAAATATCTCGGAAACGAAGCGAGCTATGGCAAAATGTTAAGAGACCGTTTTTGTAGAGAATTAAGTTTCCTACTTTTCAGGTTCTATGATATTTTTTGATCAGATGCGTAGTTCTCGAGATATATCAAGATATTTAAAAGTTCCGAAGCCGCACCAACATAATAGAGATACAGAAACACCGTGGCCCCTTTCTTTGAGATAACTCTGAACTATTGCGAGCTGCAAATGCCACTTCCAGCTTAGCTGTTCAGAAGAAGAACAACAAGAAGAAGAAATATCTCGAAATATGTCCGCCAGGCCCCTTCCCTTGAGATAAATCTGCAAATATCTCGGAAACGAAGAGAGCTATGGCAAAATGTTAAGAGACCTGTTTTGTAGAGAATTAAGTTTCATAGTTTTCATGTTCTATGATATTTTTTGATCAGATGCGTAGTTCTCGCGATATATCAAGATATTTAAAAGTTCCGAAGCCGCACCAACATAATAGAGATACAGAAACACCATGGCCCCTTTCTTTGAGATAACTCTGCACTATTGCGCGCTGCAAATGCCACTTCCAGCTTAGCTGTGCAGAAGAAGAACAACAAAAAGAAGAAATATCTCGAAATATGTCCGTCAGGCCCCTTCCCTTGAGATAAATCTGCAAATATCTCGGAAACGAAGCGAGCTATGGCAAAATGTTAAGAGACCTTTTTTGTAGAGAATTAAGTTTCCTACTTTTTATGTTCTATGATATTTTTCGATCAGAGGCGTAGTTCTCGAGATATATCAAGATATTTAAAAGTTCCGAAGCCGCACCAACATAATAGAGATACAGAAACACCATGGCCCCTTTCTTTGAGATAACTCTGCACGATTGCGAGCTGGAAATGCCACTTCCAGTTTAGCTGTGCAGAAGAAGAACAACAAGAAGAAGAAATATCTCGAAATATGTCCATCAGGACCCTTCCCTTGAGATAAATCTGCAAATATCTCGGAAACGAAGCGAGCTATGGCAAAATGTTAAGAGACCTTTTTTGTAAAGAATTATGTTTCCTACAATTTATGTTCTATGATATTTTTTGATCAGAAGCGTAGTTTTCGAGATATATCGAGATATTTAAAAGTTCCGAAGCCGCACCAACATAATAGAGATACAGAAACACCGTGACCCCTTTCTTTGGGATAACTCTGCACTATTGCGAGCTGCAAATGCCACTTCCAGCTTAGCTGTGCAGAAGAAGAACAACAAGAAGAAGAAATATCTCGAAATATGTCCGTCAGGCCACTTCCCTTGAGATAAATCTGCAAATATCTCGGAAACGAAGCGAGCTATGGCAAAATGTTAAGAGACCTTTTTTGTAGAGAATTAAGTTTCCTACTTTTTATGTTCGATGATATTTTTTGATCAGATGCGTAGTTCTCGAGATATATCAAGATATTTAAAAGTTCCGAAGCTGCACCAACATAATAGAGGTACAGAAACACCGTGGCCTCTTTCTTTGAGATAACTCTGCACTATTGCGAGCTGCAAATGCCACTTCGAGCTTAGCTGTGCAGAAGAAGAACAACAAGAAGAAGAAATATCTCGAAATATGTCCGTCAGACCCCTTCCCCTGAGATGAATCTGCAAATATCTCGGAAACGAAGCGAGCTATGGCAAAATGTTAAGAGACCGTTGTTGTAGAGAATTAAGTTTCCTACTTTTTATGTTCTATGATATTTTTTGATCAGACGCGTAGTTCTCGAGATATATCAAGATATTTAAAAGCTCCGATGCCGCACCAACATAATAGAGATACAGAAACACCGTGGCCCCTTTCTTTGAGATAACTCTGCACTATTGCGAGCTGCAAATGCCACTTCCAGCTTAGCTGTGCAGAAGAAGAACAACAAGAAGAAGAAATATCTCGAAATATGTCCGTCAGGCCCCTTCCCTTGAGATAAATATGCAAATATCTCGGAAACGAAGCGAGCTGTGGCAAAATGTTAAGAGACCGTTGTTGTAGAGAATTAAGTTTCCTACTTCTTATGTTCTATGATATTTTTTGATCAGACGCGTAGTTCTCGAGATATATCAAGATATTTAAAAGTTCCGAAGCCGCACCAACATAATAGAGATACAGAAACACCGTGGCCCCTTTCTTTGAGATAACTCTGCACTATTGCGAGCTGCAAATGCCACTTCCAGCTTAGCTGTGCAGAAGAAGAACAACAAGAAGAAGAAATATCTCGAAATATGTCCGTCAGGCCCCTTCCCTTGAGATAAATATGCAAATATCTCGGAAACGAAGCGAGCTATGGCAAAATGTTAAGCGACCTTTTTTGTAGAGAATTAAGTTTCCTACTTTTTATGTTCTATGATATTTTTTGATCAGATGCTTTGTTCTCGAGATATATCAAGATATTTAAAAGTTCCGAAGCCGCACCAACATAATAGAGATACAGAAACACCGTGGCCCCTTTCTGTGAGATAACTCTGCAATATTGCGAGCTGCAAATGCCACTTCCAGCTTAGCTGTGCAGAGGAAGAACAACAAGAAGAAGAAATATCTCGAAATATGTCCGTCAGGCCAGTTCCTTTGAGCTGAATCTGCAAATATCTCGGAAACGAAGCGAGCTATGGCAAAATGTTAAGAGACCTTTTTTGTAGAGAATTAAGTTTCCTACTTTTTATGTTCGATGATATTTTTTGATCAGATGCGTAGTTCTCGAGATATATCAAGATATTTAAAAGTTCCGAAGCTGCACCAAAATAATAGAGGTACAGAAACACCGTGGCCTCTTTCTTTGAGATAACTCTGCACTATTGCGAGCTGCAAATGCCACTTCGAGCTTAGCTGTGCAGAAGAAGAACAACAAGAAGAAGAAATATCTCGAAATATGTCCGTCAGACCCCTTCCCTTGAGATGAATCTGCAAATATCTCGGAAACGAAGCGAGCTATGGCAAAATGTTAAGAGACCTTTTTTGTAGAGAATAATGTTTCCTACAATTTACGTTCTATGATATTTTTTGATCAGAAGCGTAGTTTTCGAGATATATCGAGATATTTAAAAGTTCCGAAGACGCACCAACATAATAGAGATACAGAAACACCGTGGCCCCTTTCTTTGAGATAACTGTGCACTAGTGCGAGCCGCAAATGCCACTTCCAGCTTAGCTGTGCAGAAGAAGAACAACAAGAAGAAGAAATATCTCGAAATATGCCCGTCAGGCCCCTTCCCTTGAAATATATCTGCAAATATCTCGGAAACGAAGCGAGCTATGGCAAAATGTTAAGAGACCGTTTTTGTAGAGAATTAAGTTTCCTACTTTTCAGGTTCTATGATATTTTTTGATCAGATGCGTAGTTCTCGAGATATATCAAGATATTTAAAAGTTCCGAAGCCGCACCAACATAATAGAGATACAGAAACACCGTGGCCCCTTTCTTTGAGATAACTCTGAACTATTGCGAGCTGCAAATGCCACTTCCAGCTTAGCTGTTCAGAAGAAGAACAACAAGAAGAAGAAATATCTCGAAATATGTCCGCCAGGCCCCTTCCCTTGAGATAAATCTGCAAATATCTCGGAAACGAAGAGAGCTATGGCAAAATGTTAAGAGACCTGTTTTGTAGAGAATTAAGTTTCATAGTTTTCATGTTCTATGATATTTTTTGATCAGATGCGTAGTTCTCGCGATATATCAAGATATTTAAAAGTTCCGAAGCCGCACCAACATAATAGAGATACAGAAACACCATGGCCCCTTTCTTTGAGATAACTCTGCACTATTGCGCGCTGCAAATGCCACTTCCAGCTTAGCTGTGCAGAAGAAGAACAACAAAAAGAAGAAATATCTCGAAATATGTCCGTCAGGCCCCTTCCCTTGAGATAAATCTGCAAATATCTCGGAAACGAAGCGAGCTATGGCAAAATGTTAAGAGACCTTTTTTGTAGAGAATTAAGTTTCCTACTTTTTATGTTCTATGATATTTTTCGATCAGAGGCGTAGTTCTCGAGATATATCAAGATATTTAAAAGTTCCGAAGCCGCACCAACATAATAGAGATACAGAAACACCATGGCCCCTTTCTTTGAGATAACTCTGCACGATTGCGAGCTGGAAATGCCACTTCCAGTTTAGCTGTGCAGAAGAAGAACAACAAGAAGAAGAAATATCTCGAAATATGTCCATCAGGACCCTTCCCTTGAGATAAATCTGCAAATATCTCGGAAACGAAGCGAGCTATGGCAAAATGTTAAGAGACCTTTTTTGTAAAGAATTATGTTTCCTACAATTTATGTTCTATGATATTTTTTGATCAGAAGCGTAGTTTTCGAGATATATCGAGATATTTAAAAGTTCCGAAGCCGCACCAACATAATAGAGATACAGAAACACCGTGACCCCTTTCTTTGGGATAACTCTGCACTATTGCGAGCTGCAAATGCCACTTCCAGCTTAGCTGTGCAGAAGAAGAACAACAAGAAGAAGAAATATCTCGAAATATGTCCGTCAGGCCACTTCCCTTGAGATAAATCTGCAAATATCTCGGAAACGAAGCGAGCTATGGCAAAATGTTAAGAGACCTTTTTTGTAGAGAATTAAGTTTCCTACTTTTTATGTTCGATGATATTTTTTGATCAGATGCGTAGTTCTCGAGATATATCAAGATATTTAAAAGTTCCGAAGCTGCACCAACATAATAGAGGTACAGAAACACCGTGGCCTCTTTCTTTGAGATAACTCTGCACTATTGCGAGCTGCAAATGCCACTTCGAGCTTAGCTGTGCAGAAGAAGAACAACAAGAAGAAGAAATATCTCGAAATATGTCCGTCAGACCCCTTCCCCTGAGATGAATCTGCAAATATCTCGGAAACGAAGCGAGCTATGGCAAAATGTTAAGAGACCGTTGTTGTAGAGAATTAAGTTTCCTACTTTTTATGTTCTATGATATTTTTTGATCAGACGCGTAGTTCTCGAGATATATCAAGATATTTAAAAGCTCCGATGCCGCACCAACATAATAGAGATACAGAAACACCGTGGCCCCTTTCTTTGAGATAACTCTGCACTATTGCGAGCTGCAAATGCCACTTCCAGCTTAGCTGTGCAGAAGAAGAACAACAAGAAGAAGAAATATCTCGAAATATGTCCGTCAGGCCCCTTCCCTTGAGATAAATATGCAAATATCTCGGAAACGAAGCGAGCTGTGGCAAAATGTTAAGAGACCGTTGTTGTAGAGAATTAAGTTTCCTACTTCTTATGTTCTATGATATTTTTTGATCAGACGCGTAGTTCTCGAGATATATCAAGATATTTAAAAGTTCCGAAGCCGCACCAACATAATAGAGATACAGAAACACCGTGGCCCCTTTCTTTGAGATAACTCTGCACTATTGCGAGCTGCAAATGCCACTTCCAGCTTAGCTGTGCAGAAGAAGAACAACAAGAAGAAGAAATATCTCGAAATATGTCCGTCAGGCCCCTTCCCTTGAGATAAATATGCAAATATCTCGGAAACGAAGCGAGCTATGGCAAAATGTTAAGCGACCTTTTTTGTAGAGAATTAAGTTTCCTACTTTTTATGTTCTATGATATTTTTTGATCAGATGCTTTGTTCTCGAGATATATCAAGATATTTAAAAGTTCCGAAGCCGCACCAACATAATAGAGATACAGAAACACCGTGGCCCCTTTCTGTGAGATAACTCTGCAATATTGCGAGCTGCAAATGCCACTTCCAGCTTAGCTGTGCAGAGGAAGAACAACAAGAAGAAGAAATATCTCGAAATATGTCCGTCAGGCCAGTTCCTTTGAGCTGAATCTGCAAATATCTCGGAAACGAAGCGAGCTATGGCAAAATGTTAAGAGACCTATTTTGTAGAGAATTAAGTTTCCTACTTTTTATGTTCGATGATATTTTTTGATCAGATGCGTAGTTCTCGAGATATATCAAGATATTTAAAAGTTCCGAAGCTGCACCAAAATAATAGAGGTACAGAAACACCGTGGCCTCTTTCTTTGAGATAACTCTGCACTATTGCGAGCTGCAAATGCCACTTCGAGCTTAGCTGTGCAGAAGAAGAACAACAAGAAGAAGAAATATCTCGAAATATGTCCGTCAGACCCCTTCCCTTGAGATGAATCTGCAAATATCTCGGAAACGAAGCGAGCTATGGCAAAATGTTAAGAGACCTTTTTTGTAGAGAATAATGTTTCCTACAATTTACGTTCTATGATATTTTTTGATCAGAAGCGTAGTTTTCGAGATATATCGAGATATTTAAAAGTTCCGAAGACGCACCAACATAATAGAGATACAGAAACACCGTGGCCCCTTTCTTTGAGATAACTGTGCACTAGTGCGAGCCGCAAATGCCACTTCCAGCTTAGCTGTGCAGAAGAAGAACAACAAGAAGAAGAAATATCTCGAAATATGCCCGTCAGGCCCCTTCCCTTGAAATATATCTGCAAATATCTCGGAAACGAAGCGAGCTATGGCAAAATGTTAAGAGACCGTTTTTGTAGAGAATTAAGTTTCCTACTTTTCAGGTTCTATGATATTTTTTGATCAGATGCGTAGTTCTCGAGATATATCAAGATATTTAAAAGTTCCGAAGCCGCACCAACATAATAGAGATACAGAAACACCGTGGCCCCTTTCTTTGAGATAACTCTGAACTATTGCGAGCTGCAAATGCCACTTCCAGCTTAGCTGTTCAGAAGAAGAACAACAAGAAGAAGAAATATCTCGAAATATGTCCGCCAGGCCCCTTCCCTTGAGATAAATCTGCAAATATCTCGGAAACGAAGAGAGCTATGGCAAAATGTTAAGAGACCTGTTTTGTAGAGAATTAAGTTTCATAGTTTTCATGTTCTATGATATTTTTTGATCAGATGCGTAGTTCTCGAGATATATCAAGATATTTAAAAGTTCCGAAGCCGCACCAACATAATAGAGATACAGAAACACCATGGCCCCTTTCTTTGAGATAACTCTGCACTATTGCGCGCTGCAAATGCCACTTCCAGCTTAGCTGTGCAGAAGAAGAACAACAAAAAGAAGAAATATCTCGAAATATGTCCGTCAGGCCCCTTCCCTTGAGATAAATCTGCAAATATCTCGGAAACGAAGCGAGCTATGGCAAAATGTTAAGAGACCTTTTTTGTAGAGAATTAAGTTTCCTACTTTTTATGTTCTATGATATTTTTCGATCAGAGGCGTAGTTCTCGAGATATATCAAGATATTTAAAAGTTCCGAAGCCGCACCAACATAATAGAGATACAGAAACACCATGGCCCCTTTCTTTGAGATAACTCTGCACGATTGCGAGCTGGAAATGCCACTTCCAGTTTAGCTGTGCAGAAAAAGAACAACAAGAAGAAGAAATATCTCGAAATATGTCCATCAGGACCCTTCCCTTGAGATAAATCTGCAAATATCTCGGAAACGAAGCGAGCTATGGCAAAATGTTAAGAGACCTTTTTTGTAAAGAATTATGTTTCCTACAATTTATGTTCTATGATATTTTTTGATCAGAAGCGTAGTTTTCGAGATATATCGAGATATTTAAAAGTTCCGAAGCCGCACCAACATAATAGAGATACAGAAACACCGTGACCCCTTTCTTTGGGATAACTCTGCACTATTGCGAGCTGCAAATGCCACTTCCAGCTTAGCTGTGCAGAAGAAGAACAACAAGAAGAACAAATATCTCGAAATATGTCCATCAGGACCCTTCCCTTGAGATAAATCTGCAAATATCTCGGAAACGAAGCGAGCTATGGCAAAATGTTAAGAGACCTTTTTTGTAGAGAATTAAGTTTCCTACTTTTTATGTTCGATGATATTTTTTGATCAGATGCGTAGTTCTCGAGATATATCAAGATATTTAAAAGTTCCGAAGCTGCACCAACATAATAGAGGTACAGAAACACCGTGGCCTCTTTCTTTGAGATAACTCTGCACTATTGCGAGCTGCAAATGCCACTTCGAGCTTAGCTGTGCAGAAGAAGAACAACAAGAAGAAGAAATATCTCGAAATATGTCCGTCAGACCCCTTCCCCTGAGATGAATCTGCAAATATCTCGGAAACGAAGCGAGCTATGGCAAAATGTTAAGAGACCGTTGTTGTAGAGAATTAAGTTTCCTACTTTTTATGTTCTATGATATTTTTTGATCAGACGCGTAGTTCTCGAGATATATCAAGATATTTAAAAGCTCCGATGCCGCACCAACATAATAGAGATACAGAAACACCGTGGCCCCTTTCTTTGAGATAACTCTGCACTATTGCGAGCTGCAAATGCCACTTCCAGCTTAGCTGTGCAGAAGAAGAACAACAAGAAGAAGAAATATCTCGAAATATGTCCGTCAGGCCCCTTCCCATGAGATATATCTGCAAATATCTCGGAAACGAAGCGAGCTATGGCAAAATGTTAAGAGACCTTTTTTGTAGAGAATTATGTTTCCTACAATTTATGTTGTATGATATTTTTTGATCAGAAGCGTAGTTTTCGAGATATATCGAGATATTTAAAAGTTCCGAAGCCGCACCAACATAATAGAGATACAGAAACACCGTGGCCCCTTTCTTTGAGATAACTCTGCACTAGTGCGAGCCGCAAATGCCACTTCCAGCTTAGCTGTGCAGAAGAAGAACAACAAGAAGAAGAAATATCTCGAAATATGTCCGTCAGGCCCCTTCCCATGAGATATATCTGCAAATATCTCGGAAACGAAGCGAGCTATGGCAAAATGTTAAGAGACCTTTTTTGTAGAGAATTATGTTTCCTACAATTTATGTTGTATGATATTTTTTGATCAGAAGCGTAGTTTTCGAGATATATCGAGATATTTAAAAGTTCCGAAGCCGCACCAACATAATAGAGATACAGAAACACCGTGGCCCCTTTCTTTGAGATAACTCTGCACTAGTGCGAGCCGCAAATGCCACTTCCAGCTTAGCTGTGCAGAAGAAGAACAACAAGAAGAAGAAATATCTCGAAATATGTCCGTCAGGCCCCTTCCCTTGAGATAAATCTGCAAATATCTCGGAAACGAAGCGAGCTATGGCAAAATGTTAAGAGACCTTTTTTGTAGAGAATTATGTTTCCTACAATTTATGTTCTATGATATTTTTTGATCAGAAGCGTAGTTTTCGAGATATATCGAGATATTTAAAAGTTCCGAAGCCGCACCAACATAATAGAGATACAGAAACACCGTGGCCCCTTTCTTTGAGATAACTCTGCACTAGTGCGAGCCGCAAATGCCACTTCCAGCTTAGCTGTGCAGAAGAAGAACAACAAGAAGAAGAAATATCTCGAAATATGTCCGTCAGGCCCCTTCCCTTGAGATATATCTGCAAATATCTCGGAAACGAAGCGAGCTATGGCAAAATGTTCAGAGACCTTTTTTGTAGAGAATTATGTTTCCTACAATTTATGTTCTATGATATTTTTTGATCAGAAGCGTAGTTTTCGAGATATATCGAGATATTTAAAAGTTCCGAAGCCGCACCAACATAATAGAGATACAGAAACACCGTGGCCCCTTTCTTTGAGATAACTCTGCACTATTGCGAGCTGGAAATGCCACTTCCAGTTTAGCTGTGCAGAAGAAGAACAACAAGAAGAAGAAATATCTCGAAATATGTCCGTTAGGCCCCTTCCCTTGAGATAAATCTGCAAATATCTCGGAAACGAAGCGAGCTATGGCAAAATGTTAAGAGACCTTTTTTGTAGAGAATTAAGTTTCCTACTTTTTATGTTCTATGATATTTTTTGATCAGAAGCGTAGTTTTCGAGATATATCGAGATATTTAAAAGTTCCGAAGCCGCACCAACATAATGGAGATACAGAAACACCGTGGCCCCTTTCTTTGAGATAACTCTGCACTAGTGCGAGCCGCAAATGCCACTTCCAGCTTAGCTGTGCAGAAGAAGAACAACAAGAAGAAGAAATATCTCGAAATATGTCCGTCAGGCCCCTTCCCTTGAGATATATCTGCAAATATCTCGGAAACGAAGCGAGCTATGGCAAAATGTTCAGAGACCTTTTTTGTAGAGAATTATGTTTCCTACAATTTATGTTCTATGATATTTTTTGATCAGAAGCGTAGTTTTCGAGATATATCGAGATATTTAAAAGTTCCGAAGCCGCACCAACATAATAGAGATACAGAAACACCGTGGCCCCTTTCTTTGAGATAACTCTGCACTATTGCGAGCTGGAAATGCCACTTCCAGTTTAGCTGTGCAGAAGAAGAACAACAAGAAGAAGAAATATCTCGAAATATGTCCGTTAGGCCCCTTCCCTTGAGATAAATATGCAAATATCTCGGAAACAAAGCGAGCTATGGCAAAATGTTAAGAGACCTTTTTGGTAGAGAATTAAGTTTCCTACTTTTTATGTTCGATGATATTTTTTGATCAGATGCGTAGTTCTCGAGATATATCAAGATATTTAAAAGTTCCGAAGCTGCACCAACATAATAGAGGTACAGAAACACCGTGGCCTCTTTCTTTGAGATAACTCTGCACTATTGCGAGCTGCAAATGCCACTTCGAGCTTAGCTGTGCAGAAGAAGAACAACAAGAAGAAGAAATATCTCGAAATATGTCCGTCAGACCCCTTCCCTTGAGATGAATCTGCAAATATCTCGGAAACGAAGCGAGCTATGGCAAAATGTTAAGAGACCTTTTTTGTAGAGAATAATGTTTCCTACAATTTACGTTCTATGATATTTTTTGATCAGAAGCGTAGTTCTCGAGATATATCAAGATATTTAAAAGTTCCGAAGCCGCACCAACATAATAGAGATACAGAAACACCGTGGCCCCTTTCTTTGAGATAACTCTGCACTAGTGCGAGCCGCAAATGCCACTTCCAGCTTAGCTGTGCAGAAGAAGAACAACAAGAAGAAGAAATATCTCGAAATATGTCCGTCAGGCCCCTTCCCTTGAGATATATCTGCAAATATCTCGGAAACGAAGCGAGCTATGGCAAAATGTTAAGAGACCTTTTTTGTAGAGAATTATGTTTCCTACAATTTCTGTTGTATGATATTTTTTGATCAGAAGCGTAGTTTTCGAGATATATCGAGATATTTAAAAGTTCCGAAGCCGCACCAACATAATAGAGATACAGAAACACCGTGGCCCCTTTCTTTGAGAGAACTCTGCACTAGTGCGAGCCGCAAATGCCACTTCCAGCTTAGCTGTGCAGAAGAAGAACAACAAGAAGAAGAAATATCTCGAAATATGTCCGTCAGGCCCCTTCCCTTGAGATAAATATGCAAATATCTCGGAAACAAAGCGAGCTATGGCAAAATGTTAAGAGACCTTTTTTGTAGAGAATTAAGTTTCCTACTTTTTATGTTCTATGATATTTTTTGATCAGATGCGTAGTTCTCGAGATATATCAAGATATTTAAAAGTTCCGAAGCCGCACCAACATAATAGAGATACAGAAACACCGTGACCCCTTTCTTTGAGATAACTCTGCACTGTTGCGAGCTGGAAATGCCACTTCCAGTTTAGCTGTGCAGAAGAAGAACAACAAGAAGAAGAAATATCTCGAAATATGTCCGTTAGGCCCCTTCCCTTGAGATAAATCTGCAAATATCTCGGAAACGAAGCGAGCTATGGCAAAATGTTAAGAGACCTTTTTTGTAGAGAATTAAGTTTCCTACTTTTTATGTTCTATGATATTTTTTGATCAGAAGCGTAGTTTTCGAGATATATCGAGATATTTAAAAGTTCCGAAGCCGCACCAACATAATAGAGATACAGAAACAACGTGGCCCCTTTCTTTGAGATAACTCTGCACTAGTGCGAGCCGCAAATGCCACTTCCAGCTTAGCTGTGCAGAAGAAGAACAACAAGAAGAAGAAATATCTCGAAATATGTCCGTCAGGCCCCTTCCCTTGAGATAAATATGCAAATATCTCGGAAACGAAGCGAGCTATGGCAAAATGTTAAGAGACCTTTTTTGTAGAGAATTAAGTTTCCTACTTTTTATGTTCTATGATATTTTTTGATCAGATGCTTAGTTCTCGAGATATATCAAGATATTTAAAAGTTCCGAAGCCGCACCAACATAATAGAGATACAGAAACACCGTGGCCCCTTTCTGTGAGATAACTCTGCAATATTGCGAGCTGCAAATGCCACTTCCAGCTTAGCTGTGCAGAGGAAGAACAACAAGAAGAAGAAATATCTCGAAATATGTCCGTCAGGCCAGTTCCTTTGAGCTGAATCTGCAAATATCTCGGAAACGAAGCGAGCTATGGCAAAATGTTAAGAGACCTTTTTTGTAGAGAATTATGTTTCCTACAATTTCTGTTGTATGATATTTTTTGATCAGAAGCGTAGTTTTCGAGATATATCGAGATATTTAAAAGTTCCGAAGCCGCACCAACATAATAGAGATACAGAAACACCGTGGCCCCTTTCTTTGAGAGAACTCTGCACTAGTGCGAGCCGCAAATGCCACTTCCAGCTTAGCTGTGCAGAAGAAGAACAACAAGAAGAAGAAATATCTCGAAATATGTCCGTCAGGCCCCTTCCCTTGAGATAAATATGCAAATATCTCGGAAACAAAGCGAGCTATGGCAAAATGTTAAGAGACCTTTTTTGTAGAGAATTAAGTTTCCTACTTTTTATGTTCTATGATATTTTTTGATCAGATGCGTAGTTCTCGAGATATATCAAGATATTTAAAAGTTCCGAAGCCGCACCAACATAATAGAGATACAGAAACACCGTGACCCCTTTCTTTGAGATAACTCTGCACTGTTGCGAGCTGGAAATGCCACTTCCAGTTTAGCTGTGCAGAAGAAGAACAACAAGAAGAAGAAATATCTCGAAATATGTCCGTTAGGCCCCTTCCCTTGAGATAAATCTGCAAATATCTCGGAAACGAAGCGAGCTATGGCAAAATGTTAAGAGACCTTTTTTGTAGAGAATTAAGTTTCCTACTTTTTATGTTCTATGATATTTTTTGATCAGAAGCGTAGTTTTCGAGATATATCGAGATATTTAAAAGTTCCGAAGCCGCACCAACATAATAGAGATACAGAAACAACGTGGCCCCTTTCTTTGAGATAACTCTGCACTAGTGCGAGCCGCAAATGCCACTTCCAGCTTAGCTGTGCAGAAGAAGAACAACAAGAAGAAGAAATATCTCGAAATATGTCCGTCAGGCCCCTTCCCTTGAGATAAATATGCAAATATCTCGGAAACGAAGCGAGCTATGGCAAAATGTTAAGAGACCTTTTTTGTAGAGAATTAAGTTTCCTACTTTTTATGTTCTATGATATTTTTTGATCAGATGCTTAGTTCTCGAGATATATCAAGATATTTAAAAGTTCCGAAGCCGCACCAACATAATAGAGATACAGAAACACCGTGGCCCCTTTCTGTGAGATAACTCTGCAATATTGCGAGCTGCAAATGCCACTTCCAGCTTAGCTGTGCAGAGGAAGAACAACAAGAAGAAGAAATATCTCGAAATATGTCCGTCAGGCCAGTTCCTTTGAGCTGAATCTGCAAATATCTCGGAAACGAAGCGAGCTATGGCAAAATGTTAAGAGACCTTTTTTGTAGAGAATTAAGTTTCCTACTTTTTATGTTCGATGATATTTTTTGATCAGATGCGTAGTTCTCGAGATATATCAAGATATTTAAAAGTTCCGAAGCTGCACCAACATAATAGAGGTACAGAAACACCGTGGCCTCTTTCTTTGAGATAACTCTGCACTATTGCGAGCCGCAAATGCCACTTCCAGCTTAGCTGTGCAGAAGAAGAACAACAAGAAGAAGAAATATCTCGAAATATGTCCGTCAGGCCCCTTCCCTTGAGATAAATATGCAAATATCTCGGAAACGAAGCGAGCTATGGCAAAATGTTAAGAGACCTTTTTTGTAGAGAATTAAGTTTCCTACTTTTTATGTTCTATGATATTTTTTGATCAGAAGCGTAGTTTTCGAGATATATCGAGATATTTAAAAGTTCCGAAGCCGCACCAACATAATAGAGATACAGAAACACCGTGGCCCCTTTCTTTGAGATAACTCTGCACTAGTGCGAGCCGCAAATGCCACTTCCAGCTTAGCTGTGCAGAAGAAGAACAACAAGAAGAAGAAATATCTCGAAATATGTCCGTCAGGCCCCTTCCCTTGAGATAAATATGCAAATATCTCGGAAACAAAGCGAGCTATGGCAAAATGTTAAGAGACCTTTTTTGTAGAGAATTAAGTTTCCTACTTTTTATGTTCTATGATATTTTTTGATCAGATGCGTAGTTCTCGAGATATATCAAGATATTTAAAAGTTCCGAAGCCGCACCAACATAATAGAGATACAGAAACACCGTGACCCCTTTCTTTGAGATAACTCTGCACTATTGCGAGCTGGAAATGCCACTTCCAGTTTAGCTGTGCAGAAGAAGAACAACAAGAAGAAGAAATATCTCGAAATATGTCCGTTAGGCCCCTTCCCTTGAGATAAATCTGCAAATATCTCGGAAACGAAGCGAGCTATGGCAAAATGTTAAGAGACCTTTTTTGTAGGGAATTAAGTTTCCTACTTTTTATGTTCTATGATATTTTTTGATCAGAAGCGTAGTTTTCGAGATATATCGAGATATTTAAAAGTTCCGAAGCCGCACCAACATAATAGAGATACAGAAACAACGTGGCCCCTTTCTTTGAGATAACTCTGCACTAGTGCGAGCCGCAAATGCCACTTCCAGCTTAGCTGTGCAGAAGAAGAACAACAAGAAGAAGAAATATCTCGAAATATGTCCGTCAGGCCCCTTCCCTTGAGATAAATATGCAAATATCTCGGAAACGAAGCGAGCTATGGCAAAATGTTAAGAGACCTTTTTTGTAGAGAATTAAGTTTCCTACTTTTTATGTTCTATGATATTTTTTGATCAGATGCTTAGTTCTCGAGATATATCAAGATATTTAAAAGTTCCGAAGCCGCACCAACATAATAGAGATACAGAAACACCGTGGCCCCTTTCTGTGAGATAACTCTGCAATATTGCGAGCTGCAAATGCCACTTCCAGCTTAGCTGTGCAGAGGAAGAACAACAAGAAGAAGAAATATCTCGAAATATGTCCGTCAGGCCAGTTCCTTTGAGCTGAATCTGCAAATATCTCGGAAACGAAGCGAGCTATGGCAAAATGTTAAGAGACCTTTTTTGTAGAGAATTAAGTTTCCTACTTTTTATGTTCGATGATATTTTTTGATCAGATGCGTAGTTCTCGAGATATATCAAGATATTTAAAAGTTCCGAAGCTGCACCAACATAATAGAGGTACAGAAACACCGTGGCCTCTTTCTTTGAGATAACTCTGCACTATTGCGAGCCGCAAATGCCACTTCCAGCTTAGCTGTGCAGAAGAAGAACAACAAGAAGAAGAAATATCTCGAAATATGTCCGTCAGGCCCCTTCCCTTGAGATAAATATGCAAATATCTCGGAAACGAAGCGAGCTATGGCAAAATGTTAAGAGACCTTTTTTGTAGAGAATTAAGTTTCCTACTTTTTATGTTCTATGATATTTTTTGATCAGAAGCGTAGTTTTCGAGATATATCGAGATATTTAAAAGTTCCGAAGCCGCACCAACATAATAGAGATACAGAAACACCGTGGCCCCTTTCTTTGAGATAACTCTGCACTAGTGCGAGCCGCAAATGCCACTTCCAGCTTAGCTGTGCAGAAGAAGAACAACAAGAAGAAGAAATATCTCGAAATATGTCCGTCAGGCCCCTTCCCTTGAGATAAATATGCAAATATCTCGGAAACGAAGCGAGCTATGGCAAAATGTTAAGAGACCTTTTTTGTAGAGAATTAAGTTTCCTACTTTTTATGATCTATGATATTTTTTGATCAGATGCGTAGTTCTCGAGATATATCAAGATATTTAAAAGTTCCGAAGCCGCACCAACATAATAGGGATACAGAAACACCGTGGCCCCTTTCTTTGAGATAACTCTGCACTAGTGCGAGCCGCAAATGCCACTTCCAGCTTAGCTGTGCAGAAGAAGAACAACAAGAAGAAGAAATATCTCGAAATATGTCCGTCAGGCCCCTTCCCTTGAGATAAATCTGCAAATATCTCGGAAACGAAGCGAGCTATGGCAAAATGTTAAGAGACCTTTTTTGTAGAGGATTAAGTTTCCTACTTTTTATGTTCTATGATATTTTTTGATCAGATGCGTAGTTCTCGAGATATATCAAGATATTTAAAAGTTCCGAAGCCGCACCAACATAATAGAGATACAGAAACACCGTGGCCCCTTTCTTTGAGATAACTCTGCACTATTGCGAGCTGGAAATGCCACTTCCAGTTTAGCTGTGCAGAAGAAGAACAACAAGAAGAAGAAATATCTCGAAATATGTCCGTTAGGCCCCTTCCCTTGAGATAAATCTGCAAATATCTCGGAAACGAAGCGAGCTATGGCAAAATGTTAAGAGACCTTTTTTGTAGAGAATTATGTTTCCTACAATTTATGTTCTATGATATTTTTTGATCAGAAGCGTAGTTTTCGAGATACATCGAGATATTTAAAAGTTCCGAAGCCGCACCAACATAATAGAGATACAGAAACACCGTGGCCCCTTTCTTTGAGATAACTCTGCACTAGTGCGAGTCGCAAATGCCACTTCCAGCTTAGCGGTGCAGAAGAAGAACAACAAGAAGAAGAAATATCTCGAAATATGTCCGTCAGGCCCCTTCCCTTGAGATAAATCTGCAAATATCTCGGAAACGAAGCGAGCTATGGCAAAATGTTAAGAGACCTTCTTTGTAGGGAATTAAGTTTCCTACTTTTTATGTTCTATGATATTTTTTGATCAGATGCGTAGTTCTCGAGATATATCAAGATATTTAAAAGTTCCGAAGCCGCACCAACATAATAGAGATACAGAAACACCGTGGTCCCTTTCTTTGAGATAACTCTGCACTATTGCGAGCTGCAAATGCCACTTCCAGCTTAGCTGTGCAGAGGAAGAACAACAAGAAGAAGAAATATCTCGAAATATGTGCGTCAGGCGAGTTCCTTTGAGCTGAATCTGCAAATATCTCGGAAACGAAGCGAGCTATGGCAAAATGTTAAGAGACGTTTTTTATAGAGAATTATGTTTCCTACAATTTATGTTCTATGATATTTTTTGATCAGAAGCGTAGTTTTCGAGATATATCGAGATATTTAAAAGTTCCGAAGCCGCACCAACATAATAGGGATACAGAAACACCGTGGCCCCTTTCTTTGAGATAACTCTGCACTAGTGCGACCCGCAAATGCCACTTCCAGCTTAGCTGTGCAGAAGAAGAACAACAAGAAGAAGAAATATCTCGAAATATGTCCGTCAGGCCCCTTCCCTTGAGATAAATCTGCAAATATCTCGGAAACGAAGCGAGCTATGGCAAAATGTTAAGAGACCTTTTTTGTAGAGAATTAAGTTTCCTACTTTTTATGTTCTATGATATTTTTTGATCAGATGCGTAGTTCTCGAGATATATCAAGATATTTAAAAGTTCCGAAGCCGCACCAACATAATAGAGATACAGAAACACCGTGGCCCCTTTCTTTGAGATAACTCTGCACTATTGCGAGCTGTAAATGCCACTTCCAGCTTAGCTGTGCAGAAGAAGAACAACAAGAAGAAGAAATATCTCGAAATATGTCCGTCAGGCCCCTTCCCTTGAGATATATCTGCAAATATCTCGGAAACGAAGCGAGCTATGGCAAAATGTTAAGAGACCTTTTTTGTAGAGAATTATGTTTCCTACAATTTATGTTCTATGATATTTTTTGATCAGAGCGTAGTTTTCGAGATACATCGAGATATTTAAAAGTTCCGAAGCCGCACCAACATAATAGAGATACAGAAACACCGTGGCCCCTTTCTTTGAGATAACTCTGCACTAGTGCGAGCCGCAAATGCCACTTCCAGCTTAGCTGTGCAGAAGAAGAACAACAAGAAGAAGAAATATCTCGAAATATGTCCGTCAGGCCCCTTCCCTTGAGATAAATCTGCAAATATCTCGGAAACGAAGCGAGCTATGGCAAAATGTTAAGAGACCTTTTTTGTAGAGAATTAAGTTTCCTACTTTTTATGTTCTATGATATTTTTTGATCAGATGCGTAGTTCTCGAGATATATCAAGATATTTAAAAGTTCCGAAGCCGCACCAACATAATAGAGATACAGAAACACCGTGGCCCCTTTCTTTGAGATAACTCTGCACTATTGCGAGCTGCAAATGCCACTTCCAGCTTAGCTGTGCAGAAGAAGAACAACAAGAAGAAGAAATATCTCGAAATATGTCCGTCAGGCCAGTTCCTTTGAGCTGAATCTGCAAATATCTCGGAAACGAAGCGAGCTATGGCAAAATGTTAAGAGACGTTTTTTATAGAGAATTATGTTTCCTACAATTTATGTTCTATGATATTTTTTGATCAGAAGCGTAGTTTTCAAGATATATCGAGATATTCAAAAATTCCGAAGCCGCACCAACATAATAGGGATACAGAAACACCGTGGCCCCTTTCTTTGAGATAACTCTGCACTATTGCGAGCTGGAAATGCCACTTCCAGTTTAGCTGTGCAGAAGAAGAACAACAAGAAGAAGAAATATCTCGAAATATGTCCGTTAGGCCCCTTCCCGTGAGATAAATCTGCAAATATCTCGGAAACGAAGCGAGCTATGGCAAAATGTTAAGAGACCTCTTTTGTAGAGAATTAAGTTTCCTACTTTTTATGTTCTATGATATTTTTTGATCAGATGCGTAGTTCTCGAGATATATCAAGATATTTAAAAGTTCCGAAGCCGCACCAACATAATAGAGATACAGAAACACCGTGGCCCCTTTCTTTGAGATAACTCTGCACTATTGCGAGCTGCAAATGCCACTTCCAGCTTAGCTGTGCAGAAGAAGAACAACAAGAAGAAGAAATATCTCGAAATATGTCCGTCAGGCCAGTTCCTTTGAGCTGAATCTGCAAATATCTCGGAAACGAAGCGAGCTATGGCAAAATATTAAGAGACCGTTTTTGTAGAGAATTAAGTTTCCTCCTTTTCATGTTCTATGATATTTTTTGATCAGACGCGTAGTTCTCGAGATATATCAAGATATTTAAAAGTTCCGAAGCCGCACCAACATAATAGAGATACAGAAACACCGTGGCCCCTTTCTTTGAGATAACTCTGCACTAGTGCGAGCCGCAAATGCCAGTTCCAGCTTAGCTGTGCAGAAGAAGAACAACAAGAAGAAGAAATATCTCGAAATATGTCCGTCAGGCCCCTTCCCTTGAGATAAATCAGCAAATATCTCGGAAACGAAGCGAGCTATGGCAAAATGTTAAGAGACCTTTTTTGTAGAGAATTAAGTTTCCTACTTTTTATCTTCTATGATATTTTTTGATCAGATGCGTAGTTCTCGAGATATATCAAGATATTTAAAAGTTCCGAAGCCGCACCAACATAATAGAGATACAGAAACACCGTGGCCCCTTTCTTTGAGATAACTCTGCACTAGTGCGAGCCGCAAATGCCACTTCCAGCTTAGCTGTGCAGAAGAAGAACAACAAGAAGAAGAAATATCTCGAAATATGTCCGTCAGGCCCCTTCCCTTGAGATAAATCAGCAAATATCTCGGAAACGAAGCGAGCTATGGCAAAATGTTAAGAGACCTTTTTTGTAGAGAATTAAGTTTCCTACTTTTTATCTTCTATGATATTTTTTGATCAGATGCGTAGTTCTCGAGATATATCAAGATATTTAAAAGTTCCGAAGCCGCACCAACATAATAGAGATACAGAAACACCGTGGCCCCTCTCTTTGAGATAACTCTGCACTATTGCGAGCTGCAAATGCCACTTCCAGCTTAGCTGTGCAGAGGAAGAACAACAAGAAGAAGAAATATCTCGAAATATGTCCGTCAGGCCCCTTCCCTTGAGATATATCTGCAAATATCTCGGAAACGAAGCGAGCTATGGCAAAATGTTAAGAGACCTTTTTTGTAGAGAATTATGTTTCCTACAATTTATGTTCTATGATATTTTTTGATCAGAAGCGTAGTTTTCGAGATACATCGAGATATTTAAAAGTTCCGAAGCCGCACCAACATAATAGAGATACAGAAACACCGTGGCCCCTTTCTTTGAGATAACTCTGCACTAGTGCGAGCCGCAAATGCCACTTCCAGCTTAGCTGTGCAGAAGAAGAACAACAAGAAGAAGAAATATCTCGAAATATGTCCGTCAGGCCCCTTCCCTTGAGATAATTCTGCAAATATCTCGGAAACGAAGCGAGCTATGGCAAAATGTTAAGAGACCTTTTTTGTAGAGAATTAAGTTTCCTACTTTTTATGTTCTATGATATTTTTTGATCAGATGCGTAGTTCTCGAGATATATCAAGATATTTAAAAGTTCCGAAGCCGCACCAACATAATAGAGATACAGAAACACCGTGGCCCCTTTCTTTGAGATAACTCTGCACTAGTGCGAGCCGCAAATGCCACTTCCAGCTTAGCTGTGCAGAAGAAGAACAACAAGAAGAAGAAATATCTCGAAATATGTCCGTCAGGCCCCTTCCCTTGAGATAAATCAGCAAATATCTCGGAAACGAAGCGAGCTATGGCAAAATGTTAAGAGACCTTTTTTGTAGAGAATTAAGTTTCCTACTTTTTATCTTCTATGATATTTTTTGATCAGATGCGTAGTTCTCGAGATATATCAAGATATTTAAAAGTTCCGAAGCCGCACCAACATAATAGAGATACAGAAACACCGTGGCCCCTCTCTTTGAGATAACTCTGCACTATTGCGAGCTGCAAATGCCACTTCCAGCTTAGCTGTGCAGAGGAAGAACAACAAGAAGAAGAAATATCTCGAAATATGTCCGTCAGGCCCCTTCCCTTGAGATATATCTGCAAATATCTCGGAAACGAAGCGAGCTATGGCAAAATGTTAAGAGACCTTTTTTGTAGAGAATTATGTTTCCTACAATTTATGTTCTATGATATTTTTTGATCAGAAGCGTAGTTTTCGAGATACATCGAGATATTTAAAAGTTCCGAAGCCGCACCAACATAATAGAGATACAGAAACACCGTGGCCCCTTTCTTTGAGATAACTCTGCACTAGTGCGAGCCGCAAATGCCACTTCCAGCTTAGCTGTGCAGAAGAAGAACAACAAGAAGAAGAAATATCTCGAAATATGTCCGTCAGGCCCCTTCCCTTGAGATAATTCTGCAAATATCTCGGAAACGAAGCGAGCTATGGCAAAATGTTAAGAGACCTTTTTTGTAGAGAATTAAGTTTCCTACTTTTTATGTTCTATGATATTTTTTGATCAGATGCGTAGTTCTCGAGATATATCAAGATATTTAAAAGTTCCGAAGCCGCACCAACATAATAGAGATACAGAAACACCGTGGCCCCTTTCTTTGAGATAACTCTGCACTATTGCGAGCTGGAAATGCCACTTCCTGTTTAGCTGTGCAGAAGAAGAACAACAAGAAGAAGAAATATCTCGAAATATGTCCGTCAGGCCCCTTCCCTTGAGATAAATCTGCAAATATCTCGGAAACGAAGAGAGCTATGGCAAAATGTTAAGAGACCTTTTTTGTAGAGAATTAAGTTTCCTACTTTTCATGTTCTATGATATTTTTTGATCAGATGCGTAGTTCTCGAGATATATCAAGATATTTAAAAGTTCCGAAGCCGCACCAACATAATAGAGATACAGAAACACCGTGGCCCCTTTCTTTGAGATAACTCTGCACTATTGCGAGCTGTAAATGCCACTTCCAGCTTAGCTGTGCAGAAGAAGAACAACAAGAAGAAGAAATATCTCGAAATATGTCCGTCAGGCCCCTTCCCTTGAGATATATCTGCAAATATCTCGGAAACGAAGTGAGCTATGGCAAAATGTTAAGAGACCTTTTTTGTAGAGAATTATGTTTCCTACAATTTATGTTCTATGATATTTTTTGATCAGAAGCGTAGTTTTCGAGATATATCGAGATATTTAAAAGTTCCGAAGCCGCACCAACGTAATAGAGATACAGAAACACCGTGGCCCCTTTCTTTGAGATAACTCTGCACTAGTGCGAGCCGCAAATGCCACTTCCAGCTTAGCTGTGCAGAAGAAGAACAACAAGAAGAAGAAATATCTCGAAATATGTCCGTCAGGCCCCTTCCCTTGAGATAAATCTGCAAATATGTCGGAAACGAAGCGAGCTATGGCAAAATGTTAAGAGACCTTTTTTGTAGAGAATTAAGTTTCCTACTTTTTATCTTCTATGATATTTTTTGATCAGATGCGTAGTTCTCGCGATATATCAAGATATTTAAAAGTTCCGAAGCCGCACCAACATAATAGAGATACAGAAACACCGTGGCCCCTCTCTTTGAGATAACTCTGCACTATTGCGAGCTGCAAATGCCACTTCCAGCTTAGCTGTGCAGAGGAAGAACAACAAGAAGAAGAAATATCTCGATATATGTCCGTCAGGCCCCTTCCCTTGAGATATATCTGCAAATATCTCGGAAACGAAGCGAGCTATGGCAAAATGTTAAGAGACCTTTTTTGTAGAGAATTATGTTTCCTATAATTTATGTTCTATGATATTTTTTGATCAGAAGCGTAGTTTTCGAGATACATCGAGATATTTAAAAGTTCCGAAGCCGCACCAACATAATAGAGATACAGAAACACCGTGGCCCCTTTCTTAGAGATAACTCTGCACTAGTGCGAGCTGCAAATGCCACTTCCAGCTTAGCTGTGCAGAGGAAGAACAACAAGAAGAAGAAATATCTCGAAATATGTCCGTCAGGCCCCTTCCCTTGAGATATATCTGCAAATATCTCGGAAACGAAGCGAGCTATGGCAAAATGTTAAGAGACCTTTTTTGTAGAGAATTATGTTTCCTACAATTTATGTTCTATGATATTTTTTGATCAGAAGCGTAGTTTTCGAGATACATCGAGATATTTAAAAGTTCCGAAGCCGCACCAACATAATAGAGATACAGAAACACCGTGGCCCCTTTCTTTGAGATAACTCTGCACTAGTGCGAGCCGCAAATGCCACTTCCAGCTTAGCTGTGCAGAAGAAGAACAACAAGAAGAAGAAATATCTCGAAATATGTCCGTCAGGCCCCTTCCCTTGAGATAATTCTGCAAATATCTCGGAAACGAAGCGAGCTATGGCAAAATGTTAAGAGACCTTTTTTGTAGAGAATTAAGTTTCCTACTTTTTATGTTCTATGATATTTTTTGATCAGATGCGTAGTTCTCGAGATATATCAAGATATTTAAAAGTTCCGAAGCCGCACCAACATAATAGAGATACAGAAACACCGTGGCCCCTTTCTTTGAGATAACTCTGCACTAGTGCGAGCCGCAAATGCCACTTCCAGCTTAGCTGTGCAGAAGAAGAACAACAAGAAGAAGAAATATCTCGAAATATGTCCGTCAGGCCCCTTCCCTTGAGATAAATCAGCAAATATCTCGGAAACGAAGCGAGCTATGGCAAAATGTTAAGAGACCTTTTTTGTAGAGAATTAAGTTTCCTACTTTTTATCTTCTATGATATTTTTTGATCAGATGCGTAGTTCTCGAGATATATCAAGATATTTAAAAGTTCCGAAGCCGCACCAACATAATAGAGATACAGAAACACCGTGGCCCCTCTCTTTGAGATAACTCTGCACTATTGCGAGCTGCAAATGCCACTTCCAGCTTAGCTGTGCAGAGGAAGAACAACAAGAAGAAGAAATATCTCGAAATATGTCCGTCAGGCCCCTTCCCTTGAGATATATCTGCAAATATCTCGGAAACGAAGCGAGCTATGGCAAAATGTTAAGAGACCTTTTTTGTAGAGAATTATGTTTCCTACAATTTATGTTCTATGATATTTTTTGATCAGAAGCGTAGTTTTCGAGATACATCGAGATATTTAAAAGTTCCGAAGCCGCACCAACATAATAGAGATACAGAAACACCGTGGCCCCTTTCTTTGAGATAACTCTGCACTAGTGCGAGCCGCAAATGCCACTTCCAGCTTAGCTGTGCAGAAGAAGAACAACAAGAAGAAGAAATATCTCGAAATATGTCCGTCAGGCCCCTTCCCTTGAGATAATTCTGCAAATATCTCGGAAACGAAGCGAGCTATGGCAAAATGTTAAGAGACCTTTTTTGTAGAGAATTAAGTTTCCTACTTTTTATGTTCTATGATATTTTTTGATCAGATGCGTAGTTCTCGAGATATATCAAGATATTTAAAAGTTCCGAAGCCGCACCAACATAATAGAGATACAGAAACACCGTGGCCCCTTTCTTTGAGATAACTCTGCACTATTGCGAGCTGGAAATGCCACTTCCTGTTTAGCTGTGCAGAAGAAGAACAACAAGAAGAAGAAATATCTCGAAATATGTCCGTCAGGCCCCTTCCCTTGAGATAAATCTGCAAATATCTCGGAAACGAAGAGAGCTATGGCAAAATGTTAAGAGACCTTTTTTGTAGAGAATTAAGTTTCCTACTTTTCATGTTCTATGATATTTTTTGATCAGATGCGTAGTTCTCGAGATATATCAAGATATTTAAAAGTTCCGAAGCCGCACCAACATAATAGAGATACAGAAACACCGTGGCCCCTTTCTTTGAGATAACTCTGCACTATTGCGAGCTGTAAATGCCACTTCCAGCTTAGCTGTGCAGAAGAAGAACAACAAGAAGAAGAAATATCTCGAAATATGTCCGTCAGGCCCCTTCCCTTGAGATATATCTGCAAATATCTCGGAAACGAAGTGAGCTATGGCAAAATGTTAAGAGACCTTTTTTGTAGAGAATTATGTTTCCTACAATTTATGTTCTATGATATTTTTTGATCAGAAGCGTAGTTTTCGAGATATATCGAGATATTTAAAAGTTCCGAAGCCGCACCAACGTAATAGAGATACAGAAACACCGTGGCCCCTTTCTTTGAGATAACTCTGCACTAGTGCGAGCCGCAAATGCCACTTCCAGCTTAGCTGTGCAGAAGAAGAACAACAAGAAGAAGAAATATCTCGAAATATGTCCGTCAGGCCCCTTCCCTTGAGATAAATCTGCAAATATGTCGGAAACGAAGCGAGCTATGGCAAAATGTTAAGAGACCTTTTTTGTAGAGAATTAAGTTTCCTACTTTTTATCTTCTATGATATTTTTTGATCAGATGCGTAGTTCTCGCGATATATCAAGATATTTAAAAGTTCCGAAGCCGCACCAACATAATAGAGATACAGAAACACCGTGGCCCCTCTCTTTGAGATAACTCTGCACTATTGCGAGCTGCAAATGCCACTTCCAGCTTAGCTGTGCAGAGGAAGAACAACAAGAAGAAGAAATATCTCGATATATGTCCGTCAGGCCCCTTCCCTTGAGATATATCTGCAAATATCTCGGAAACGAAGCGAGCTATGGCAAAATGTTAAGAGACCTTTTTTGTAGAGAATTATGTTTCCTATAATTTATGTTCTATGATATTTTTTGATCAGAAGCGTAGTTTTCGAGATACATCGAGATATTTAAAAGTTCCGAAGCCGCACCAACATAATAGAGATACAGAAACACCGTGGCCCCTTTCTTAGAGATAACTCTGCACTAGTGCGAGCTGCAAATGCCACTTCCAGTTTAGCTGTACAGAAGAAGAACAACAAGAAGAAGAAATATCTCGAAATATGTCCGTTAGGCCCCTTCCCGTGAGATAAATCTGCAAATATCTCGGAAACGAAGCGAGCCATGGCAAAATGTTAAGAGACCTCTTTTGTAGAGAATTAAGTTTCCTACTTTTTATGTTCTATGCTATTTTTTGATCAGATGCGTAGTTCTCGAGATATATCAAGATATTTAAAAGTTCCGAAGCCGCACCAACATAATAGAGATACAGAAACACCGTGGCCCCTTTCTTTGAGATAACTCTGCACTATTGCGAGCTGCAAATGCCACTTCCAGCTTAGCTGTGCAGAAGAAGAACAACAAGAAGAAGAAATATCTCGAAATATGTCCGTCAGGCCAGTTCCTTTGAGCTGAATCTGCAAATATCTCGGAAACGAAGCGAGCTATGGCAAAATGTTAAGAGACGTTTTTTATAGAGAATTATGTTTCCTACAATTTATGTTCTATGATATTTTTTGATCAGAAGCGTAGTTTTCGAGATATATCGAGATATTTAAAAATTCCGAAGCCGCACCAACATAATAGGGATACAGAAACACCGTGGCCCCTTTCTTTGAGATAACTCTGCACTATTGCGAGCTGGAAATGCCACTTCCAGTTTAGCTGTGCAGAAGAAGAACAACAAGAAGAAGAAATATCTCGAAATATGTCCGTTAGGCCCCTTCCCGTGAGATAAATCTGCAAATATCTCGGAAACGAAGCGGGCTATGGCAAAATGTTAAGAGACCTCTTTTGTAGAGAATTAAGTTTCCTACTTTTTATGTTCTATGATATTTTTTGATCAGATGCGTAGTTCTCGAGATATATCAAGATATTTAAAAGTTCCGAAGCCGCACCAACATAATAGAGATACAGAAACACCGTGGCCCCTTTCTTTGAGATAACTCTGCACTATTGCGAGCTGCAAATGCCACTTCCAGCTTAGCTGTGCAGAAGAAGAACAACAAGAAGAAGAAATATCTCGAAATATGTCCGTCAGGCCAGTTCCTTTGAGCTGAATCTGCAAATATCTCGGAAACGAAGCGAGCTATGGCAAAATGTTAAGAGACCGTTTTTGTAGAGAATTAAGTTTCCTACTTTTCATGTTCTATGATATTTTTTGATCAGACGCGTAGTTCTCGAGATATATCAAGATATTTAAAAGTTCCGAAGCCGCACCAACATAATAGAGATACAGAAACACCGTGGCCCCTTTCTTTGAGATAACTCTGCACTAGTGCGAGCCGCAAATGCCACTTCCAGCTTAGCTGTGCAGAAGAAGAACAACAAGAAGAAGAAATATCTCGAAATATGTCCGTCAGGCCCCTTCCCTTGAGATAAATCTGCAAATATCTCGGAAACGAAGCGAGCTATGGCAAAATGTTTAGAGACCTTTTTTGTAGAGAATAATGTTTCCTACAATTTACGTTCGATGATATTTTTTGATCAGAAGCGCAGTTTTCGAGATATATCGAGATATTTAAAAGTTCCGAAGCCGCCCCAACATAATAGAGATACAGAAACACCGTGGCCCCTTTCTTTGAGATAACTCTGCACTATTGCGAGCTGCAGATGCCACTTCCAGCTTAGCTGTGCAGAGGAAGAACAACAAGAAGAAAAAATATCTCGAAATATGTCCGTCAGGCCAGTTCCTTTGAGCTGAATCTGCAAATATCTCGGAAACGAAGCGAGCTATGGCAAAATGTTAAGAGACGTTTTTTGTAGAGAATTATGTTTCCTACAATTTATGTTCTATGATATTTTTTGATCAGAAGCGTAGTTTTCGAGATATATCGAGATATTTAAAAGTTCCGAAGACGCACCAACATAATAGAGATACAGAAACACCGTGGCCCCTTTCTTTGAGATAACTCTGCGCTATTGCGAGCTGGAAATGCCACTTCCAGTTTAGCTGTGCAGAAGAAGAACAACAAGAAGAGGAAATATCTCGAAATATGTCCGTCAGGCCCCTTCCCTTGATATATATCTGCAAATATCTCGGAAACGAAACGAGCTATGGCAAAATGTTAAGAGACCTTTTTTGTAGAGAATTATGTTTCCTACAATTTATGTTCTATGATATTTTTTAATCAGAAGCGTAGTTTTCGAGATATATCGAGATATTTAAAAGATCCGAAGCCGCACCAACATAATAGAGATACAGAAACACCGTGGCCCCTTTCTTTGAGATAACTCTGCACTATTGCGAGCTGCAAATGCCACTTCCAACTTAGCTGTGCAGAAGAAGAACAACAAGAAGAAGAAATATCTCGAAATATGTCCGTCAGGCCCCTTCCCTTGAGATAAATCTGCAAATATCTCGGAAACGAAGCGAGCTATGGCAAAATGTTAAGAGACCTTTTTTGTAGAGAATTAAGTTTCCTACTTTTTATGTTCTATGATATTTTTTGATCAGATGCGTAGTTCTCGAGATATATCAAGATATCTAAAAGTTCCGAAGCCGCACCAACATAATAGAGATACAGAAACACCGTGGCCCCTCTCTTTGAGATAACTCTGCACTATTGCGAGCTGCAAATGCCACTTCCAGCTTAGCTGTGCAGAGGAAGAACAACAAGAAGAAGAAATATCTCGAAATATGTCCGTCAGGCCCCTTCCCTTGAGATATATCTGCAAATATCTCGGAAACGAAGCGAGCTATGGCAAAATGTTAAGAGACCTTTTTTGTAGAGAATTATGTTTCCTACAATTTATGTTCTATGATATTTTTTGATCAGAAGCGTAGTTTTCGAGATACATCGAGATATTTAAAAGTTCCGAAGCCGCACCAACATAATAGAGATACAGAAACACCGTGGCCCCTTTCTTTGAGATAACTCTGCACTAGTGCGAGCCGCAAATGCCACTTCCAGCTTAGCTGTGCAGAAGAAGAACAACAAGAAGAAGAAATATCTCGAAATATGTCCGTCAGGCCCCTTCCCTTGAGATAATTCTGCAAATATCTCGGAAACGAAGCGAGCTATGGCAAAATGTTAAGAGACCTTTTTTGTAGAGAATTAAGTTTCCTACTTTTTATGTTCTATGATATTTTTTGATCAGATGCGTAGTTCTCGAGATATATCAAGATATTTAAAAGTTCCGAAGCCGCACCAACATAATAGAGATACAGAAACACCGTGGCCCCTTTCTTTGAGATAACTCTGCACTATTGCGAGCTGGAAATGCCACTTCCTGTTTAGCTGTGCAGAAGAAGAACAACAAGAAGAAGAAATATCTCGAAATATGTCCGTCAGGCCCCTTCCCTTGAGATAAATCTGCAAATATCTCGGAAACGAAGAGAGCTATGGCAAAATGTTAAGAGACCTTTTTTGTAGAGAATTAAGTTTCCTACTTTTCATGTTCTATGATATTTTTTGATCAGATGCGTAGTTCTCGAGATATATCAAGATATTTAAAAGTTCCGAAGCCGCACCAACATAATAGAGATACAGAAACACCGTGGCCCCTTTCTTTGAGATAACTCTGCACTATTGCGAGCTGTAAATGCCACTTCCAGCTTAGCTGTGCAGAAGAAGAACAACAAGAAGAAGAAATATCTCGAAATATGTCCGTCAGGCCCCTTCCCTTGAGATATATCTGCAAATATCTCGGAAACGAAGTGAGCTATGGCAAAATGTTAAGAGACCTTTTTTGTAGAGAATTATGTTTCCTACAATTTATGTTCTATGATATTTTTTGATCAGAAGCGTAGTTTTCGAGATATATCGAGATATTTAAAAGTTCCGAAGCCGCACCAACGTAATAGAGATACAGAAACACCGTGGCCCCTTTCTTTGAGATAACTCTGCACTAGTGCGAGCCGCAAATGCCACTTCCAGCTTAGCTGTGCAGAAGAAGAACAACAAGAAGAAGAAATATCTCGAAATATGTCCGTCAGGCCCCTTCCCTTGAGATAAATCTGCAAATATGTCGGAAACGAAGCGAGCTATGGCAAAATGTTAAGAGACCTTTTTTGTAGAGAATTAAGTTTCCTACTTTTTATCTTCTATGATATTTTTTGATCAGATGCGTAGTTCTCGCGATATATCAAGATATTTAAAAGTTCCGAAGCCGCACCAACATAATAGAGATACAGAAACACCGTGGCCCCTCTCTTTGAGATAACTCTGCACTATTGCGAGCTGCAAATGCCACTTCCAGCTTAGCTGTGCAGAGGAAGAACAACAAGAAGAAGAAATATCTCGATATATGTCCGTCAGGCCCCTTCCCTTGAGATATATCTGCAAATATCTCGGAAACGAAGCGAGCTATGGCAAAATGTTAAGAGACCTTTTTTGTAGAGAATTATGTTTCCTATAATTTATGTTCTATGATATTTTTTGATCAGAAGCGTAGTTTTCGAGATACATCGAGATATTTAAAAGTTCCGAAGCCGCACCAACATAATAGAGATACAGAAACACCGTGGCCCCTTTCTTAGAGATAACTCTGCACTAGTGCGAGCTGCAAATGCCACTTCCAGTTTAGCTGTACAGAAGAAGAACAACAAGAAGAAGAAATATCTCGAAATATGTCCGTTAGGCCCCTTCCCGTGAGATAAATCTGCAAATATCTCGGAAACGAAGCGAGCCATGGCAAAATGTTAAGAGACCTCTTTTGTAGAGAATTAAGTTTCCTACTTTTTATGTTCTATGCTATTTTTTGATCAGATGCGTAGTTCTCGAGATATATCAAGATATTTAAAAGTTCCGAAGCCGCACCAACATAATAGAGATACAGAAACACCGTGGCCCCTTTCTTTGAGATAACTCTGCACTATTGCGAGCTGCAAATGCCACTTCCAGCTTAGCTGTGCAGAAGAAGAACAACAAGAAGAAGAAATATCTCGAAATATGTCCGTCAGGCCAGTTCCTTTGAGCTGAATCTGCAAATATCTCGGAAACGAAGCGAGCTATGGCAAAATGTTAAGAGACGTTTTTTATAGAGAATTATGTTTCCTACAATTTATGTTCTATGATATTTTTTGATCAGAAGCGTAGTTTTCGAGATATATCGAGATATTTAAAAATTCCGAAGCCGCACCAACATAATAGGGATACAGAAACACCGTGGCCCCTTTCTTTGAGATAACTCTGCACTATTGCGAGCTGGAAATGCCACTTCCAGTTTAGCTGTGCAGAAGAAGAACAACAAGAAGAAGAAATATCTCGAAATATGTCCGTTAGGCCCCTTCCCGTGAGATAAATCTGCAAATATCTCGGAAACGAAGCGGGCTATGGCAAAATGTTAAGAGACCTCTTTTGTAGAGAATTAAGTTTCCTACTTTTTATGTTCTATGATATTTTTTGATCAGATGCGTAGTTCTCGAGATATATCAAGATATTTAAAAGTTCCGAAGCCGCACCAACATAATAGAGATACAGAAACACCGTGGCCCCTTTCTTTGAGATAACTCTGCACTATTGCGAGCTGCAAATGCCACTTCCAGCTTAGCTGTGCAGAAGAAGAACAACAAGAAGAAGAAATATCTCGAAATATGTCCGTCAGGCCAGTTCCTTTGAGCTGAATCTGCAAATATCTCGGAAACGAAGCGAGCTATGGCAAAATGTTAAGAGACCGTTTTTGTAGAGAATTAAGTTTCCTACTTTTCATGTTCTATGATATTTTTTGATCAGACGCGTAGTTCTCGAGATATATCAAGATATTTAAAAGTTCCGAAGCCGCACCAACATAATAGAGATACAGAAACACCGTGGCCCCTTTCTTTGAGATAACTCTGCACTAGTGCGAGCCGCAAATGCCACTTCCAGCTTAGCTGTGCAGAAGAAGAACAACAAGAAGAAGAAATATCTCGAAATATGTCCGTCAGGCCCCTTCCCTTGAGATAAATCTGCAAATATCTCGGAAACGAAGCGAGCTATGGCAAAATGTTTAGAGACCTTTTTTGTAGAGAATAATGTTTCCTACAATTTACGTTCTATGATATTTTTTGATCAGAAGCGCAGTTTTCGAGATATATCGAGATATTTAAAAGTTCCGAAGCCGCCCCAACATAATAGAGATACAGAAACACCGTGGCCCCTTTCTTTGAGGTAACTCTGCACTATTGCGAGCTGCAGATGCCACTTCCAGCTTAGCTGTGCAGAGGAAGAACAACAAGAAGAAAAAATATCTCGAAATATGTCCGTCAGGCCAGTTCCTTTGAGCTGAATCTGCAAATATCTCGGAAACGAAGCGAGCTATGGCAAAATGTTAAGAGACGTTTTTTGTAGAGAATTATGTTTCCTACAATTTATGTTCTATGATATTTTTTGATCAGAAGCGTAGTTTTCGAGATATATCGAGATATTTAAAAGTTCCGAAGACGCACCAACATAATAGAGATACAGAAACACCGTGGCCCCTTTCTTTGAGATAACTCTGCGCTATTGCGAGCTGGAAATGCCACTTCCAGTTTAGCTGTGCAGAAGAAGAACAACAAGAAGAGGAAATATCTCGAAATATGTCCGTCAGGCCCCTTCCCTTGAGATATATCTGCAAATATCTCGGAAACGAAACGAGCTATGGCAAAATGTTAAGAGACCTTTTTTGTAGAGAATTATGTTTCCTACAATTTATGTTCTATGATATTTTTTAATCAGAAGCGTAGTTTTCGAGATATATCGAGATATTTAAAAGATCCGAAGCCGCACCAACATAATAGAGATACAGAAACACCGTGGCCCCTTTCTTTGAGATAACTCTGCACTATTGCGAGCTGCAAATGCCACTTCCAACTTAGCTGTGCAGAAGAAGAACAACAAGAAGAAGAAATATCTCGAAATATGTCCGTCAGGCCCCTTCCCTTGAGATAAATCTGCAAATATCTCGGAAACGAAGCGAGCTATGGCAAAATGTTAAGAGACCTTTTTTGTAGAGAATTAAGTTTCCTACTTTTTATGTTCTATGATATTTTTTGATCAGATGCGTAGTTCTCGAGATATATCAAGATATCTAAAAGTTCCGAAGCCGCACCAACATAATAGAGATACAGAAACACCGTGGCCCCTTTCTTCGAGATAACTCTGCACTATTGCGAGCTGCAAATGCCACTTCCAGCTTAGCTGTGCAGAAGAAGAACAACAAGAAGAAGAAATATCTCGAAAAATGTCCGTCAGGCCCCTTCCCTTGAGATAAATCTGCAAATATCTCGGAAACGAAGCGAGCTATGGCAAAATGTTAAGAGACCTTATTTGTAGAGAATTAAGTTTCCTACTTTTTATGTTCTATGATATTTTTTGATCAGATGCGTAGTTCTCGAGATATATCAAGATATTTAAAAGTTCCGAAGCCGCACCAACATAATAGAGATACAGAAACACCGTGGCCCCTTTCTTTGAGATAACTCTGCGCTATTGCGAGCTGGAAATGCCACTTCCAGTTTAGCTGTGCAGAAGAAGAACAACAAGAAGCGGAAATATCTCGAAATATGTCCGTCAGGCCCCTTCCCTTGAGATATATCTGCAAATATCTCGGAAACGAAACGAGCTATGGCAAAATGTTAAGAGACCTTTTTTGTAGAGAATTATGTTTCCTACAATTTATGTTCTATGATATTTTTTGATCAGAAGCGTAGTTTTCGAGATATATCGAGATATTTAAAAGATCCGAAGCTGCACCAACATAATAGAGATACAGAAACACCGTGGCCCCTTTCTTTGAGATAACTCTGCACTAGTGCGAGCCGCAAATGCCGCTTCCAGCTTAGCTGTGCAGAAGAAGAACAACAAGAAGAAGAAATATCTCGAAATATGTCCGTCAGGCCCCTTCCCTCGAGATAAATCTGCAAATATCTCGGAAACGAAGCGAGCTATGGCAAAATGTTAAGAGACCTTTTTTGTAGAGAATTATATTTCCCACAATTTAGGTTCTATGATATTTTTTGATCAGAAGCGTAGTTTTCGAGATATATCGAGATATTTAAAAGATCCGAAGCCGCACCAACGTAATAGAGATACAGAAACACCGTGGCCCCTTTCTTTGAGATAACTCTGCACTATTGCGAGCTGCAAATGCCACTTCCAGCTTAGCTGTGCAGAAGAAGAACAACAAGAAGAAGAAATATCTCGAAATATGTCCGTCAGGCCCCGTCCCTTGAGATAAATCTGCAAATATCTCGGAAACGAAGCGAGCTATGGCAAAATGTTAAGAGACCTTATTTGTAGAGAATTAAGTTTCCTACTTTTTATGTTCTATGATATCTTTTGATCAGATGCGTAGTTCTCGCGATATATCAAGATATTTAAAAGTTCCGAAGCCGCACCAACATAATAGAGATACAGAAACACCGTGGCCCCTTTCTTTGAGATAACTCTGCGCTATTGCGAGCTGGAAATGCCACTTCCAGTTTAGCTGTGCAGAAGAAGAACAACAAGAAGAGGAAATATCTCGAAATATGTCCGTCAGGCCCCTTCCCTTGAGATATATCTGCAAATATCTCGGAAACGAAACGAGCTATGGCAAAATGTTAAGAGACCTTTTTTGTAGAGAATTATGTTTCCTACAATTTATGTTCTATGATATTTTTTGATCAGAAGCGTAGTTTTCGAGATATATCGAGATATTTAAAAGATCCGAAGCCGCACCAACATAATAGAGATACAGAAACACCGTGGCCCCTTTCTTTGAGATAACTCTGCACTATTGCGAGCTGCAAATGCCACTTCCAGCTTAGCTGTGCAGAAGAAGAACAACAAAAAGAAGAAATATCTCGAAATATGTCCGTCAGGCCCCTTCCCTTGAGATAAATCTGCAAATATCTCGGAAACGAAGCGAGCTATGGCAAAATGTTAAGAGACCTCTTTTGTAGAGAATTAAGTTTCCTACTTTTTATGTTCTATGATATTTTTCGATCAGATGCGTAGTTCTCGAGATATATCGAGATATTTAAAAGTTCCGAAGCCGCACCAACATAATAGAGATACAGAAACACCGTGGCCCCTTTCTTTGAGATAACTTTGCACTATTGCGAGCTGCAAATGCCACTTCCAGCTTAGCTGTGCAGAAGAAGAACAACAAGAAGAAGAAATATCTCGAAATATGTCCGTCAGGCCCCTTCCCTTGAGATAAATCTGCAAATATCTCGGAAACGAAGCGAGCTATGGCAAAATGTTAAGAGACCTCTTTTGTAGAGAATTAAGTTTCCTACTTTTTATGTTCTATGATATTTTTTGATCAGATGCGTAGTTCTCGAGATATATCAAGATATCTAAAAGTTCCGAAGCCGCACCAACATAATAGAGATACAGAAACACCGTGGCCCCTTTCTTCGAGATAACTCTGCACTATTGCGAGCTGCAAATGCCACTTCCAGCTTAGCTGTGCAGAAGAAGAACAACAAGAAGAAGAAATATCTCGAAAAATGTCCGTCAGGCCCCTTCCCTTGAGATAAATCTGCAAATATCTCGGAAACGAAGCGAGCTATGGCAAAATGTTAAGAGACCTTATTTGTAGAGAATTAAGTTTCCTACTTTTTATGTTCTATGATATTTTTTGATCAGATGCGTAGTTCTCGAGATATATCAAGATATTTAAAAGTTCCGAAGCCGCACCAACATAATAGAGATACAGAAACACCGTGGCCCCTTTCTTTGAGATAACTCTGCGCTATTGCGAGCTGGAAATGCCACTTCCAGTTTAGCTGTGCAGAAGAAGAACAACAAGAAGCGGAAATATCTCGAAATATGTCCGTCAGGCCCCTTCCCTTGAGATATATCTGCAAATATCTCGGAAACGAAGCGAGCTATGGCAAAATGTTAAGCGACTTTATTTGTAGAGAATTAAGTTTCCTACTTTTTACGTTCTATGATATTTTTTGATCAGATGCGTAGTTCTCGAGATATATCAAGATATTTTAAAGTTCCGAAGCCGCACCAACATAATAGAGATACAGAAACACCGTGGCCCCTTTCTTTGAGATAACTCTGCACTATTGCGAGCTGCAAATGCCACTTCCAGCTTAGCTGTGCAGAAGAAGAACAACAAGAAGAAGAAATATCTCGAAAAATGTCCGTCAGGCCCCTTCCCTTGAGATAAATCTGCAAATATCTCGGAAACGAAGCGAGCTATGGCAAAATGTTAAGAGACCTTATTTGTAGAGAATTAAGTTTCCTACTTTTTATGTTCTATGATATTTTTTGATCAGATGCGTAGTTCTCGAGATATATCAAGATATTTAAAAGTTCCGAAGCCGCACCAACATAATAGAGATACAGAAACACCGTGGCCCGTTTCTTTGAGATAACTCTGCGCTATTGCGAGCTGGAAATGCCACTTCCAGTTTAGCTGTGCAGAAGAAGAACAACAAGAAGAGGAAATATCTCGAAATATGTCCGTCAGGCCCCTTCCCTTGAGATATATCTGCAAATATCTCGGAAACGAAACGAGCTATGGCAAAATGTTAAGAGACCTTTTTTGTAGAGAATTATGTTTCCTACAATTTATGTTCTATAATATTTTTTGATCAGAAGCGTAGTTTTCGAGATATATCGAGATATTTAAAAGATCCGAAGCTGCACCAACATAATAGAGATACAGAAACACCGTGGCCCCTTTCTTTGAGATAACTCTGCACTAGTGCGAGCCGCAAATGCCGCTTCCAGCTTAGCTGTGCAGAAGAAGAACAACAAGAAGAAGAAATATCTCGAAATATGTCCGTCAGGCCCCTTCCCTCGAGATAAATCTGCAAATATCTCGGAAACGAAGCGAGCTATGGCAAAATGTTAAGAGACCTTTTTTGTAGAGAATTAAGTTTCCTACTTTTTATGTTCTATGATATTTTTTGATCGGATGCGTAGTTCTCGAGATATATCAAGATATTTAAAAGTTCCGAAGCCGCACCAACATAATAGAGATACAGAAACACCGTGGCCCCTTTCTTTGAGATAACTCTGCACTAGTGCGAGCCGCAAATGCCGCTTCCAGCTAAGCTGTGCAGAAGAAGAACAACAAGAAGAAGAAATATCTCGAAATATGTCCGTCAGGCCCCTTCCCTCGAGATAAATCTGCAAATATCTCGGAAACGAAGCGAGCTATGGCAAAATGTTAAGAGACCTTTTTTGTAGAGAATTAAGTTTCCTACTTTTTATGTTGTATGATATTTTTTGATCGGATGCGTAGTTCTCGAGATATATCAAGATATTTAAAAGTTCCGAAGCCGCACCAACATAATAGAGATACAGAAACACCGTGGCCCCTTTCTTTGAGATAACTCTGCACTATTGCGAGCTGCAAATGCCACTTCTAGCTTTGCTGTGCAGAAGAAGAACAACAAGAAGAAGAAATATCTGGAAATATGTCCGTCAGGCCCCTTCCCTTGAGATAAATCTGCAAATATCTCGGAAACGAAGCCAGCTACGGCAAAATGTTAAGAGACCTTTTTTGTAGAGAATTATATTTCCCACAATTTAGGTTCTATGATATTTTTTGATCAGAAGCGTAGTTTTCGAGATATATCGAGATATTTAAAAGATCCGAAGCCGCACCAACATAATAGAGATACAGAAACACCGTGGCCCCTTTCTTTCAGATAACTCTGCACTATTGCGAGCTGGAAATGCCACTTCCTGTTTAGCTGTGCAGAAGAAGAACAACAAGAAGAAGAAATATCCCGAAATATGTCCGTCAGGCCCCTTCCCTTGAGATAAATCTGCATATATCTCGGAAACGAAGCGAGCTATGGCAAAATGTTAAGAGACCTTTTTGGTAGAGAATGAAGTTTCCTACTTTTTATGTTCTATGATATTTTTTGATCAGATGCGTAGTTCTCGAGATATATCAAGATATTTAAAAGTTCCGAAGCCGCACCAACATAATAGAGATACAGAAACACCGTGGCCCCTTTCTTTGAGATAACTCTGCACTATTGCGAGCTGCAAATGCCACTTCCAGCTTAGCTGTGCAGAAGAAGAACAACAAGAAGAAGAAATATCTCGAAATATGTCCGTCAGGCCCCTTCCCTTGAGATAAATCTGCAAATATCTCGGAAACGAAGCGAGCTATGGCAAAATGTTAAGCGACTTTATTTGTAGAGAATTAAGTTTCCTACTTTTTACGTTCTATGATATTTTTTGATCAGATGCGTAGTTCTCGAGATATATCAAGATATTTTAAAGTTCCGAAGCCGCACCAACATAATAGAGATACAGAAACACCGTGGCCCCTCTCTTTGAGATAACTCTGCACTATTGCGAGCTGCAAATGCCACTTCCAGCTTAGCTGTGCAGAGGAAGAACAACAAGAAGAAGAAATATCTCGAAATATGTCCGTCAGGCCCCTTCCCTTGAGATATATCTGCAAATATCTCGGAAACGAAGCGAGCTATGGCAAAATGTTAAGAGACCTTTTTTGTAGAGAATTATGTTTCCTACAATTTATGTTCTATGATATTTTTTGATCAGAAGCGTAGTTTTCGAGATACATCGAGATATTTAAAAGTTCCGAAGCCGCACCAACATAATAGAGATACAGAAACACCGTGGCCCCTTTCTTTGAGATAACTCTGCACTAGTGCGAGCCGCAAATGCCACTTCCAGCTTAGCTGTGCAGAAGAAGAACAACAAGAAGAAGAAATATCTCGAAATATGTCCGTCAGGCCCCTTCCCTTGAGATAAATCTGCAAATATCTCGGAAACGAAGCGAGCTATGGCAAAATGTTAAGAGACCTTTTTTGTAGAGAATTAAGTTTCCTACTTTTTATGTTCTATGATATTTTTTGATCAGATGCGTAGTTCTCGAGATATATCAAGATATTTAAAAGTTCCGAAGCCGCACCAACATAATAGAGATACAGAAACACCGTGGCCCCTTTCTTTGAGATAACTCTGCACTATTGCGAGCTGCAAATGCCACTTCCAGCTTAGCTGTGCAGAAGAAGAACAACAAGAAGAAGAAATATCTCGAAATATGTCCGTCAGGCCAGTTCCTTTGAGCTGAATCTGCAAATATCTCGGAAACGAAGCGAGCTATGGCAAAATGTTAAGAGACGTTTTTTGTAGAGAATTATGTTTCCTACAATTTATGTTCTATGATATTTTTTGATCAGAAGCGTAGTTCTCGAGATATATCAAGATATATAAAAGTTCCGAAGCCGCACCAACATAATAGAGATACAGAAACACCGTGGCCCCTTTCTTTGAGATAACTCTGCACTATTGCGAGCTGCAAATGCCACTTCCAGTTTAGCTGTACAGAAGAAGAACAACAAGAAGAAGAAATATCTCGAAATATGTCCGTTAGGCCCCTTCCCGTGAGATAAATCTGCAAATATCTCGGAAACGAAGCGAGCCATGGCAAAATGTTAAGAGACCTCTTTTGTAGAGAATTAAGTTTCCTACTTTTTATGTTCTATGATATTTTTTGATCAGATGCGTAGTTCTCGAGATATATCAAGATATTTAAAAGTTCCGAAGCCGCACCAACATAATAGAGATACAGAAACACCGTGGCCCCTTTCTTCGAGATAACTCTGCACTATTGCGAGCTGCAAATGCCACTTCCAGCTTAGCTGTGCAGAAGAAGAACAACAAGAAGAAGAAATATCTCGAAAAATGTCCGTCAGGCCCCTTCCCTTGAGATAAATCTGCAAATATCTCGGAAACGAAGCGAGCTATGGCAAAATGTTAAGAGACCTTATTTGTAGAGAATTAAGTTTCCTACTTTTTATGTTCTATGATATTTTTTGATCAGATGCGTAGTTCTCGAGATATATCAAGATATTTAAAAGTTCCGAAGCCGCACCAACATAATAGAGATACAGAAACACCGTGGCCCCTTTCTTTGAGATAACTCTGCGCTATTGCGAGCTGGAAATGCCACTTCCAGTTTAGCTGTGCAGAAGAAGAACAACAAGAAGCGGAAATATCTCGAAATATGTCCGTCAGGCCCCTTCCCTTGAGATATATCTGCAAATATCTCGGAAACGAAGCGAGCTATGGCAAAATGTTAAGCGACTTTATTTGTAGAGAATTAAGTTTCCTACTTTTTACGTTCTATGATATTTTTTGATCAGATGCGTAGTTCTCGAGATATATCAAGATATTTTAAAGTTCCGAAGCCGCACCAACATAATAGAGATACAGAAACACCGTGGCCCCTTTCTTTGAGATAACTCTGCACTATTGCGAGCTGCAAATGCCACTTCCAGCTTAGCTGTGCAGAAGAAGAACAACAAGAAGAAGAAATATCTCGAAAAATGTCCGTCAGGCCCCTTCCCTTGAGATAAATCTGCAAATATCTCGGAAACGAAGCGAGCTATGGCAAAATGTTAAGAGACCTTATTTGTAGAGAATTAAGTTTCCTACTTTTTATGTTCTATGATATTTTTTGATCAGATGCGTAGTTCTCGAGATATATCAAGATATTTAAAAGTTCCGAAGCCGCACCAACATAATAGAGATACAGAAACACCGTGGCCCGTTTCTTTGAGATAACTCTGCGCTATTGCGAGCTGGAAATGCCACTTCCAGTTTAGCTGTGCAGAAGAAGAACAACAAGAAGAGGAAATATCTCGAAATATGTCCGTCAGGCCCCTTCCCTTGAGATATATCTGCAAATATCTCGGAAACGAAGCGAGCTATGGCAAAATGTTAAGAGACCTTATTTGTAGAGAATTAAGTTTCCTACTTTTTATGTTCTATGATATTTTTTGATCAGATGCGTAGTTCTCGAGATATATCAAGATATTTAAAAGTTCCGAAGCCGCACCAACATAATAGAGATACAGAAACACCGTGGCCCGTTTCTTTGAGATAACTCTGCGCTATTGCGAGCTGGAAATGCCACTTCCAGTTTAGCTGTGCAGAAGAAGAACAACAAGAAGAGGAAATATCTCGAAATATGTCCGTCAGGCCCCTTCCCTTGAGATATATCTGCAAATATCTCGGAAACGAAACGAGCTATGGCAAAATGTTAAGAGACCTTTTTTGTAGAGAATTATGTTTCCTACAATTTATGTTCTATGATATTTTTTGATCAGAAGCGTAGTTTTCGAGATATATCGAGATATTTAAAAGATCCGAAGCTGCACCAACATAATAGAGATACAGAAACACCGTGGCCCCTTTCTTTGAGATAACTCTGCACTAGTGCGAGCCGCAAATGCCGCTTCCAGCTTAGCTGTGCAGAAGAAGAACAACAAGAAGAAGAAATATCTCGAAATATGTCCGTCAGGCCCCTTCCCTCGAGATAAATCTGCAAATATCTCGGAAACGAAGCGAGCTATGGCAAAATGTTAAGAGACCTTTTTTGTAGAGAATTAAGTTTCCTACTTTTTATGTTCTATGATATTTTTTGATCGGATGCGTAGTTCTCGAGATATATCAAGATATTTAAAAGTTCCGAAGCCGCACCAACATAATAGAGATACAGAAACACCGTGGCCCCTTTCTTTGAGATAACTCTGCACTAGTGCGAGCCGCAAATGCCGCTTCCAGCTAAGCTGTGCAGAAGAAGAACAACAAGAAGAAGAAATATCTCGAAATATGTCCGTCAGGCCCCTTCCCTCGAGATAAATCTGCAAATATCTCGGAAACGAAGCGAGCTATGGCAAAATGTTAAGAGACCTTTTTTGTAGAGAATTAAGTTTCCTACTTTTTATGTTGTATGATATTTTTTGATCGGATGCGTAGTTCTCGAGATATATCAAGATATTTAAAAGTTCCGAAGCCGCACCAACATAATAGAGATACAGAAACACCGTGGCCCCTTTCTTTGAGATAACTCTGCACTATTGCGAGCTGCAAATGCCACTTCTAGCTTTGCTGTGCAGAAGAAGAACAACAAGAAGAAGAAATATCTGGAAATATGTCCGTCAGGCCCCTTCCCTTGAGATAAATCTGCAAATATCTCGGAAACGAAGCCAGCTACGGCAAAATGTTAAGAGACCTTTTTTGTAGAGAATTATATTTCCCACAATTTAGGTTCTATGATATTTTTTGATCAGAAGCGTAGTTTTCGAGATATATCGAGATATTTAAAAGATCCGAAGCCGCACCAACATAATAGAGATACAGAAACACCGTGGCCCCTTTCTTTCAGATAACTCTGCACTATTGCGAGCTGGAAATGCCACTTCCTGTTTAGCTGTGCAGAAGAAGAACAACAAGAAGAAGAAATATCCCGAAATATGTCCGTCAGGCCCCTTCCCTTGAGATAAATCTGCATATATCTCGGAAACGAAGCGAGCTATGGCAAAATGTTAAGAGACCTTTTTGGTAGAGAATGAAGTTTCCTACTTTTTATGTTCTATGATATTTTTTGATCAGATGCGTAGTTCTCGAGATATATCAAGATATTTAAAAGTTCCGAAGCCGCACCAACATAATAGAGATACAGAAACACCGTGGCCCCTTTCTTTGAGATAACTCTGCACTATTGCGAGCTGCAAATGCCACTTCCAGCTTAGCTGTGCAGAAGAAGAACAACAAGAAGAAGAAATATCTCGAAATATGTCCGTCAGGCCCCTTCCCTTGAGATAAATCTGCAAATATCTCGGAAACGAAGCGAGCTATGGCAAAATGTTAAGCGACTTTATTTGTAGAGAATTAAGTTTCCTACTTTTTACGTTCTATGATATTTTTTGATCAGATGCGTAGTTCTCGAGATATATCAAGATATTTAAAAGTTCCGAAGCCGCACCAACATAATAGAGATACAGAAACACCGTGGCCCCTTTCTTTGAGATAACTCTGCACTATTGCGAGCTGCAAATGCCACTTCCAGCTTAGCTGTGCAGAAGAAGAACAACAAGAAGAAGAAATATCTCGAAATATGTCCGTCAGGCCAGTTCCTTTGAGCTGAATCTGCAAATATCTCGGAAACGAAGCGAGCTATGGCAAAATGTTAAGAGACGTTTTTTGTAGAGAATTATGTTTCCTACAATTTATGTTCTATGATATTTTTTGATCAGAAGCGTAGTTCTCGAGATATATCAAGATATATAAAAGTTCCGAAGCCGCACCAACATAATAGAGATACAGAAACACCGTGGCCCCTTTCTTTGAGATAACTCTGCACTATTGCGAGCTGCAAATGCCACTTCCAGTTTAGCTGTACAGAAGAAGAACAACAAGAAGAAGAAATATCTCGAAATATGTCCGTTAGGCCCCTTCCCGTGAGATAAATCTGCAAATATCTCGGAAACGAAGCGAGCCATGGCAAAATGTTAAGAGACCTCTTTTGTAGAGAATTAAGTTTCCTACTTTTTATGTTCTATGATATTTTTTGATCAGATGCGTAGTTCTCGAGATATATCAAGATATTTAAAAGTTCCGAAGCCGCACCAACATAATAGAGATACAGAAACACCGTGGCCCCTTTCTTTGAGATAACTCTGCACTATTGCGAGCTGCAAATGCCACTTCCAGCTTAGCTGTGCAGAAGAAGAACAACAAGAAGAAGAAATATCTCGAAATATGTCCGTCAGGCCAGTTCCTTTGAGCTGAATCTGCAAATATCTCGGAAACGAAGCGAGCTATGGCAAAATGTTAAGAGACGTTTTTTATAGAGAATTATGTTTCCTACAATTTATGTTCTATGATATTTTTTGATCAGAAGCGTAGTTTTCGAGATATATCGAGATATTTAAAAATTCCGAAGCCGCACCAACATAATAGGGATACAGAAACACCGTGGCCCCTTTCTTTGAGATAACTCTGCACTATTGCGAGCTGGAAATGCCACTTCCAGTTTAGCTGTGCAGAAGAAGAACAACAAGAAGAAGAAATATCTCGAAATATGTCCGTTAGGCCCCTTCCCGTGAGATAAATCTGCAAATATCTCGGAAACGAAGCGAGCTATGGCAAAATGTTAAGAGACCTCTTTTGTAGAGAATTAAGTTTCCTACTTTTTATGTTCTATGATATTTTTTGATCAGATGCGTAGTTCTCGAGATATATCAAGATATTTAAAAGTTCCGAAGCCGCACCAACATAATAGAGATACAGAAACACCGTGGCCCCTTTCTTTGAGATAACTCTGCACTATTGCGAGCTGCAAATGCCACTTCCAGCTTAGCTGTGCAGAAGAAGAACAACAAGAAGAAGAAATATCTCGAAATATGTCCGTCAGGCCAGTTCCTTTGAGCTGAATCTGCAAATATCTCGGAAACGAAGCGAGCTATGGCAAAATGTTAAGAGACCGTTTTTGTAGAGAATTAAGTTTCCTACTTTTCATGTTCTATGATATTTTTTGATCAGACGCGTAGTTCTCGAGATATATCAAGATATTTAAAAGTTCCGAAGCCGCACCAACATAATAGAGATACAGAAACACCGTGGCCCCTTTCTTTGAGATAACTCTGCACTAGTGCGAGCCGCAAATGCCACTTCCAGTTTAGCTGTGCAGAAGAAGAACAACAAGAAGAAGAAATATCTTGAAATATGTCCGTCAGGCCCGTTCCTTTGAGCTGAATCTGCAAATATCTCGGAAACGAAGCGAGCTATGGCAAAATGTTAAGATACGTTTTTTGTAGAGAATTAAGTTTCCTACTTTTTATGTTCTATGATATTTTTTGATCAGATGCGTAGTTCTCGAGATATATCAAGATATTTAAAAGTTCCGAAGCCGCACCAACATAATAGAGATACAGAAACACCGTGGCCCCTTTCTTTGAGATAACTCTGCACTATTGCGAGCTGCAAATGCCACTTCCAGCTTAGCTGTGCAGAAGAAGAACAACAAGAAGAAGAAATATCTCGAAATATGTCCGTCAGGCCAGTTCCTTTGAGCTGAATCTGCAAATATCTCGGAAACGAAGCGAGCTATGGCAAAATGTTAAGAGACGTTTTTTGTAGAGAATTATGTTTCCTACAATTTATGTTCTATGATATTTTTTGATCAGAAGCGTAGTTTTCGAGATATATCGAGATATTTAAAAGTTCCGAAGCCGCACCAACATAATAGAGATACAGAAACACCGTGGCCCCTTTCTTTGAGATAACTCTGCACTAGTGCGAGCCGCAAATACCACTTCCAGCTTAGCTGTGCAGAAGAAGAACAACAAGAAGAAGAAATATCTCGAAATATGTCCGTCAGGCCCCTTCCCTTGAGATAAATCTGCAAATATCTCGGAAACGAAGCGAGCTATGGCAAAATGTTAAGAGACCTTTTTTGTAGAGAATTAAGTTTCCTACTTTTTATGTTCTATGCTATTTTTTGATCAGATGCGTAGTTCTCGAGATATATCAAGATATTTAAAAGTTCCGAAGCCGCACCAACATAATAGAGATACAGAAACACCGTGGCCCCTTTCATTGAGATAACTCTGCACTATTGCGAGCTGCAAATGCCACTTCCATCTTAGCTGTGCAGAAGAAGAACAACAAGAAGAAGAAATATCTCGAAATATGTCCGTCAGGCCAGTTCCTTTGAGCTGAATCTGCAAATATCTCGGAAACGAAGCGAGCTATGGCAAAATGTTAAGAGACGTTTTTTATAGAGAATTATGTTTCCTACAATTTATGTTCTATGATATTTTTTGATCAGAAGCGTAGTTTTCGAGATATATCGAGATATTTAAAAATTCCGAAGCCGCACCAACATAATAGGGGTACAGAAACACCGTGGCCCCTTTCTTTGAGATAACTCTGCACTATTGCGAGCTGGAAATGCCACTTCCAGTTTAGCTGTGCAGAAGAAGAACAACAAGAAGAAGAAATATCTCGAAATATGTCCGTTAGGCCCCTTCCCGTGAGATAAATCTGCAAATATCTCGGAAACGAAGCGAGCTATGGCAAAATGTTAAGAGACCTCTTTTGTAGAGAATTAAGTTTCCTACTTTTTATGTTCTATGATATTTTTTGATCAGATGCGTAGTTCTCGAGATATATCAAGATATTTAAAAGTTCCGAAGCCGCACCAACATAATAGAGATACAGAAACACCGTGGCCCCTTTCTTTGAGATAACTCTGCACTATTGCGAGCTGCAAATGCCACTTCCAGCTTAGCTGTGCAGAAGAAGAACAACAAGAAGAAGAAATATCTCGAAATATGTCCGTCAGGCCAGTTCCTTTGAGCTGAATCTGCAAATATCTCGGAAACGAAGCGAGCTATGGCAAAATGTTAAGAGACCGTTTTTGTAGAGAATTAAGTTTCCTACTTTTCATGTTCTATGATATTTTTTGATCAGACGCGTAGTTCTCGAGATATATCAAGATATTTAAAAGTTCCGAAGCCGCACCAACATAATAGAGATACAGAAACACCGTGGCCCCTTTCTTTGAGATAACTCTGCACTAGTGCGAGCCGCAAATGCCACTTCCAGCTTAGCTGTGCAGAAGAAGAACAACAAGAAGAAGAAATATCTCGAAATATGTCCGTCAGGCCCCTTCCCTTGAGATAAATCTGCAAATATCTCGGAAACGAAGCGAGCTATGGCAAAATGTTTAGAGACCTTTTTTGTAGAGAATAATGTTTCCTACAATTTACGTTCTATGATATTTTTCGATCAGAAGCGTAGTTTTCGAGATATATCGAGATATTTAAAAGTTCCGAAGCCGCCCCAACATAATAGAGATACAGAAACACCGTGGCCCCTTTCTTTGAGATAACTCTGCACTATTGCGAGCTGCAGATGCCACTTCCAGCTTAGCTGTGCAGAGGAAGAACAACAAGAAGAAAAAATATCTCGAAATATGTCCGTCAGGCCAGTTCCTTTGAGCTGAATCTGCAAATATCTCGGAAACGAAGCGAGCTATGGCAAAATGTTAAGAGACGTTTTTTGTAGAGAATTATGTTTCCTACAATTTATGTTCTATGATATTTTTTGATCAGAAGCGTAGTTTTCGAGATATATCGAGATATTTAAAAGTTCCGAAGACGCACCAACATAATAGAGATACAGAAACACCGTGGCCCCTTTCTTTGAGATAACTCTGCGCTATTGCGAGCTGGAAATGCCACTTCCAGTTTAGCTGTGCAGAAGAAGGACAACAAGAAGAGGAAATATCTCGAAATATGTCCGTCAGGCCCCTTCCCTTGAGATATATCTGCAAATATCTCGGAAACGAAACGAGCTATGGCAAAATGTTAAGAGACCTTTTTTGTAGAGAATTATGTTTCCTACAATTTATGTTCTATGATATTTTTTAATCAGAAGCGTAGTTTTCGAGATATATCGAGATATTTAAAAGATCCGAAGCCGCACCAACATAATAGAGATACAGAAACACCGTGGCCCCTTTCTTTGAGATAACTCTGCACTATTGCGAGCTGCAAATGCCACTTCCAGCTTAGCTGTGCAGAAGAAGAACAACAAAAAGAAGAAATATCTCGAAATATGTCCGTCAGGCCCCTTCCCTTGAGATAAATCTGCAAATATCTCGGAAACGAAGCGAGCTATGGCAAAAGGTTAAGAGACCTCTTTTGTAGAGAATTAAGTTTCCTACTTTTTATGTTCTATGATATTTTTCGATCAGATGCGTAGTTCTCGAGATATATCGAGATATTTAAAAGTTCCGAAGCCGCACCAACATAATAGAGATACAGAAACACCGTGGCCCCTTTCTTTGAGATAACTCTGCACTATTGCGAGCTGCAAATGCCACTTCCAACTTAGCTGTGCAGAAGAAGAACAACAAGAAGAAGAAATATCTCGAAATATGTCCGTCAGGCCCCTTCCCTTGAGATATATCTGCAAATATCTCGGAAACGAAACGAGCTATGGCAAAATGTTAAGAGACCTTTTTTGTAGAGAATTATGTTTCCTACAATTTATGTTCTATGATATTTTTTAATCAGAAGCGTAGTTTTCGAGATATATCGAGATATTTAAAAGATCCGAAGCCGCACCAACATAATAGAGATACAGAAACACCGTGGCCCCTTTCTTTGAGATAACTCTGCACTATTGCGAGCTGCAAATGCCACTTCCAGCTTAGCTGTGCAGAAGAAGAACAACAAAAAGAAGAAATATCTCGAAATATGTCCGTCAGGCCCCTTCCCTTGAGATAAATCTGCAAATATCTCGGAAACGAAGCGAGCTATGGCAAAAGGTTAAGAGACCTCTTTTGTAGTGAATTAAGTTTCCTACTTTTTATGTTCTATGATATTTTTCGATCAGATGCGTAGTTCTCGAGATATATCGAGATATTTAAAAGTTCCGAAGCCGCACCAACATAATAGAGATACAGAAACACCGTGGCCCCTTTCTTTGAGATAACTCTGCACTATTGCGAGCTGCTAATGCCACTTCCAACTTAGCTGTGCAGAAGAAGAACAACAAGAAGAAGAAATATCTCGAAATATGTCCGTCAGGCCCCTTCCCTTGAGATAAATCTGCAAATATCTCGGAAACGAAGCGAGCTATGGCAAAATGTTAAGAGACCTTTTTTGTAGAGAATTAAGTTTCCTACTTTTTATGTTCTATGATATTTTTTGATCAGATGCGTAGTTCTCGAGATATATCAAGATATCTAAAAGTTCCGAAGCCGCACCAACATAATAGAGATACAGAAACACCGTGGCCCCTTTCTTCGAGATAACTCTGCACTATTGCGAGCTGCAAATGCCACTTCCAGCTTAGCTGTGCAGAAGAAGAACAACAAGAAGCGGAAATATCTCGAAATATGTCCGTCAGGCCCCTTCCCTTGAGATATATCTGCAAATATCTCGGAAACGAAACGAGCTATGGCAAAATGTTAAGAGACCTTTTTTGTAGAGAATTATATTTCCTACAATTTATGTTCTATGATATTTTTTGATCAGAAGCGTAGTTTTCGAGATATATCGAGATATTTAAAAGATCCGAAGCTGCACCAACATAATAGAGATACAGAAACACCGTGGCCCCTTTCTTTGAGATAACTCTGCACTAGTGCGAGCCGCAAATGCCGCTTCCAGCTTAGCTGTGCAGAAGAAGAACAACAAGAAGAAGAAATATCTCGAAATATGTCCGTCAGGCCAGTTCCTTTGAGCTGAATCTGCAAATATCTCGGAAACGAAGCGAGCTATGGCAAAATGTTAAGAGACCGTTTTTGTAGAGAATTAAGTTTCCTACTTTTCATGTTCTATGATATTTTTTGATCAGACGCGTAGTTCTCGAGATATATCAAGATATTTAAAAGTTCCGAAGCCGCACCAACATAATAGAGATACAGAAACACCGTGGCCCCTTTCTTTGAGATAACTCTGCACTAGTGCGAGCCGCAAATGCCACTTCCAGCTTAGCTGTGCAGAAGAAGAACAACAAGAAGAAGAAATATCTCGAAATATGTCCGTCAGGCCCCTTCCCTTGAGATAAATCTGCAAATATCTCGGAAACGAAGCGAGCTATGGCAAAATGTTTAGAGACCTTTTTTGTAGAGAATAATGTTTCCTACAATTTACGTTCTATGATATTTTTCGATCAGAAGCGTAGTTTTCGAGATATATCGAGATATTTAAAAGTTCCGAAGCCGCCCCAACATAATAGAGATACAGAAACACCGTGGCCCCTTTCTTTGAGATAACTCTGCACTATTGCGAGCTGCAGATGCCACTTCCAGCTTAGCTGTGCAGAGGAAGAACAACAAGAAGAAAAAATATCTCGAAATATGTCCGTCAGGCCAGTTCCTTTGAGCTGAATCTGCAAATATCTCGGAAACGAAGCGAGCTATGGCAAAATGTTAAGAGACGTTTTTTGTAGAGAATTATGTTTCCTACAATTTATGTTCTATGATATTTTTTGATCAGAAGCGTAGTTTTCGAGATATATCGAGATATTTAAAAGTTCCGAAGACGCACCAACATAATAGAGATACAGAAACACCGTGGCCCCTTTCTTTGAGATAACTCTGCGCTATTGCGAGCTGGAAATGCCACTTCCAGTTTAGCTGTGCAGAAGAAGGACAACAAGAAGAGGAAATATCTCGAAATATGTCCGTCAGGCCCCTTCCCTTGAGATATATCTGCAAATATCTCGGAAACGAAACGAGCTATGGCAAAATGTTAAGAGACCTTTTTTGTAGAGAATTATGTTTCCTACAATTTATGTTCTATGATATTTTTTAATCAGAAGCGTAGTTTTCGAGATATATCGAGATATTTAAAAGATCCGAAGCCGCACCAACATAATAGAGATACAGAAACACCGTGGCCCCTTTCTTTGAGATAACTCTGCACTATTGCGAGCTGCAAATGCCACTTCCAGCTTAGCTGTGCAGAAGAAGAACAACAAAAAGAAGAAATATCTCGAAATATGTCCGTCAGGCCCCTTCCCTTGAGATAAATCTGCAAATATCTCGGAAACGAAGCGAGCTATGGCAAAAGGTTAAGAGACCTCTTTTGTAGAGAATTAAGTTTCCTACTTTTTATGTTCTATGATATTTTTCGATCAGATGCGTAGTTCTCGAGATATATCGAGATATTTAAAAGTTCCGAAGCCGCACCAACATAATAGAGATACAGAAACACCGTGGCCCCTTTCTTTGAGATAACTCTGCACTATTGCGAGCTGCAAATGCCACTTCCAACTTAGCTGTGCAGAAGAAGAACAACAAGAAGAAGAAATATCTCGAAATATGTCCGTCAGGCCCCTTCCCTTGAGATATATCTGCAAATATCTCGGAAACGAAACGAGCTATGGCAAAATGTTAAGAGACCTTTTTTGTAGAGAATTATGTTTCCTACAATTTATGTTCTATGATATTTTTTAATCAGAAGCGTAGTTTTCGAGATATATCGAGATATTTAAAAGATCCGAAGCCGCACCAACATAATAGAGATACAGAAACACCGTGGCCCCTTTCTTTGAGATAACTCTGCACTATTGCGAGCTGCAAATGCCACTTCCAGCTTAGCTGTGCAGAAGAAGAACAACAAAAAGAAGAAATATCTCGAAATATGTCCGTCAGGCCCCTTCCCTTGAGATAAATCTGCAAATATCTCGGAAACGAAGCGAGCTATGGCAAAAGGTTAAGAGACCTCTTTTGTAGAGAATTAAGTTTCCTACTTTTTATGTTCTATGATATTTTTCGATCAGATGCGTAGTTCTCGAGATATATCGAGATATTTAAAAGTTCCGAAGCCGCACCAACATAATAGAGATACAGAAACACCGTGGCCCCTTTCTTTGAGATAACTCTGCACTATTGCGAGCTGCAAATGCCACTTCCAACTTAGCTGTGCAGAAGAAGAACAACAAGAAGAAGAAATATCTCGAAATATGTCCGTCAGGCCCCTTCCCTTGAGATAAATCTGCAAATATCTCGGAAACGAAGCGAGCTATGGCAAAATGTTAAGAGACCTTTTTTGTAGAGAATTAAGTTTCCTACTTTTTATGTTCTATGATATTTTTTGATCAGATGCGTAGTTCTCGAGATATATCAAGATATCTAAAAGTTCCGAAGCCGCACCAACATAATAGAGATACAGAAACACCGTGGCCCCTTTCTTCGAGATAACTCTGCACTATTGCGAGCTGCAAATGCCACTTCCAGCTTAGCTGTGCAGAAGAAGAACAACAAGAAGCGGAAATATCTCGAAATATGTCCGTCAGGCCCCTTCCCTTGAGATATATCTGCAAATATCTCGGAAACGAAACGAGCTATGGCAAAATGTTAAGAGACCTTTTTTGTAGAGAATTATATTTCCTACAATTTATGTTCTATGATATTTTTTGATCAGAAGCGTAGTTTTCGAGATATATCGAGATATTTAAAAGATCCGAAGCTGCACCAACATAATAGAGATACAGAAACACCGTGGCCCCTTTCTTTGAGATAACTCTGCACTAGTGCGAGCCGCAAATGCCGCTTCCAGCTTAGCTGTGCAGAAGAAGAACAACAAGAAGAAGAAATATCTCGAAATATGTCCGTCAGGCCCCTTCCCTCGAGATAAATCTGCAAATATCTCGGAAACGAAGCGAGCTATGGCAAAATGTTAAGAGACCTTTTTTGTAGAGAATTATATTTCCCACAATTTAGGTTCTATGATATTTTTTGATCAGAAGCGTAGTTTTCGAGATATATCGAGATATTTAAAAGATCCGAAGCCGCACCAACGTAATAGAGATACAGAAACACCGTGGCCCCTTTCTTTGAGATAACTCTGCACTATTGCGAGCTGCAAATGCCACTTCCAGCTTAGCTGTGCAGAAGAAGAACAACAAGAAGAAGGAATATCTCGAAATATGTCCGTCAGGCCCCTTCCCTTGAGATAAATCTGCAAATATCTCGGAAACGAAGCGAGCTATGGCAAAATGTTAAGCGACTTTATTTGTAGAGAATTAAGTTTCCTACTTTTTACGTTCTATGATATTTTTTGATCAGATGCGTAGTTCTCGAGATATATCAAGATATTTTAAAGTTCCGAAGCCGCACCAACATAATAGAGATACAGAAACACCGTGGCCCCTTTCTTTGAGATAACTCTGCACTATTGCGAGCTGCAAATGCCACTTCCAGCTTAGCTGTGCAGAGGAAGAACAACAAGAGGAAGAAATATCTCGAAATATGTCCGTCAGGCCCCTTCCCTTGAGATAAATCTGCATATATCTCGGAAGCGAAGCGAGCTATGGCAAAATGTTAAGAGACCTTTTTTGTAGAGAATTATGTTTCCTACAATTTATGTTCTATGATATTTTTTGATCAGAAGCGTAGTTTTCGAGATATATCAAGATATTTAAAAGTTCCGAAGCCGCACCAACATAATAGAGATACAGAAACACCGTGGCCCCTTCCTTTCAGATAACTCTGCACTATTGCGAGCTGGAAATGCCACTTCCAGTTTAGCTGTGCAGAAGAAGAACAACAAGAAGAAGAAATACCTCGAAATATGTCCGTCAGGCCCCTTCCCTTGAGATAAATCTGCATATATCTCGGAAACGAAGCGAGCTATGGCAAAATGTTGAGAGACCTTTTTTGTAGAGAATTAAGTTTTCTACTTTTTATGTTCTATGATATTTTTTGATCAGATGCGTAGTTCTCGAGATATATCAAGATATTTAAAAGTTCCGAAGCCGCACCAACATAATAGAGATACAGAAACACCGTGGCCCCTTTCTTTGAGATAACTCGGCACTACTGCGAGCTGGAAATGCCACTTCCAGTTTAGCTGTGCAGAAGAAGAACAACAAGAAGAAGAAATATCTCGAAATATGTCCGTCAGGCCCCTTCCCTTGAGATAAATCTGCATATATCTCGGAAACGAAGCGAGCTATGGCAAAATGTTGAGAGACCTTTTTTGTAGAGAATTAAGTTTTATACTTTTTATGTTCTATGATATTTTTTGATCAGATGCGTAGTTCTCGAGATATATCAAGATATTTAAAAGTTCCGAAGCCGCACCAACATAATAGAGATACAGAAACACCGTGGCCCCTTTCTTTGAGATAACTCGGCACTACTGCGAGCTGGAAATGCCACTTCCAGTTTAGCTGTGCAGAAGAAGAACAACAAGAAGAAGAAATATCTCGAAATATGTCCGTCAGGCCCCTTCCCTTGAGATAAATCTGCAAGTATCTTGGAAACGAAGCGAGCTATGGCAAAATGTTAAGAGACCTTTTTTGTAGAGAATTAAGTTTCCTACTATTTATGTTCTATGATATTTTTTGATCAGATGCGTAGTTCTCGAGATATATCAAGATATTTAAAAGTTCCGAAGCCGCACCAACATAATAGAGATACAGAAACACCGTGGCCCCTTTCTTTGAGATAACTCTGCACTATTGCGAGCTGCAAATGCCACTTCCAGCTTAGCTGTGCAGAAGAAGAACAACAAGAAGAAGAAATATCTCGAAATATGTCCGTCAGGCCCCTTCCCTTGAGATAAATCTGCAAATATCTCGGAAACGAAGCGAGCTATGGCAAAATGTTAAGCGACTTTATTTGTAGAGAATTAAGTTTCCTACTTTTTACGTTCTATGATATTTTTTAATCAGATGCGTAGTTCTCGAGATATATAAAGATATTTTAAAGTTCCGAAGCCGCACCAACATAATAGAGATACAGAAACACCGTGGCCCCTTTCTTCGAGATAACTCTGCACTATTGCGAGCTGCAAATGCCACTTCCAGCTTAGCTGTGCAGAAGAAGAACAACAAGAAGAAGAAATATCTCGAAAAATGTCCGTCAGGCCCCTTCCCTTGAGATAAATCTGCAAATATCTCGGAAACGAAGCGAGCTATGGCAAAATGTTAAGAGACCTTTTTTGTAGAGAATTAAGTTTCCTACTTTTTATGTTCTATGATATTTTTTGATCGGATGCGTAGCTCTCGAGATATATCAAGATATTTAAAAGTTCCGAAGCCGCACCAACATAATAGAGATACAGAAACACCGTGGCCCCTTTCTTTGAGATAACTCTGCACTATTGCGAGCTGCAAATGCCACTTCCAGCTTAGCTGTGCAGAAGAAGACCAACAAGAAGAAGAAATATCTCGAAATATGTCCGTCAGGCCCCTTCCCTTGAGATAAATCTGCAAATATCTCGGAAACGAAGCGAGCTATGGCAAAATGTTAAGAGACCTTATTTGTGGAGAATTAAGTTTCCTACTTTTTATGTTCTATGATATTATTTGATCAGATGCGTAGTTCTCGAGATATATCAAGATATTTAAAAGTTCCGAAGCCGCACCAACATAATAGAGATACAGAAACACCGTGGCCCCTTTCTTTCAGATAACTCTGCACTATTGCGAGCTGGAAATGCCACTTCCAGTTTAGCTGTGCAGAAGAAGAACAACAAGAAGAAGAAATATCTCGAAATATGTCCGTCAGGCCCCTTCCCTTGAGATAAATCTGCATATATCTCGGAAACGAAGCGAGCTATGGCAAAATGTTGAGAGACCTTTTTTGTAGAGAATTAAGTTTGCTACTTTTTATGTTCTATGATATTTTTTGATCAGATGCGTAGTTCTCGAGATATATCAAGATATTTAAAAGTTCCGAAGCCGCACCAACATAATAGAGATACAGAAACACCGTGGCCCCTTTCTTTGAGATAACTCGGCACTACTGCGAGCTGGAAATGCCACTTCCAGTTTAGCTGTGCAGAAGAAGAACAACAAGAAGAAGAAATATCTCGAAATATGTCCGTCAGGCCCCTTCCCTTGAGATAAATCTGCAAGTATCTTGGAAACGAAGCGAGCTATGGCAAAATGTTAAGAGACCTTTTTTGTAGAGAATTAAGTTTACTACTTTTTATGTTCTATGATATTTTTTGATCAGATGCGTAGTTCTCGAGATATATCAAGATATTTAAAAGTTCCGAAGCCGCACCAACATAATAGAGGTACAGAAACACCGTGGCCCCTTTCTTTGAGATAACTCTGCACTATTGCGAGCTGCAAATGCCACTTCCAGCTTAGCTGTGCAGAAGAAGAACAACAAGAAGAAGAAATATCTCGAAATATGTCCGTCAGGCCCCTTCCCTTGAGATAAATCTGCATATATCTCGGAAACGAAGCGAGCTATGGCAAAATGTTGAGAGACCTTTTTTGTAGAGAATTAGGTTTTCTACTTTTTATGTTCTATGATATTTTTTGATCAGATGCGTAGTTCTCGAGATATATCAAGATATTTAAAAGTTCCGAAGCCGCACCAACATAATAGAGATACAGAAACACCGTGGCCCCTTTCTTTGAGATAACTCGGCACTACTGCGAGCTGGAAATGCCACTTCCAGTTTAGCTGTGCAGAAGAAGAACAACAAGAAGAAGAAATATCTCGAAATATGTCCGTCAGGCCCCTTCCCTTGAGATAAATCTGCAAGTATCTTGGAAACGAAGCGAGCTATGGCAAAATGTTAAGAGACCTTTTTTGTAGAGAATTAAGTTTCCTACTTTTTATGTTCTATGATATTTTTTGATCAGATGCGTAGTTCTCGAGATATATCAAGATATCTAAAAGTTCCGAAGCCGCACCAACATAATAGAGATACAGAAACACCGTGGCCCCTTTCTTCGAGATAACTCTGCACTATTGCGAGCTGCAAATGCCACTTCCAGCTTAGCTGTGCAGAAGAAGAACAACAAGAAGCGGAAATATCTCGAAATATGTCCGTCAGGCCCCTTCCCTTGAGATATATCTGCAAATATCTCGGAAACGAAACGAGCTATGGCAAAATGTTAAGAGACCTTTTTTGTAGAGAATTATATTTCCTACAATTTATGTTCTATGATATTTTTTGATCAGAAGCGTAGTTTTCGAGATATATCGAGATATTTAAAAGATCCGAAGCTGCACCAACATAATAGAGATACAGAAACACCGTGGCCCCTTTCTTTGAGATAACTCTGCACTAGTGCGAGCCGCAAATGCCGCTTCCAGCTTAGCTGTGCAGAAGAAGAACAACAAGAAGAAGAAATATCTCGAAATATGTCCGTCAGGCCCCTTCCCTCGAGATAAATCTGCAAATATCTCGGAAACGAAGCGAGCTATGGCAAAATGTTAAGAGACCTTTTTTGTAGAGAATTATATTTCCCACAATTTAGGTTCTATGATATTTTTTGATCAGAAGCGTAGTTTTCGAGATATATCGAGATATTTAAAAGATCCGAAGCCGCACCAACGTAATAGAGATACAGAAACACCGTGGCCCCTTTCTTTGAGATAACTCTGCACTATTGCGAGCTGCAAATGCCACATCCAGCTTAGCTGTGCAGAAGAAGAACAACAAGAAGAAGAAATATCTCGAAATATGTCCGTCAGGCCCCGTCCCTTGAGATAAATCTGCAAATATCTCGGAAACGAAGCGAGCTATGGCAAAATGTTAAGAGACCTTATTTGTAGAGAATTAAGTTTCCTACTTTTTATGTTCTATGATATCTTTTGATCAGATGCGTAGTTCTCGAGATATATCAAGATATTTAAAAGTTCCGAAGCCGCACCAACATAATAGAGATACAGAAACACCGTGGCCCCTTTCTTTGAGATAACTCTGCGCTATTGCGAGCTGGAAATGCCACTTCCAGTTTAGCTGTGCAGAAGAAGAACAACAAGAAGAGGAAATATCTCGAAATATGTCCGTCAGGCCCCTTCCCTTGAGATATATCTGCAAATATCTCGGAAACGAAACGAGCTATGGCAAAATGTTAAGAGACCTTTTTTGTAGAGAATTATGTTTCCTACAATTTATGTTCTATGATATTTTTTGATCAGAAGCGTAGTTTTCGAGATATATCGAGATATTTAAAAGATCCGAAGCCGCACCAACATAATAGAGATACAGAAACACCGTGGCCCCTTTCTTTGAGATAACTCTGCACTATTGCGAGCTGCAAATGCCACTTCCAGCTTAGCTGTGCAGAAGAAGAACAACAAAAAGAAGAAATATCTCGAAATATGTCCGTCAGGCCCCTTCCCTTGAGATAAATCTGCAAATATCTCGGAAACGAAGCGAGCTATGGCAAAATGTTAAGAGACCTCTTTTGTAGAGAATTAAGTTTCCTACTTTTTATGTTCTATGATATTTTTCGATCAGATGCGTAGTTCTCGAGATATATCGAGATATTTAAAAGTTCCGAAGCCGCACCAACATAATAGAGATACAGAAACACCGTGGCCCCTTTCTTTGAGATAACTCTGCACTATTGCGAGCTGCAAATGCCACTTCCAGCTTAGCTGTGCAGAAGAAGAACAACAAGAAGAAGGAATATCTCGAAATATGTCCGTCAGGCCCCTTCCCTTGAGATAAATCTGCAAATATCTCGGAAACGAAGCGAGCTATGGCAAAATGTTAAGCGACTTTATTTGTAGAGAATTAAGTTTCCTACTTTTTACGTTCTATGATATTTTTTGATCAGATGCGTAGTTCTCGAGATATATCAAGATATTTTAAAGTTCCGAAGCCGCACCAACATAATAGAGATACAGAAACACCGTGGCCCCTTTCTTTGAGATAACTCTGCACTATTGCGAGCTGCAAATGCCACTTCCAGCTTAGCTGTGCAGAGGAAGAACAACAAGAGGAAGAAATATCTCGAAATATGTCCGTCAGGCCCCTTCCCTTGAGATAAATCTGCATATATCTCGGAAGCGAAGCGAGCTATGGCAAAATGTTAAGAGACCTTTTTTGTAGAGAATTATGTTTCCTACAATTTATGTTCTATGATATTTTTTGATCAGAAGCGTAGTTTTCGAGATATATCAAGATATTTAAAAGTTCCGAAGCCGCACCAACATAATAGAGATACAGAAACACCGTGGCCCCTTCCTTTCAGATAACTCTGCACTATTGCGAGCTGGAAATGCCACTTCCAGTTTAGCTGTGCAGAAGAAGAACAACAAGAAGAAGAAATACCTCGAAATATGTCCGTCAGGCCCCTTCCCTTGAGATAAATCTGCATATATCTCGGAAACGAAGCGAGCTATGGCAAAATGTTGAGAGACCTTTTTTGTAGAGAATTAAGTTTTCTACTTTTTATGTTCTATGATATTTTTTGATCAGATGCGTAGTTCTCGAGATATATCAAGATATTTAAAAGTTCCGAAGCCGCACCAACATAATAGAGATACAGAAACACCGTGGCCCCTTTCTTTGAGATAACTCGGCACTACTGCGAGCTGGAAATGCCACTTCCAGTTTAGCTGTGCAGAAGAAGAACAACAAGAAGAAGAAATATCTCGAAATATGTCCGTCAGGCCCCTTCCCTTGAGATAAATCTGCATATATCTCGGAAACGAAGCGAGCTATGGCAAAATGTTGAGAGACCTTTTTTGTAGAGAATTAAGTTTTATACTTTTTATGTTCTATGATATTTTTTGATCAGATGCGTAGTTCTCGAGATATATCAAGATATTTAAAAGTTCCGAAGCCGCACCAACATAATAGAGATACAGAAACACCGTGGCCCCTTTCTTTGAGATAACTCGGCACTACTGCGAGCTGGAAATGCCACTTCCAGTTTAGCTGTGCAGAAGAAGAACAACAAGAAGAAGAAATATCTCGAAATATGTCCGTCAGGCCCCTTCCCTTGAGATAAATCTGCAAGTATCTTGGAAACGAAGCGAGCTATGGCAAAATGTTAAGAGACCTTTTTTGTAGAGAATTAAGTTTCCTACTATTTATGTTCTATGATATTTTTTGATCAGATGCGTAGTTCTCGAGATATATCAAGATATTTAAAAGTTCCGAAGCCGCACCAACATAATAGAGATACAGAAACACCGTGGCCCCTTTCTTTGAGATAACTCTGCACTATTGCGAGCTGCAAATGCCACTTCCAGCTTAGCTGTGCAGAAGAAGAACAACAAGAAGAAGAAATATCTCGAAATATGTCCGTCAGGCCCCTTCCCTTGAGATAAATCTGCAAATATCTCGGAAACGAAGCGAGCTATGGCAAAATGTTAAGCGACTTTATTTGTAGAGAATTAAGTTTCCTACTTTTTACGTTCTATGATATTTTTTAATCAGATGCGTAGTTCTCGAGATATATAAAGATATTTTAAAGTTCCGAAGCCGCACCAACATAATAGAGATACAGAAACACCGTGGCCCCTTTCTTCGAGATAACTCTGCACTATTGCGAGCTGCAAATGCCACTTCCAGCTTAGCTGTGCAGAAGAAGAACAACAAGAAGAAGAAATATCTCGAAAAATGTCCGTCAGGCCCCTTCCCTTGAGATAAATCTGCAAATATCTCGGAAACGAAGCGAGCTATGGCAAAATGTTAAGAGACCTTTTTTGTAGAGAATTAAGTTTCCTACTTTTTATGTTCTATGATATTTTTTGATCGGATGCGTAGCTCTCGAGATATATCAAGATATTTAAAAGTTCCGAAGCCGCACCAACATAATAGAGATACAGAAACACCGTGGCCCCTTTCTTTGAGATAACTCTGCACTATTGCGAGCTGCAAATGCCACTTCCAGCTTAGCTGTGCAGAAGAAGACCAACAAGAAGAAGAAATATCTCGAAATATGTCCGTCAGGCCCCTTCCCTTGAGATAAATCTGCAAATATCTCGGAAACGAAGCGAGCTATGGCAAAATGTTAAGAGACCTTATTTGTGGAGAATTAAGTTTCCTACTTTTTATGTTCTATGATATTATTTGATCAGATGCGTAGTTCTCGAGATATATCAAGATATTTAAAAGTTCCGAAGCCGCACCAACATAATAGAGATACAGAAACACCGTGGCCCCTTTCTTTGAGATAACTCGGCACTACTGCGAGCTGGAAATGCCACTTCCAGTTTAGCTGTGCAGAAGAAGAACAACAAGAAGAAGAAATATCTCGAAATATGTCCGTCAGGCCCCTTCCCTTGAGATAAATCTGCAAGTATCTTGGAAACGAAGCGAGCTATGGCAAAATGTTAAGAGACCTTTTTTGTAGAGAATTAAGTTTCCTACTTTTTATGTTCTATGATATTTTTTGATCAGATGCGTAGTTCTCGAGATATATCAAGATATTTAAAAGTTCCGAAGCCGCACCAACATAATAGAGGTACAGAAACACCGTGGCCCCTTTCTTTGAGATAACTCTGCACTATTGCGAGCTGCAAATGCCACTTCCAGCTTAGCTGTGCAGAAGAAGAACAACAAGAAGAAGAAATATCTCGAAATATGTCCGTCAGGCCCCTTCCCTTGAGATAAATCTGCATATATCTCGGAAACGAAGCGAGCTATGGCAAAATGTTGAGAGACCTTTTTTGTAGAGAATTAGGTTTTCTACTTTTTATGTTCTATGATATTTTTTGATCAGATGCGTAGTTCTCGAGATATATCAAGATATTTAAAAGTTCCGAAGCCGCACCAACATAATAGAGATACAGAAACACCGTGGCCCCTTTCTTTGAGATAACTCGGCACTACTGCGAGCTGGAAATGCCACTTCCAGTTTAGCTGTGCAGAAGAAGAACAACAAGAAGAAGAAATATCTCGAAATATGTCCGTCAGGCCCCTTCCCTTGAGATAAATCTGCAAGTATCTTGGAAACGAAGCGAGCTATGGCAAAATGTTAAGAGACCTTTTTTGTAGAGAATTAAGTTTCCTACTTTTTATGTTCTATGATATTTTTTGATCAGATGCGTAGTTCTCGAGATATATAAAGATATTTTAAAGTTCCGAAGCCGCACCAACATAATAGAGATACAGAAACACCGTGGCCCCTTTCTTCGAGATAACTCTGCACTATTGCGAGCTGCAAATGCCACTTCCAGCTTAGCTGTGCAGAAGAAGACCAACAAGAAGAAGAAATATCTCGAAATATGTCCGTCAGGCCCCTTCCCTTGAGATAAATCTGCAAATATCTCGGAAACGAAGCGAGCTATGGCAAAATGTTAAGAGACCTTATTTGTGGAGAATTAAGTTTCCTACTTTTTATGTTCTATGATATTATTTGATCAGATGCGTAGTTCTCGAGATATATCAAGATATTTAAAAGTTCCGAAGCCGCACCAACATAATAGAGATACAGAAACACCGTGGCCACTTTCTTTGAGATAACTCGTCACTATTGCGAGCTGCAAATGCCACTTCCAGCTTAGCTGTGCAGAAGAAGAACAACAAGAAGAAGAAATATCTCGAAATATGTCCGTCAGGCCCCTTCCCTTGAGATAAATCTGCATATATCTCGGAAGCGAAGCGAGCTATGGCAAAATGTTAAGAGACCTTTTTTGTAGAGAATTATGTTTCCTACAATTTATGTTCTATGATATTTTTTGATCAGAAGCGTAGTTTTCGAGATATATCAAGATATTTAAAAGTTCCGAAGCCGCACCAACATAATAGAGATACAGAAACACCGTGGCCCCTTTCTTTCAGATAACTCTGCACTATTGCGAGCTGGAAATGCCACTTCCAGTTTAGCTGTGCAGAAGAAGAACAACAAGAAGAAGAAATATCTCGAAATATGTCCGTCAGGCCCCTTCCCTTGAGATAAATCTGCATATATCTCGGAAACGAAGCGAGCTATGGCAAAATGTTGAGAGACCTTTTTTGTAGAGAATTAAGTTTTCTACTTTTTATGTTCTATGATATTTTTTGATGAGATGCGTAGTTCTCGAGATATATCAAGATATTTAAAAGTTCCGAAGCCGCACCAACATAATAGAGATACAGAAACACCGTGGCCCCTTTCTTTGAGATAACTCGGCACTACTGCGAGCTGGAAATGCCACTTCCAGTTTAGCTGTGCAGAAGAAGAACAGCAAGAAGAAGAAATATCTCGAAATATGTCCGTCAGGCCCCTTCCCTTGAGATAAATCTGCAAGTATCTTGGAAACGAAGCGAGCTATGGCAAAATGTTAAGAGACCTTATTTGTGGAGAATTAAGTTTCCTACTTTTTATGTTCTATGATATTATTTGATCAGATGCGTAGTTCTCGAGATATATCAAGATATTTAAAAGTTCCGAAGCCGCACCAACATAATAGAGATACAGAAACACCGTGGCCCCTTTCTTTGAGATAACTCTGCACTATTGCGAGCTGCAAATGCCACTTCCAGCTTAGCTGTGCAGAAGAAGACCAACAAGAAGAAGAAATATCTCGAAATATGTCCGTCAGGCCCCTTCCCTTGAGATAAATCTGCAAATATCTCGGAAACGAAGCGAGCTATGGCAAAATGTTAAGAGACGTTTTTTGTAGAGAATTATGTTTCCTACAATTTATGTTCTATGATATTTTTTGATCAGAAGCGTAGTTTTCGAGATATATCGAGATATTTAAAAGTTCCGAAGACGCACCAACATAATAGAGATACAGAAACACCGTGGCCCCTTTCTTTGAGATAACTCTGCGCTATTGCGAGCTGGAAATGCCACTTCCAGTTTAGCTGTGCAGAAGAAGGACAACAAGAAGAGGAAATATCTCGAAATATGTCCGTCAGGCCCCTTCCCTTGAGATATATCTGCAAATATCTCGGAAACGAAACGAGCTATGGCAAAATGTTAAGAGACCTTTTTTGTAGAGAATTATGTTTCCTACAATTTATGTTCTATGATATTTTTTAATCAGAAGCGTAGTTTTCGAGATATATCGAGATATTTAAAAGATCCGAAGCCGCACCAACATAATAGAGATACAGAAACACCGTGGCCCCTTTCTTTGAGATAACTCTGCACTATTGCGAGCTGCAAATGCCACTTCCAGCTTAGCTGTGCAGAAGAAGAACAACAAAAAGAAGAAATATCTCGAAATATGTCCGTCAGGCCCCTTCCCTTGAGATAAATCTGCAAATATCTCGGAAACGAAGCGAGCTATGGCAAAAGGTTAAGAGACCTCTTTTGTAGAGAATTAAGTTTCCTACTTTTTATGTTCTATGATATTTTTCGATCAGATGCGTAGTTCTCGAGATATATCGAGATATTTAAAAGTTCCGAAGCCGCACCAACATAATAGAGATACAGAAACACCGTGGCCCCTTTCTTTGAGATAACTCTGCACTATTGCGAGCTGCAAATGCCACTTCCAACTTAGCTGTGCAGAAGAAGAACAACAAGAAGAAGAAATATCTCGAAATATATCCGTCAGGCCCCTTCCCTTGAGATAAATCTGCATATATCTCGGAAGCGAAGCGAGCTATGGCAAAATGTTAAGAGACCTTTTTTGTAGAGAATTAAGTTTTCTACTTTTTATGTTCTATGATATTTTTTGATCAGATGCGTAGTTCTCGAGATATATCAAGATATTTAAAAGTTCCGAAGCCGCACCAACATAATAGAGATACAGAAACACCGTGGCCCCTTTCTTTGAGATAACTCGGCACTGCTGCGAGCTGGAAATGCCACTTCCAGTTTAGCTGTGCAGAAGAAGAACAACAAGAAGAAGAAATATCTCGAAAAATGTCCGTCAGGCCCCTTCCCTTGAGATAAATCTGCAAATATCTCGGAAACACAGCGAGCTATGGCAAAATGTTTAGAGACCTTATTTGTAGAGAATTAAGTTTCCTACTTTTTATCTTCTATGATATTTTTTGATCAGATGTGTAGTTCTCGAGATATATCAAGATATTTAAAAGTTCCGAAGCCGCACCAACATAATAGAGATACAGAAACACCGTGGCCCCTTTCTTTGAGATAACTCTGCACTATTGCGAGCTGTAAATGCCACGTCCAGCTTAGCTGTGCAGAAGAAGAACAACAAGAAGAAGACATATCTCGAAATATGTCCGTCAGGCCCCTTCCCTTGAGATAAATCTGCAAATATCTCGGAAACGAAGCGAGCTATGGCAAAATGTTGAGGGACCTTTTTTGTAGAGAATTAAGTTTCCTACGTTTTATGTTGTATGATATTCTTGATCTGATGCGTAGTTCTCGAGATATATCAAGATATTTAAAAGTTCCGAAGCCGCACCAACATAATAGAGATACAGAAACACCGTGGCCCCTTTCTTTGAGATAACTCGGCACTGCTGCGAGCTGGAAATGCCACTTCCAGTTTAGCTGTGCAGAAGAAGAACAACAAGAAGAAGAAATATCTCGAAAAATGTCCGTCAGGCCCCTTCCCTTGAGATAAATCTGCAAATATCTCGGAAACACAGCGAGCTATGGCAAAATGTTTAGAGACCTTATTTGTAGAGAATTAAGTTTCCTACTTTTTATCTTCTATGATATTTTTTGATCAGATGTGTAGTTCTCGAGATATATCAAGATATTTAAAAGTTCCGAAGCCGCACCAACATAATAGAGATACAGAAACACCGTGGCCCCTTTCTTTGAGATAACTCTGCACTATTGCGAGCTGTAAATGCCACGTCCAGCTTAGCTGTGCAGAAGAAGAACAACAAGAAGAAGACATATCTCGAAATATGTCCGTCAGGCCCCTTCCCTTGAGATAAATCTGCAAATATCTCGGAAACGAAGCGAGCTATGGCAAAATGTTGAGGGACCTTTTTTGTAGAGAATTAAGTTTCCTACGTTTTATGTTGTATGATATTCTTGATCTGATGCGTAGTTCTCGAGATATATCAAGATATTTAAAAGTTCCGAAGCCGCACCAACATAATAGTGATACAGAAACACCGTGGCCCCTTTCTTTGAGATAACTCTGCACTATTGCGAGCTGTAAATGCCACTTCCAGCTTAGCTGTGCAGAAGAAGAACAACAAGAAGAAGACATATCTCGAAATATGTCCGTCAGGCCCCTTCCCTTGAGATATATCTGCAAATATCTCGGAAACGAAGCGACCTATGGCAAAATGTTAAGAGACCTTTTTTGTAGAGAATTATGTTTCCTACAATTTATGTTTTATGATATTTTTTGATCAGAAGCGTAGTTTTCGAGATATATCGAGATATTTAAAAGTTCCGAAGCCGCACCAACATAATAGGGATACAGAAACACCGTGGCCCCTTTCTTTGAGATAACTCTGCACTATTGCGAGCTGTAAATGCCACTTCCAGCTTAGCTGTGCAGAAGAAGAACAACAAGAAGAAGACATATCTCGAAATATGTCCGTCAGGCCCCTTCCCTTGAGATATATCTGCAAATATCTCGGAAACGAAGCGAGCTATGGCAAAATGTTAAGAGACCTTTTTTGTAGAGAATTATGTTTCCTACAATTTATGTTTTATGATATTTTTTGATCAGAAGCGTAGTTTTCGAGATATATCGAGATATTTAAAAGTTCCGAAGCCGCACCAACATAATAGGGATACAGAAACACCGTGGCCCCTTTCTTTGAGATAACTCTGCACTAGTGCGAGCCCCAAATGCCACTTCCAGCTTAGCTGTGCAGCAGAAGAACAACAAGAAGAAGAAATATCTCGAAATATGTCCGTCAGGCCACTTCCCTTGAGATAAATCTGCAAATATCTCGGAAACGAAGCGAGCTATGGCAAAATGTTAAGAGACCTTTTTTGTAGAGAATTATGTTTCCTACTTTTTATGTTCTATGATATTTTTTGATCAGACGCGTAGCTCTCGAGATATATCAAGATATTTAAAAGTTCCGCAGCCGCACCAACATAATAGAGATACAGAAACACCGTGGCCCCTTTCTTTGAGATAACTCTGCACTATTGCGAGCTGTAAATGCCACTTCCAGCTTAGCTGTGCAGAAGAAGAACAACAAGAAGAAGAAATATCTCGAAATATGTCCGTCAGGCCCCTTCCCTTGAGATATATCTGCAAATATCTCGGAAACGAAGCGAGCTATGGCAAAATGTTAAGAGACCTTTTTTGTAGAGAATTATGTTTCCTACTTTTTATGTTCTATGATATTTTTTGATCAGACGCGTAGCTCTCGAGATATATCAAGATATTTAAAAGTTCCGAAGCCGCACCAACATAATCGAGATACAGAAACACCGTGGCCCCTCTCTTTGATATAACTCTGCACTAGTGCGAGCCGCAAATGCCACTTCCAGCTTAGCTGTGCAGAAGAAGAACAACAAGAAGAAGAAATATCTCGAAATATGTCCGTCAGGCCCCTTCCCTTGAGATATATCTGCAAATATCTCGGAAACGAAGCGAGCTATGGCAAAATGTTAAGAGACCTTTTTTGTAGAGAATTATGTTTCCTACAATTTATGTTCTACGATATTTTTTGATCAGAAGCGTAGTTTTCGAGATATATCGAGATATTTAAAAGTTCCGAAGCCGCACCAACATAATAGAGATACAGAAACACCGTGGCCCCTTTCGTTGAGATAACTCTGCACTAGTGCGAGCCGCAAATGCCACTTCCAGCTTAGCTGTGCAGAAGAAGAACAACAAGAAGAAGAAATATCTCGAAATATGTCCGTCAGGCCCCTTCCCTTGAGATATATCTGCAAATATCTCGGAAACGAAGCGAGCTATGGCAAAATGTTAAGAGACCTTTTTTGTAGAGAATTAAGTTTCCTACTTTTTATGTTCTATGATATTTTTTGATCAGATGCGTAGTTCTCGAGATATATCAAGATATTTAAAAGTTCCGAAGCCGCACCAACATAATAGAGATACAGAAACACCGTGGCCCCTTTCTTTGAGATAACTCTGCACTATTGCGAGCTGTAAATGCCACTTCCAGCTTAGCTGTGCAGAAGAAGAACAACAAGAAGAAGAAATATCTCGAAATATGTCCGTCAGGCCCCTTCCCTTGAGATATATCTGCAAATATCTCGGAAACGAAGAGAGCTATGGCAAAATGTTAAGAGACCTTTTTTGTAGAGAATTAAGTTTCCTACTTTTTATGTTCTATGATATTTTTTGATCTGATGCGTAGTTCTCGAGATATATCAAGATATTTAAAAGTTCCGAAGCCGCACCAACATAATAGAGATACAGAAACACCGTGGCCCCTTTCTTTGAGATAACTCTGCACTATTGCGAGCTGTAAATGCCACTTCCAGCTTAGCTGTGCAGAAGAAGAACAACAAGAAGAAGACATATCTCGAAATATGTCCGTCAGGCCCCTTCCCTTGAGATATATCTGCAAATGTCTCGGAAACGAAGCGAGCTATGGCAAAATGTTAAGAGACCTTTTTTGTAGAGAATTATGTTTCCTACAATTTATGTTCTATGATATTTTTTGATCAGACGCGTAGTTTTCGAGATATATCGAGATATTTAAAAGTTCCAAAGCCGCACCAACATAATAGAGATACAGAAACACCGTGGCCCCTTTCTTTGAGATAACTCTGCACTATTGCGAGCTGCAAATGCCACTTCCAGCTTAGCTCTGCAGAGGAAGAACAACAAGAAGAAGAAATATCTCGAAATATGTCCGTCAGGCCAGTTCCTTTGAGCTGAATCTGCAAATATCTCGGAAACGAAGCGAGCTATGGCAAAATGTTAAGAGACCTTTTTTGTAGAGAATTATGTTTCCTACAATTTATGTTCTATGATATTTTTTGATCAGAAGCGTAGTTTTCGAGATATATCGAGATATTTAAAAGTTCCGAAGCCGCACCAACATAATAGGGATACAGAAACACCGTGGCCCCTTTCTTTGAGATAAATCTGCAGTATTGCGAGCTGTAAATGCCACTTCCAGCTTAGCTGTGCAGAAGAAGAACAACAAGAAGAAGAAATATCTCGAAATATGTCCGTCAGGCCCCTTCCCTTGAGATAAATCTGCAAATATCTCGGAAACGAAGAGAGCTATGGCAAAATGTTAAGAGACCTTTTGTGTAGAGAACTAAGTTTCCTACTTTTTATGTTCTATGATATCTTTTGATCTGATGCGTAGTTCTCGAGATATATCAAGATATTTAAAAGTTCCGAAGCCGCACCAACATAATAGAGATACAGAAACACCGTGGCCCCTTTCTTTGAGATAACTCTGCACTATTGCGAGCTGTAAATGCCACTTCCAGCTTAGCTGTGCAGAAGAAGAACATCAAGAAGAAGAAATATCTCGAAATATGTCCGTCAGGCCCCTTCCCTTGAGATAAATCTGCAAATATCTCGGAAACGAAGAGAGCTATGGCAAAATGTTAAGAGACCTTTTTTGTAGAGAATTCAGTTTCCTACTTTTTATGTTCTATGATATTTTTTGATCTGATGCGTAGTTCTCGAGATATATCAAGATATTTAAAAGTTCCGAAGCTGCACCAACATAATAGAGATACAGAAACACCGTGGCCCCTTTCTTTGATATAACTCTGCACTATTGCGAGCCGCAAATGCCACTTCCAGCTTAGCTGTGCAGAAGAAGAACAACAAGAAGAAGAAATATCTCGAAATATGTCCGTCAGGCCCCTTCCCTTGAGATAAATCTGCAAATATCTCGGAAACGAAGCGAGCTATGGCAAAATGTTGAGAGACCTTTTTTGTAGAGAATTAAGTTTCCTACGTTTTATGTTCTATGATATTTTTTGATCAGATGCGTAGTTCTCGAGATATATCAAGATATTTAAAAGTTCCGAAGCCGCACCAACATAATAGAGATACAGAAACACCGTGGCTCCTTTCTTTTAGATAACTCTGCACTATTGCGAGCTGCAAATGCCACTTCCAGCTTAGCTGTGCAGAAGAAGAACATCAAGAAGAAGAAATATCTCGAAATATGTCCGTCAGGCCCCTTCCCTTGAGGTAAATCTGCAAATATCTCGGAAACGAAGAGAGCTATGGCAAAATGTTAAGCGACCTTTTTTGTAGAGAATTAAGTTTCCTACTTTTTATGTTCTATGATATTTTTTGATCTGATGCGTAGTTCTCGAGATATATCAAGATATTTAAAAGTTCCGAAGCCGCACCAACATAATAGAGATACAGAAACACCGTGGCCCCTTTCTTTGAGATAACTCTGCACTATTGCGAGCTGTAAATGCCACTTCCAGCTTAGCTGTGCAGAAGAAGAACAACAAGAAGAAGACATATCTCGAAATATGTCCGTCAGGCCCCTTCCCTTGAGATAAATCTGCAAATATCTCGGAAACGAAGCGAGCTATGGCAAAATGTTGAGAGACCTTTTTTGTAGAGAATTAAGTTTCCTACGTTTTATGTTCTATGATATTTTTTGATCAGAGGCGTAGTTCTCGAGATATATCAAGATATTTAAAAGTTCCGAAGCCGCACCAACATAATAGAGATACAGAAACACCGTGGCCCCTTTCTTTGAGATAACTCTGCACTATTGCGAGCTGCAAATGCCACTTCCAGCTTAGCTGTGCAGAAGAAGAACATCAAGAAGAAGAAATATCTCGAAATATGTCCGTCAGGCCCCTTCCCTTGAGATAAATCTGCAAATATCTCGGAAACGAAGAGAGCTATGGCAAAATGTTAAGAGACCTTTTTTGTAGAGAATTAAGTTTCCTACTTTTTATGTTCTATGATATTTTTTGATCTGATGCGTAGTTCTCGAGATATATCAAGATATTTAAAAGTTCCGAAGCCGCACCAACATAATAGAGATACAGAAACACCGTGGCCCCTTTCTTTGAGATAACTCTGCACTATTGCGAGCTGTAAATGCCACTTCCAGCTTAGCTGTGCAGAAGAAGAACAACAAGAAGAAGACATATCTCGAAATATGTCCGTCAGGCCCCTTCCCTTGAGATATATCTGCAAATATCTCGGAAACGAAGCGAGCTGTGGCAAAATCTTAAGAGACCTTTTTTGTAGAGAATTATGTTTCCTACAATTTATGTTGTATGATATTTTTCGATCAGAAGCGTAGTTTTCGAGATATATCGAGATATTTAAAAGTTCCAAAGCCGCACCAACATAATAGAGATACAGAAACACCGTGGCCCCTTTCTTTGAGATAACTCTGCACTATTGCGAGCTGCAAATGCCACTTCCAGCTTAGCTGTGCAGAGGAAGAACAACAAGAAGAAGAAATATCTCGAAATATGTCCGTCAGGCCAGTTCCTTTGAGCTGAATCTGCAAATATCTCGGAAACGAAGCGAGCCATGGCAAAATGTTAAGAGACGTTTTTTGTAGAGAATTATGTTTCCTACAATTTATGTTCTATGATATTTTTTGATCAGAGGCGTAGTTTTCGAGATATATCGAGATACTTAAAGGTTCCGAAGCCGCACCAACATAATAGGGATACAGAAACACCGTGGCCCCTTTCTTTGAGATAACTCTGCAGTATTGCGAGCTGTAAATGCCACTTCCAGCTTAGCTGTGCAGAAGAAGAACAACAAGAAGAAGAAATATCTCGAAATATGTCCGTCAGGCCCCTTCCCTTGAGATAAATCTGCAAATATCTCGGAAACGAAGAGAGCTATGGCAAAATGTTAAGAGACCTTTTGTGTAGAGAATTAAGTTTCCTACTTTTTATGTTCTATGATATTTTTTGATCTGATGCGTAGTTCTCGAGATATATCAAGATATTTAAAAGTTCCGAAGCCGCACCAACATAATAGAGATACAGAAACACCGTGGCCCCTTTCTTTGAGATAACTCTGCACTATTGCGAGCTGTAAATGCCACTTCCAGCTTAGCTGTGCAGAAGAAGAACAACAAGAAGAAGACATATCTCGAAATATGTCCGTCAGGCCCCTTCCCTTGAGATATATCTGCAAATATCTCGGAAACGAAGCGAGCTGTGGCAAAATCTTAAGAGACCTTTTTTGTAGAGAATTATGTTTCCTACAATTTATGTTGTATGATATTTTTCGATCAGAAGCGTAGTTTTCGAGATATATCGAGATATTTAAAAGTTCCAAAGCCGCACCAACATAATAGAGATACAGAAACACCGTGGCCCCTTTCTTTGAGATAACTCTGCACTATTGCGAGCTGCAAATGCCACTTCCAGCTTAGCTGTGCAGAGGAAGAACAACAAGAAGAAGAAATATCTCGAAATATGTCCGTCAGGCCAGTTCCTTTGAGCTGAATCTGCAAATATCTCGGAAACGAAGCGAGCCATGGCAAAATGTTAAGAGACGTTTTTTGTAGAGAATTATGTTTCCTACAATTTATGTTCTATGATATTTTTTGATCAGAGGCGTAGTTTTCGAGATATATCGAGATACTTAAAGGTTCCGAAGCCGCACCAACATAATAGGGATACAGAAACACCGTGGCCCCTTTCTTTGAGATAACTCTGCAGTATTGCGAGCTGTAAATGCCACTTCCAGCTTAGCTGTGCAGAAGAAGAACAACAAGAAGAAGAAATATCTCGAAATATGTCCGTCAGGCCCCTTCCCTTGAGATATATCTGCAAATATCTCGGAAACGAAGCGAGCTATGGCAAAATGTTAAGAGACCTTTTTTGTAGAGAATTATGTTTCCTACAATTTATGTTCTATGATATTTTTTGATCAGAAGCGTAGTTTTCGAGATATATCGAGATATTTAAAAGTTCCGAAGCCGCACCAACATAATAGAGATACAGAAACACCGTGGCCCCTTTCGTTGAGATAACTCTGCACTAGTGCGAGCCGCAAATGCCACTTCCAGCTTAGCTGTGCAGAAGAAGAACAACAAGAAGACGAAATATCTCGAAATATGTCCGTCAGGCCCCTTCCCTTGAGATATATCTGCAAATATCTCGGAAACGAAGAGAGCTATGGCAAAATGTTAAGAGACCTTTTTTGTAGAGAATTAAGTTTCCTACTTTTTATGTTCTATGATATTTTTTGATCTGATGCGTAGTTCTCGAGATATATCAAGATATTTAAAAGTTCCGAAGCCGCACCAACATAATAGAGATACAGAAACACCGTGGCCCCTTTCTTTGAGATAACTCTGCACTATTGCGAGCTGTAAATGCCACTTCCAGCTTAGCTGTGCAGAAGAAGAACAACAAGAAGAAGAAATATCTCGAAATATGTCCGTCAGGCCCCTTCCCTTGAGATAAATCTGCAAATATCTCGGAAACGAAGCGAGCTATGGCAAAATGTTAAGAGACCTTTTTTGTAGAGAATTATGTTTCCTACTTTTTATGTTCTATGATATTTTTTGATCAGATGCGTAGTTCTCGAGATATATCAAGATATTTAAAAGTTCCGAAGCCGCACCAACATAATAGAGATACAGAAACACCGTGGCCCCTTTCTTTGAGATAACTCTGCACTATTGCGAGCTGTAAATGCCACTTCCAGCTTAGCTGTGCAGAAGAAGAACAACAAGAAGAAGAAATATCTCGAAATATGTCCGTCAGGCCCCTTCCCTTGAGATATATCTGCAAATACCTCGGAAACGAAGAGAGCTATGGCAAAATGTTAAGAGACCTTTTTTGTAGAGAATTAAGTTTCCTACTTTTTATGTTCTATGATATTTTTTGATCTGATGCGTAGTTCTCGAGATATATCAAGATATTTAAAAGTTCCGAAGCCGCACCAACATAATAGAGATACAGAAACACCGTGGCCCCTTTCTTTGAGATAACTCTGCACTATTGCGAGCTGTAAATGCCACTTCCAGCTTAGCTGTGCAGAAGAAGAACAACAAGAAGAAGACATATCTCGAAATATGTCCGTCAGGCCCCTTCCCTTGAGATATATCTGCAAATATCTCGGAAACGAAGCGAGCGATGGCGAAATGTTAAGAGACCTTTTTTGTAGAGAATTATGTTTCCTACAATTTATGTTCTATGATATTTTTTGATCAGAAGCGTAGTTTTCGAGATATATCGAGATATTTAAAAGTTCCAAAGCCGCACCAACATAATAGAGATACAGAAACACCGTGGCCCCTTTCTTTGAGATAACTCTGCACTATTGCGAGCTGCAAATGCCACTTCCAGCTTAGCTGTGCAGAGGAAGAACAACAAGAAGAAGAAATATCTCGAAATATTTCCGTCAGGCCAGTTCCTTTGTGCTGAATCTGCAAATATCTCGGAAACGAAGCGAGCTATGGCAAAATGTTCAGAGACATTTTTTGTAGAGAATTATGTTTCCTACAATTTATGTTCTATGATATTTTTTGATCAGAAGCGTAGTTTTCGAGATATATCGAGATATTTAAAAGTTCCGAAGCCGCACCAACATAATAGAGATACAGAAACACCGTGGCCCCTTTCGTTGAGATAACTCTGCACTAGTGCGAGCCGCAAATGCCACTTCCAGCTTAGCTGTGCAGAAGAAGAACAACAAGAAGAAGAAATATCTCGAAATATGTCCGTCAGGCCCCTTCCCTTGAGATATATCTGCAAATATCTCGGAAACGAAGCGAGCTATGGCAAAATGTTAAGAGACCTTTTTTGTAGAGAATTAAGTTTCCTACTTTTTATGTTGTATGATATTTTTTGATCAGATGCGTAGTTCTCGAGATATATCAAGATATTTAAAAGTTCCGAAGCCGCACCAACATAATAGAGATACAGAAACACCGTGGCCCCTTTCTTTGAGATAACTCTGCACTATTGCGAGCTGTAAATGCCACTTCCAGCTTAGCTGTGCAGAAGAAGAACAACAAGAAGAAGAAATATCTCGAAATATGTCCGTCAGGCCCCTTCCCTTGAGATATATCTGCAAATATCTCGGAAACGAAGCGAGCTATGGCAAAATGTTAAGAGACCTTTTTTGTAGAGAATTATGTTTCCTACAATTTATGTTCTATGATATTTTTTGATCAGAAGCGTAGTTTTCGAGATATATCGAGATATTTAAAAGTTCCGAAGCCGCACCAACATAATAGAGATACAGAAACACCGTGGCCCCTTTCGTTGAGATAACTCTGCACTAGTGCGAGCCGCAAATGCCACTTCCAGCTTAGCTGTGCAGAAGAAGAACAACAAGAAGACGAAATATCTCGAAATATGTCCGTCAGGCCCCTTCCCTTGAGATATATCTGCAAATATCTCGGAAACGAAGAGAGCTATGGCAAAATGTTAAGAGACCTTTTTTGTAGAGAATTAAGTTTCCTACTTTTTATGTTCTATGATATTTTTTGATCTGATGCGTAGTTCTCGAGATATATCAAGATATTTAAAAGTTCCGAAGCCGCACCAACATAATAGAGATACAGAAACACCGTGGCCCCGTTCTTTGAGATAACTCTGCACTATTGCGAGCTGTAAATGCCACTTCCAGCTTAGCTGTGCAGAAGAAGAACAACAAGAAGAAGAAATATCTCGAAATATGTCCGTCAGGCCCCTTCCCTTGAGATATATCTGCAAATACCTCGGAAACGAAGAGAGCTATGGCAAAATGTTAAGAGACCTTTTTTGTAGAGAATTAAGTTTCCTACTTTTTATGTTCTATGATATTTTTTGATCTGATGCGTAGTTCTCGAGATATATCAAGATATTTAAAAGTTCCGAAGCCGCACCAACATAATAGAGATACAGAAACACCGTGGCCCCTTTCTTTGAGATAACTCTGCACTATTGCGAGCTGTAAATGCCACTTCCAGCTTAGCTGTGCAGAAGAAGAACAACAAGAAGAAGACATATCTCGAAATATGTCCGTCAGGCCCCTTCCCTTGAGATATATCTGCAAATATCTCGGAAACGAAGCGAGCGATGGCAAAATGTTAAGAGACCTTTTTTGTAGAGAATTATGTTTCCTACAATTTATGTTCTATGATATTTTTTGATCAGAAGCGTAGTTTTCGAGATATATCGAGATATTTAAAAGTTCCAAAGCCGCACCAACATAATAGAGATACAGAAACACCGTGGCCCCTTTCTTTGAGATAACTCTGCACTATTGCGAGCTGCAAATGCCACTTCCAGCTTAGCTGTGCAGAGGAAGAACAACAAGAAGAAGAAATATCTCGAAATATTTCCGTCAGGCCAGTTCCTTTGAGCTGAATCTGCAAATATCTCGGAAACGAAGCGAGCTATGGCAAAATGTTAAGAGACGTTTTTTGTAGAGAATTATGTTTCCTACAATTTATGTTCTATGATATTTTTTGATTAGATGCGTAGTTCTCGAGATATATCAAGATATTTAAAAGTTCCGAAGCCGCACCAACATAATAGACATACAGAAACACCGTGGCCCCTTTCTTTCAGATAACTATGCACTATTGCGAGCTGCAAATGCCACTTCCAGCTTAGCTGTGCAGAAGAACAACAAGAAGAAGAAATATCTCGAAATATGTCCGTCAGGCCCCTTCCCTTGAGATAAATCTGCAAATATCTCGGAAACGAAGCGAGCTATGGCAAAATGTTAAGAGACCTTTTTTGTAGAGAATTAAGTTTCCTACAATTTATGTTCTATGATATTTTTTGATCAGAAGCGTAGTTTTCGAGATATATCGAGATATTTAAAAGTTCCGAAGCCGCACCAACATAATAGAGATACAGAAACACCGTGGCCCCTTTCGTTGAGATAACTCTGCACTAGTGCGAGCCGCAAATCCCACTTCCAGCTTAGCTGTGCAGAAGAAGAACAACAAGAAGAAGAAATATCTCGAAATATGTCCGTCAGGCCCCTTCCCTTGAGATAAATCTGCAAATATCTCGGAAACCAAGCGAGCTATGGCAAAATGTTTAGAGACCTTTCTTGTAGAGAATTAAGTTTCCTACTTTTTATGTAGTATGATATTTTTCGATCAGATGCGTAGTTCTCGAGATATATCAAGATATTTAAAAGTTCCGAAGCCGCACCAACATAATAGAGATACAGAAACACCGTGGCCCCTTTCTTTGAGATAACTCTGCACGATTGCGAGCTGGAAATGCCACTTCCAGTTTAGCTGTGCAGAAGAAGAACAACAAGAAGAAGAAATATCTCGAAATATGTCCATCAGGACCCTTCCCTTGAGATAAATCTGCAAATATCTCGGAAACGAAGCGAGCTATGGCAAAATGTTAAGAGACCTTTTTTGTAGAGAATAATGTTTCCTACAATTTACGATCTATGACATTTTTTGATCAGAAGCGTAGTTTTCGAGATATATCGAGATATTTAAAAGTTCCGAAGCCGCACCAACATAATAGAGATACAGAAACACCGTGGCCCCTTTCTTTGAGATAACTCTGCACTATTGCGACCTGCAAATGCCACTTCCAGCTCAGCTGTGCAGAAGAAGAACAACAAGAAGAAGAAATATCTCGAAATATGTCCGTCAGGCCCCTTACCTTGAGATAAATCTGCAAATATCTCGGAAACGAAGCGAGCTATGGCAAAATGTTAAGAGACCTTTTTTGTAGAGAATTATGTTTCCTACAATTTAGGTTCTATGATATTTTTTGGTCAGAAGCGTAGTTTTCGAGATATATCGAGATATTTAAAAGTTCCGAAGCCGCACCAACATAATAGAGATACAGAAACACCGTGGCCCCTTTCTTTGAGATAACTCTGCACTAGTGCGAGCCGCAAATGCCACTTCGAGCTTAGCTGTGCAGAAGAAGAACAACAAGAAGAAGAAATATCTCGAAATATGTCCGTCAGGCCCCTTCCCTTGAGATAAATCTGCAAATATCTCGGGAACGATGCGAGCTATGGCAAAATGTTAAGAGACCTTTTTTGTAGAGAATTAAGTTTCCTACTTTTTATGTTCTATGATATTTTTTGATCAGATGCGTAGTTCTCGAGATATATCAAGATATTTAAAAGTTCCGAAGCCGCACCAACATAATAGAGATACAGAAACACCGTGGCCCCTTTCTTTGAGATAACTCTGCACTATTGCGAGCTTCAAATGCCACTTCCAGCTTAGCTGTGCAGAGGAAGAACAACAAGAAGAAGAAGTATCTCGAAATATGTCCGCCAGGCCCGTTCCTTTGAGCTGAATCTGCAAATATCTCGGAAACGAAGCGAGCTATGGCAAAATGTTAAGAGACGTTTTTTGTAGTGAATTATGTTTCCTACAATTTATGTTCTATGATATTTTTTGATCAGAAGCGTAGTTTTCGAGATATATCGAGATATTTAAAAGTTCCGAAGCCGCACCAACATAATAGAGATACAGAAACACCGTGGCTCCTTTCTTTGAGATAACTCTGCACTAGTGCGAGCCGCAAATGCCACTTCCAGCTTAGCTGTGCAGAAGAAGAACAACAAGAAGAAGAAATATCTCGAAATATGTCCATCAGGACCCTTCCCTTGAGATAAATCTGCAAATATCTCGGAAACGAAGCGAGCTATGGCAAAATGTTAAGAGACTTTTTTTGTAGAGAATAATGTTTGCTACAATTTACGTTCTATGATATTTTTTGATCAGAAGCGTAGTTTTCGAGATATATCGAGATATTTAAAAGTTCTGAAGCCGCACCAACATAATAGAGATACAGAAACACCGTGGCCCCTTTCTTTGAGATAACTCTGCACTATTGCGAGCTGCAAATGCCACTTCCAGCTTAGCTGCGCAGAAGAAGAACAACAAGAAGAAGAAATATCTCGAAATATGTCCGTCAGGCCCCTTCCCTTGAGATAAATCTGCAAATATCTCGGAGACGAAGCGAGCTATGGCAAAATGTTAAGAGACCTTATTTGCAGAGAATTAAGTTTGCTACTTTTTATGTTCTATGATATTTTTTGATCAGATGCGTAGTTCTCGAGATATATCAAGATATTTAAAAGTTCCGAAACCGCACCAACATAATAGAGATACAGAAACACCGTGGCCCCTTTCTTTGAGATAACTCTGCACTAGTGCGAGCCGCAAATGCCACTTCCAGCTTAGCTGTGCAGAAGAAGAACAACAAGAAGAAGAAATATCTCGAAATATGTCCGTCAGGCCCCTTCCCTTGAGATAAATCTGCAAATATCTCGGAAACGAAGCGAGCTATGGCAAAATGTTAAGAGACGTTTTTTGTAGAGAATTAAGTTTCCTACTTTTTATGTTCTATGATATTTTTTGATCAGATGCGTAGTTCTCGAGATATATCAAGATATTTAAAAGTTCCGAAGCCGCACCAACATAATAGAGATACAGAAACACCGTGGCCCCTTTCTTTGAGATAACTCTGCACTATTGCGAGCTGCAAATGCCACTTCCAGCTTAGCTGTGCAGAGGAAGAACAACAAGAAGAAGAAATATCTCGAAATATGTCCGTCATGCCCCTTCCCTTGAGATATATCTGCAAATATCTCGGGAACGAAGCGAGCTATGGCAAAATGTTAAGAGACCTTTTTTGTAGAGAATTCTGTTTCCTACAATTTATGTTCTATGATATTTTTTGATCAGAAGCGTAGTTTTCGAGATATATCGAGATATTTAAAAGTTCCAAAGCCGCACCAACATAATAGAGATACAGAAACACCGTGGCCCCTTTCTTTGAGATAACTCTGCACTATTGCGAGCTGCAAATGCCACTCCCAGCTTAGCTGTGCAGAGGAAGAACAACAAGAAGAAGAAATATCTCGAAATATTTCCGTCAGGCCAGTTCCTTTGAGCTGAATCTGCAAATATCTCGGAAACGAAGCGAGCTATGGCAAAATGTTAAGAGACGTTTTTTGTAGAGAATTATGTTTCCTACAATTTATGTTCTATGATATTTTTTGATTAGATGCGTAGTTCTCGAGATATATCAAGATATTTAAAAGTTCCGAAGCCGCACCAACATAATAGACATACAGAAACACCGTGGCCCCTTTCTTTCAGATAACTATGCACTATTGCGAGCTGCAAATGCCACTTCCAGCTTAGCTGTGCAGAAGAACAACAAGAAGAAGAAATATCTCGAAATATGTCCGTCAGGCCCCTTCCCTTGAGATAAATCTGCAAATATCTCGGAAACGAAGCGAGCTATGGCAAAATGTTAAGAGACCTTTTTTGTAGAGAATTAAGTTTCCTACAATTTACGTTCTATGATATTTTTTGATCAGAAGCGTAGTTTTCGAGATATATCGAGATATTTAAAAGTTCCGAAGCCGCACCAACATAATAGAGATACAGAAACACCGTGGCCCCTTTCGTTGAGATAACTCTGCACTAGTGCGAGCCGCAAATGCCACTTCCAGCTTAGCTGTGCAGAAGAAGAACAACAAGAAGAAGAAATATCTCGAAATATGTCCGTCAGGCCCCTTCCCTTGAGATAAATCTGCAAATATCTCGGAAACGAAGCGAGCTATGGCAAAATGTTAAGAGACCTTTTTTGTAGAGAATTAAGTTTCCTACTTTTTATGTTCTATGATATTTTTTGATCAGATGCGTAGTTCTCGAGATATATCAAGATATCTAAAAGTTCCGAAGCCGCACCAACATAATAGAGATACAGAAACACCGTGGCCCCTTTCTTTGAGATAACTCTGCACTATTGCGAGCTGCAAATGCCACTTCCAGCTTAGCTGTGCAGAAGAAGAACAACAAGAAGAAGAAATATCTCGAAATATGTCCGTCAGGCCCCTTCCCTTGAGATAAATCTGCAAATATCTCGGAAACGAAGAGAGCTATGGCAAAATGTTAAGAGACCTTTTTTGTAGAGAATTAAGTTTCCTACTTTTTATGATCTATGATATTTTTTGATGAGATGCGTAGTTCTCGAGATATATCAAGATATTTAAAAGTTCCGAAGCCGCACCAACATAATAGAGATACAGAAACACCGTGGCCCCTTTCTTTGAGATAACTCTGCACTATTGCGAGCTGCAAATGCCACTTCCAGCTTAGCTGTGCAGAGGAAGAACAACAAGAAGAAGAAATATCTCGAAATATGTCCGTCATGCCCCTTCCCTTGAGATATATCTGCAAATATCTCGGGAACGAAGCGAGCTATGGCAAAATGTTAAGAGACCTTTTTTGTAGAGAATTCTGTTTCCTACAATTTATGTTGTATGATATTTTTTGATCAGAAGCGTAGTTTTCGAGATATATCGAGATATTTAAAAGTTCCGAAGCCGCACCAACATAATAGGGATACAGAAACACCGTGGCCCCTTTCTTTGAGATAACTCTGCACTATTGCGACCTGCAAATGCCACTTCCAGCTCAGCTGTGCAGAAGAAGAACAACAAGAAGAAGAAATATCTCGAAATATGTCCGTCAGGCCCCTTCCCTTGAGATAAATCTGCAAATATCTCGGAAACGAAGCGAGCTATGGCAAAATGTTAAGAGACCGTTTTTGTAGAGAATTAAGTTTCCTACTTTTTATGTTCTATGATATTTTTTGATCAGATGCGTAGTTCTCGAGATATATCAAGATACTTAAAAGTTCCGAAGCCGCACCAACATAATAGAGATACAGAAACACCGTGGCCCCTTTCTTTGAGATAACTCTGCACTATTGCGAGCTGCAAATGCCACTTCCAGCTTAGCTGTGCAGAAGAAGAACAACAAGAAGAAGAAATATCTCGAAATATGTCCGTCAGGCCCCTTCCCTTGAGATATATCTGCAAATATCTCGGAAACGAAGCGAGCTATGGCAAAATGTTAAGAGACCTTTTTTGTAGAGAATTATGTTTCCTACAATATAGGTTCTATGATATTTTTTGACCAGAAGCGTAGTTTTCGAGATATATCGAGATATTTAAAAGTTCCGAAGCCGCACCAACATAATAGAGATACAGAAACACCGTGGCCCCTTTCTTTGAGATAACTCTGCACTAGTGCGAGCCGCAAATGCCACTTCCAGCTTAGCTGTGCAGAAGAAGAACAACAAGAAGAAGAAATATCTCGAAATATGTCCGTCAGGCCCCTTCCCTTCAGATAAATCTGCAAATATCTCGGAAACGAAGCGAGCTATGGCAAAATGTTTAGAGACCTTTCTTGTAGAGAATTAAGTTTCCTACTTTTTATGTAGTATGATATTTTTTGATCAGATGCGTAGTTCTCGAGATATATCAAGATATTTAAAAGTTCCGAAGCCGCACCAACATAATAGAGATACAGAAACACCGTGGCCCCTTTCTTTGAGATAACTCTGCACGATTGCGAGCTGGAAATGCCACTTCCAGTTTAGCTGTGCAGAAGAAGAACAACAAGAAGAAGGAATATCTCGAAATATGTCCATCAGGACCCTTCCCTTGAGATAAATTTGCAAATATCTCGGAAACGAAGCGAGCTATGGCAAAATGTTAAGAGACCTTTTTTGTAGAGAATAATGTTTCCTACAATTTACGATCTATGACATTTTTTGATCAGAAGCGTAGTTTTCGAGATATATCGAGATATTTAAAAGTTCCGAAGCCGCACCAACATAATAGAGATACAGAAACACCGTGGCCCCTTTCTTTGAGATAACTCTGCACTATTGCGACCTGCAAATGCCACTTCCAGCTCAGCTGTGCAGAAGAAGAACAACAAGAAGAAGAAATATCTCGAAATATGTCCGTCAGGCCCCTTCCCTTGAGATAAATCTGCAAATATCTCGGAAACGAAGCGAGCTATGGCAAAATGTTAAGAGACCTTTTTTGTAGAGAATTAAGCTTCCTACTTTTTACGTTCTATGACATTTTTTGATCAGAAGCGTAGTTTTCGAGATATATCGAGATATTTAAAAGTTCCGAAGCCGCACCAACATAATAGAGATACAGAAACACCGTGGCCCCTTTCTTTGAGATAACTCTGCACTATTGCGAGCTGCAAATGCCACTTCCAGCTTAGCTGTGCAGAGGAAGAACAACAAGAAGAAGAAATATCTCGAAATATGTCCGTCATGCCCCTTCCCTTGAGATATATCTGCAAATATCTCGGGAACGAAGCGAGCTATGGCAAAATGTTAAGAGACCTTTTTTGTAGAGAATTCTGTTTCCTACAATTTATGTTGTATGATATTTTTTGATCAGAAGCGTAGTTTTCGAGATATATCGAGATATTTAAAAGTTCCGAAGCCGCACCAACATAATAGGGATACAGAAACACCGTGGCCCCTTTCTTTGAGATAACTCTGCACTATTGCGACCTGCAAATGCCACTTCCAGCTCAGCTGTGCAGAAGAAGAACAACAAGAAGAAGAAATATCTCGAAATATGTCCGTCAGGCCCCTTCCCTTGAGATAAATCTGCAAATATCTCGGAAACGAAGCGAGCTATGGCAAAATGTTAAGAGACCGTTTTTGTAGAGAATTAAGTTTCCTACTTTTTATGTTCTATGATATTTTTTGATCAGATGCGTAGTTCTCGAGATATATCAAGATACTTAAAAGTTCCGAAGCCGCACCAACATAATAGAGATACAGAAACACCGTGGCCCCTTTCTTTGAGATAACTCTGCACTATTGCGAGCTGCAAATGCCACTTCCAGCTTAGCTGTGCAGAAGAAGAACAACAAGAAGAAGAAATATCTCGAAATATGTCCGTCAGGCCCCTTCCCTTGAGATATATCTGCAAATATCTCGGAAACGAAGCGAGCTATGGCAAAATGTTAAGAGACCTTTTTTGTAGAGAATTATGTTTCCTACAATATAGGTTCTATGATATTTTTTGACCAGAAGCGTAGTTCTCGAGATATATCAAGATATTTAAAAGTTCCGAAGCCGCACCAACATAATAGAGATACAGAAACACCGTGGCCCCTTTCTTTGAGATAACTCTGCACGATTGCGAGCTGGAAATGCCACTTCCAGTTTAGCTGTGCAGAAGAAGAACAACAAGAAGAAGAAATATCTCGAAATATGTCCATCAGGACCCTTCCCTTGAGATAAATCTGCAAATATCTCGGAAACGAAGCGAGCTATGGCAAAATGTTAAGAGACCTTTTTTGTAGAGAATAATGTTTCCTACAATTTACGATCTATGACATTTTTTGATCAGAAGCGTAGTTTTCGAGATATATCGAGATATTTAAAAGTTCCGAAGCCGCACCAACATAATAGAGATACAGAAACACCGTGGCCCCTTTCTTTGAGATAACTCTGCACTATTGCGACCTGCAAATGCCACTTCCAGCTCAGCTGTGCAGAAGAAGAACAACAAGAAGAAGAAATATCTCGAAATATGTCCGTCAGGCCCCTTACCTTGAGATAAATCTGCAAATATCTCGGAAACGAAGCGAGCTATGGCAAAATGTTAAGAGACCTTTTTTGTAGAGAATTATGTTTCCTACAATTTAGGTTCTATGATATTTTTTGGTCAGAAGCGTAGTTTTCGAGATATATCGAGATATTTAAAAGTTCCGAAGCCGCACCAACATAATAGAGATACAGAAACACCGTGGCCCCTTTCTTTGAGATAACTCTGCACTAGTGCGAGCCGCAAATGCCACTTCGAGCTTAGCTGTGCAGAAGAAGAACAACAAGAAGAAGAAATATCTCGAAATATGTCCGTCAGGCCCCTTCCCTTGAGATAAATCTGCAAATATCTCGGGAACGATGCGAGCTATGGCAAAATGTTAAGAGACCTTTTTTGTAGAGAATTAAGTTTCCTACTTTTTATGTTGTATGATATTTTTTGATCAGATGCGTAGTTCTCGAGATATATCAAGATATTTAAAAGTTCCGAAGCCGCACCAACATAATAGAGATACAGAAACACCGTGGCCCCTTTCTTTGAGATAACTCTGCACTATTGCGAGCTTCAAATGCCACTTCCAGCTTAGCTGTGCAGAGGAAGAACAACAAGAAGAAGAAGTATCTCGAAATATGTCCGCCAGGCCCGTTCCTTTGAGCTGAATCTGCAAATATCTCGGAAACGAAGCGAGCTATGGCAAAATGTTAAGAGACGTTTTTTGTAGTGAATTATGTTTCCTACAATTTATGTTCTATGATATTTTTTGATCAGAAGCGTAGTTTTCGAGATATATCGAGATATTTAAAAGTTCCGAAGCCGCACCAACATAATAGAGATACAGAAACACCGTGGCTCCTTTCTTTGAGATAACTCTGCACTAGTGCGAGCCGCAAATGCCACTTCCAGCTTAGCTGTGCAGAAGAAGAACAACAAGAAGAAGAAATATCTCGAAATATGTCCATCAGGACCCTTCCCTTGAGATAAATCTGCAAATATCTCGGAAACGAAGCGAGCTATGGCAAAATGTTAAGAGACTTTTTTTGTAGAGAATAATGTTTGCTACAATTTACGTTCTATGATATTTTTTGATCAGAAGCGTAGTTTTCGAGATATATCGAGATATTTAAAAGTTCTGAAGCCGCACCAACATAATAGAGATACAGAAACACCGTGGCCCCTTTCTTTGAGATAACTCTGCACTATTGCGAGCTGCAAATGCCACTTCCAGCTTAGCTGCGCAGAAGAAGAACAACAAGAAGAAGAAATATCTCGAAATATGTCCGTCAGGCCCCTTCCCTTGAGATAAATCTGCAAATATCTCGGAGACGAAGCGAGCTATGGCAAAATGTTAAGAGACCTTATTTGCAGAGAATTAAGTTTGCTACTTTTTATGTTCTATGATATTTTTTGATCAGATGCGTAGTTCTCGAGATATATCAAGATATTTAAAAGTTCCGAAACCGCACCAACATAATAGAGATACAGAAACACCGTGGCCCCTTTCTTTGAGATAACTCTGCACTAGTGCGAGCCGCAAATGCCACTTCCAGCTTAGCTGTGCAGAAGAAGAACAACAAGAAGAAGAAATATCTCGAAATATGTCCGTCAGGCCCCTTCCCTTGAGATAAATCTGCAAATATCTCGGAAACGAAGCGAGCTATGGCAAAATGTTAAGAGACGTTTTTTGTAGAGAATTAAGTTTCCTACTTTTTATGTTCTATGAGATTTTTTGATCAGATGCGTAGTTCTCGAGATATATCAAGATATTTAAAAGTTCCGAAGCCGCACCAACATAATAGAGATACAGAAACACCGTGGCCCCTTTCTTTGAGATAACTCTGCACTATTGCGAGCTGCAAATGCCACTTCCAGCTTAGCTGTGCAGAGGAAGAACAACAAGAAGAAGAAATATCTCGAAATATGTCCGTCATGCCCCTTCCCTTGAGATATATCTGCAAATATCTCGGGAACGAAGCGAGCTATGGCAAAATGTTAAGAGACCTTTTTTGTAGAGAATTCTGTTTCCTACAATTTATGTTGTATGATATTTTTTGATCAGAAGCGTAGTTTTCGAGATATATCGAGATATTTAAAAGTTCCGAAGCCGCACCAACATAATAGGGATACAGAAACACCGTGGCCCCTTTCTTTGAGATAACTCTGCACTATTGCGACCTGCAAATGCCACTTCCAGCTCAGCTGTGCAGAAGAAGAACAACAAGAAGAAGAAATATCTCGAAATATGTCCGTCAGGCCCCTTCCCTTGAGATAAATCTGCAAATATCTCGGAAACGAAGCGAGCTATGGCAAAATGTTAAGAGACCGTTTTTGTAGAGAATTAAGTTTCCTACTTTTTATGTTCTATGATATTTTTTGATCAGATGCGTAGTTCTCGAGATATATCAAGATACTTAAAAGTTCCGAAGCCGCACCAACATAATAGAGATACAGAAACACCGTGGCCCCTTTCTTTGAGATAACTCTGCACTATTGCGAGCTGCAAATGCCACTTCCAGCTTAGCTGTGCAGAAGAAGAACAACAAGAAGAAGAAATATCTCGAAATATGTCCGTCAGGCCCCTTCCCTTGAGATATATCTGCAAATATCTCGGAAACGAAGCGAGCTATGGCAAAATGTTAAGAGACCTTTTTTGTAGAGAATTATGTTTCCTACAATATAGGTTCTATGATATTTTTTGACCAGAAGCGTAGTTTTCGAGATATATCGAGATATTTAAAAGTTCCGAAGCCGCACCAACATAATAGAGATACAGAAACACCGTGGCCCCTTTCTTTGAGATAACTCTGCACTAGTGCGAGCCGCAAATGCCACTTCCAGCTTAGCTGTGCAGAAGAAGAACAACAAGAAGAAGAAATATCTCGAAATATGTCCGTCAGGCCCCTTCCCTTCAGATAAATCTGCAAATATCTCGGAAACGAAGCGAGCTATGGCAAAATGTTTAGAGACCTTTCTTGTAGAGAATTAAGTTTCCTACTTTTTATGTAGTATGATATTTTTTGATCAGATGCGTAGTTCTCGAGATATATCAAGATATTTAAAAGTTCCGAAGCCGCACCAACATAATAGAGATACAGAAACACCGTGGCCCCTTTCTTTGAGATAACTCTGCACGATTGCGAGCTGGAAATGCCACTTCCAGTTTAGCTGTGCAGAAGAAGAACAACAAGAAGAAGAAATATCTCGAAATATGTCCATCAGGACCCTTCCCTTGAGATAAATCTGCAAATATCTCGGAAACGAAGCGAGCTATGGCAAAATGTTAAGAGACCTTTTTTGTAGAGAATAATGTTTCCTACAATTTACGATCTATGACATTTTTTGATCAGAAGCGTAGTTTTCGAGATATATCGAGATATTTAAAAGTTCCGAAGCCGCACCAACATAATAGAGATACAGAAACACCGTGGCCCCTTTCTTTGAGATAACTCTGCACTATTGCGACCTGCAAATGCCACTTCCAGCTCAGCTGTGCAGAAGAAGAACAACAAGAAGAAGAAATATCTCGAAATATGTCCGTCAGGCCCCTTCCCTTGAGATAAATCTGCAAATATCTCGGAAACGAAGCGAGCTATGGCAAAATGTTAAGAGACCTTTTTTGTAGAGAATTAAGCTTCCTACTTTTTATGTTCTATGATATTTTTTGATCAGATGCGTAGTTCTCGAGATATATCAAGATATTTAAAAGTTCCGAAGCCGCACCAACATAATAGAGATACAGAAACACCGTGGCCCCTTTCTTTGAGATAACTCTGCACTATTGCGAGCTGCAAATGCCACTTCCAGCTTAGCTGTGCAGAGGAAGAACAACAAGAAGAAGAAGTATCTCGAAATATGTCCGTCAGGCCCGTTCCTTTGAGCTGAATCTGCAAATATCTCGGAAACGAAGCGAGCTATGGCAAAATGTTAAGAGACCTTTTTTGTAGAGAATTAAGTTTCCTACTTTTTATGTTCTATGATATTTTTCGATCAGAGGCGTAGTTCTCGAGATATATCAAGATATTTAAAAGTTCCGAAGCCGCACCAACATAATAGAGATACAGAAACACCGTGGCCCCTTTCTTTGAGATAACTCTGCACGATTGCGAGCCGCAAATGCCACTTCCAGTTTAGCTGTGCAGAAGAAGAACAACAAGAAGAAGAAATATCTCGAAATATGTCCATCAGGACCCTTCCCTTGAGATAAATCTGCAAATATCTCGGAAACGAAGCGAGCTATGGCAAAATGTTAAGAGACCTTTTTTGTAGAGAATAATGTTTCCTACAATTTACGCTCTATGATATTTTTTGATCAGAAGCGTAGTTTTCGAGATATATCGAAATATTTAAAAGTTCCGAAGCCGCACCAACATAATAGAGATACAGAAACACCGTGGCCCCTTTCTTTGAGATAACTCTGCACTATTGCGAGCTGCAAATGCCACTTCCAGCTTAGCTGTGCAGAAGAAGAACAACAAGAAGAAGAAATATCTCGAAATATGTCCGTCAGGCCCCTTCCCTTGAGATATATCTGCAAATATCTCGGAAACGAAGCGAGCTATGGCAAAATGTTAAGAGACCTTTTTTGTAGAGAATTATGTTTCCTACAATTTAGGTTCTATGATATTTTTTGGTCAGAAGCGTAGTTTTCGAGATATATCGAGATATTTAAAAGTTCCGAAGCCGCACCAACATAATAGAGGTACAGAAACACCGTGGCCCCTTTCTTTGAGATAACTCTGCACTAGTGCGAGCCGCAAATGCCACTTCGAGCTTAGCTGTGCAGAAGAAGAACAACAAGAAGAAGAAATATCTCGAAATATGTCCGTCAGGCCCCTTCCCTTGAGATAAATCTGCAAATATCTCGGGAACGAAGCGAGCTATGGCAAAATGTTAAGAGACCTTTTTTGTAGAGAATTAAGTTTCCTACTTTTTATGTTCTATGATATTTTTTGATCAGATGCGTAGTTCTCGAGATATATCAAGATATTTAAAAGTTCCGAAGCCGCACCAACATAATAGAGATACAGAAACACCGTGGCCCCTTTCTTTGAGATAACTCTGCACTATTGCGAGCTTCAAATGCCACTTCCAGCTTAGCTGTGCAGAAGAAGAACAACAAGAAGAAGAAATATCTCGAAATATGTCCATCAGGACCCTTCCCTTGAGATAAATCTGCAAATATCTCGGAAACGAAGCGAGCTATGGCAAAATGTTACGAGACCTTTTTTGTAGAGAATAATGTTTCCTACAATTTACGTTCTATGACATTTTTTGATCAGAAGCGTAGTTTTCGAGATATATCGAGATATTTAAAAGTTCCGAAGCCGCACCAACATAATAGAGATACAGAAACACCGTCGCCCCTTTCTTTGAGATAACTCTGCACTATTGCGAGCTGCAAATGCCACTTCCAGCTTAGCTGTGCAGAGGAAGAACAACAAGAAGAAGAAGTATCTCGAAATATGTCCGTCAGGCCCGTTCCTTTGAGCTGAATCTGCAAATATCTCGGAAACGAAGCGAGCTATGGCAAAATGTTTAGAGACGTTTTTTGTAGTGAATTATGTTTCCTACAATTTATGTTCTATGATATTTTTTGATCAGAAGCGTAGTTTTCGAGATATATCGAGATATTTAAAAGTTCCGAAGCCGCACCAACATAATAGAGATACAGAAACACCGTGGCTCCTTTCTTTGAGATAACTCTGCACTAGTGCGAGCCGCAAATGCCACTTCCAGCTTAGCTGTGCAGAAGAAGAACAACAAGAAGAAGAAATATCTCGAAATATGTCCGACAGGCCCCTTCCCTTGAGATAAATCTGCAAATATCTCGGAAACGAAGCGAGCTATGGCGAAATGTTAACAGACCTTTTTTGTAGAGAATTAAGTTTCCTACTTTTTATCTTCTACGATATTTTTTGATCAGATGCGTAGTTCTCGAGATATATCAAGATATTTAAAAGTTCCGAAGCCGCACCAACATAATAGAGATACAGAAACACCGTGGCCCCTTTCTTTGAGATAACTCTGCACTATTGCGCGCTGCAAATGCCACTTCCAGCTTAGCTGTGCAGAAGAAGAACAACAAGAAGAAGAAATATCTCGAAATATGTCCGTCAGGCCCCTTCCCTTGAGATAAATCTGCAAATATCTCGGAAACGAAGCGAGCTATGGCAAAATGTTAAGAGACCTTTTTTGTAGAGAATTAAGTTTCCTACAATTTATGTTCTATGATATTTTTTGATCAGAAGCGTAGTTTTCGAGATATATCGAGATATTTAAAAGTTCCGAAGCCGCACCAACATAATAGAGATACAGAAACACCGTGGCCCCTTTCTTTGAGATAACTCTGCACTATTGCGAGCTGCAAATGCCACTTCCAGCTTAGCTGTGCAGAGGAAGAACAACAAGAAGAAGAAGTATCTCGAAATATGTCCGTCAGGCCCGTTCCTTTGAGCTGAATCTGCAAATATCTCGGAAACGAAGCGAGCTATGGCAAAATGTTTAGAGACGTTTTTTGTAGTGAATTATGTTTCCTACAATTTATGTTCTATGATATTTTTTGATCAGAAGCGTAGTTTTCGAGATATATCGAGATATTTAAAAGTTCCGAAGCCGCACCAACATAATAGAGATACAGAAACACCGTGGCTCCTTTCTTTGAGATAACTCTGCACTAGTGCGAGCCGCAAATGCCACTTCCAGCTTAGCTGTGCAGAAGAAGAACAACAAGAAGAAGAAATATCTCGAAATATGTCCGACAGGCCCCTTCCCTTGAGATAAATCTGCAAATATCTCGGAAACAAAGCGAGCTATGGCGAAATGTTAAGAGACCTTTTTTGTAGAGAATTAAGTTTCCTACTTTTTATCTTCTACGATATTTTTTGATCAGATGCGTAGTTCTCGAGATATATCAAGATATTTAAAAGTTCCGAAGCCGCACCAACATAATAGAGATACAGAAACACCGTGGCCCCTTTCTTTGAGATAACTCTGCACTATTGCGCGCTGCAAATGCCACTTCCAGCTTAGCTGTGCAGAAGAAGAACAACAAGAAGAAGAAATATCTCGAAATATGTCCGTCAGGCCCCATCCCTTGAGATAAATCTGCAAATATCTCGGAAACGAAGCGAGCTATGGCAAAATGTTAAGAGACCTTTTTTGTAGAGAATTAAGTTTCCTACAATTTATGTTCTATGATATTTTTTGATCAGAAGCGTAGTTTTCGAGATATATCGAGATATTTAAAAGTTCCGAAGCCGCACCAACATAATAGAGATACAGAAACACCGTGGCCCCTTTCTTTGAGATAACTCTGCACGATTGCGAGCTGGAAATGCCACTTCCAGTTTAGCTGTGCAGAAGAAGAACAACAAGAAGAAGAAATATCTCGAAATATGTCCATCAGGACCCTTCCCTTGAGATAAATCTGCAAATATCTCGGAAACGAAGCGAGCTATGGCAAAATGTTAAGAGACCTTTTCTGTAGAGAATAATGTTTGCTACAATTTACGTTCTATGATATTTTTTGATCAGAAGCGTAGTTTTCGAGATATATCGAGATATTTAAAAGTTCCGAAGCCGCACCAACATAATAGAGATACAGAAACACCGTGGCCCCTTTCTTTGAGATAACTCTGCACTATTGCGACCTGCAAATGCCACTTCCAGCTCAGCTGTGCAGAAGAAGAACAACAAGAAGAAGAAATATCTCGAAATATGTCCGTCAGGCCCCTTCCCTTGAGATAAATCTGCAAATATCTCGGAAACGAAGCGAGCTATGGCAAAATGTTAAGAGACCGTTTTTGTAGAGAATTAAGTTTCCTACTTTTTATGTTCTATGATATTTTTTAATCAGATGCGTAGTTCTCGAGATATATCAAGATATTTAAAAGTTCCGAAGCCGCACCAACATAATAGAGACACAGAAACACCGTGGCCCCTTTCTTTGAGATAACTCTGCACTATTGCGAGCTGCAAATGCCACTTCCAGCTTAGCTGTGCAGAAGAAGAACAACAAGAAGAAGAAATATCTCGAAATATGTCCGTCAGGCCCCTTCCCTTGAGATATATCTGCAAATATCTCGGAAACGAAGCGAGCTATGGCAAAATGTTAAGAGACCTTTTTTGTAGAGAATTATGTTTCCTACAATATAGGTTCTATGATATTTTTTGACCAGAAGCGTAGTTTTCGAGATATATCGAGATATTTAAAAGTTCCGAAGCCGCACCAACATAATAGAGATACAGAAACACCGTGGCTCCTTTCTTTGAGATAACTCTGCACTAGTGCGAGCCGCAAATGCCACTTCCAGCTTAGCTGTGCAGAAGAAGAACAACAAGAAGAAGAAATATCTCGAAATATGTCCGACAGGCCCCTTCCCTTGAGATAAATCTGCAAATATCTCGGAAACGAAGCGAGCTATGGCGAAATGTTAACAGACCTTTTTTGTAGAGAATTAAGTTTCCTACTTTTTATCTTCTACGATATTTTTTGATCAGATGCGTAGTTCTCGAGATATATCAAGATATTTAAAAGTTCCGAAGCCGCACCAACATAATAGAGATACAGAAACACCGTGGCCCCTTTCTTTGAGATAACTCTGCACTATTGCGAGCTGCAAATGCCACTTCCAGCTTAGCTGTGCAGAAGAAGAACAACAAGAAGAAGAAATATCTCGAAATATGTCCGTCAGGCCCCTTCCCTTGAGATATATCTGCAAATATCTCGGAAACGAAGCGAGCTATGGCAAAATGTTAAGAGACCTTTTTTGTAGAGAATTATGTTTCCTACAATATAGGTTCTATGATATTTTTTGACCAGAAGCGTAGTTTTCGAGATATATCGAGATATTTAAAAGTTCCGAAGCCGCACCAACATAATAGAGATACAGAAACACCGTGGCTCCTTTCTTTGAGATAACTCTGCACTAGTGCGAGCCGCAAATGCCACTTCCAGCTTAGCTGTGCAGAAGAAGAACAACAAGAAGAAGAAATATCTCGAAATATGTCCGTCAGGCCCCTTCCCTTGAGATAAATCTGCAAATATCTCGGGAACGAAGCGAGCTATGGCAAAATGTTAAGAGACCTTTTTTGTAGAGAATTAAGTTTCCTACTTTTTATGTTCTATGATATTTTTTGATCAGATGCGTAGTTCTCGAGATATATCAAGATATTTAAAAGTTCCGAAGCCGCACCAACATAATAGAGATACAGAAACACCGTGGCCCCTTTCTTTGAGATAACTCTGCACTATTGCGAGCTTCAAATGCCACTTCCAGCTTAGCTGTGCAGAAGAAGAACAACAAGAAGAAGAAATATCTCGAAATATGTCCATCAGGACCCTTCCCTTGAGATAAATCTGCAAATATCTCGGAAACGAAGCGAGCTATGGCAAAATGTTACGAGACCTTTTTTGTAGAGAATAATGTTTCCTACAATTTACGTTCTATGACATTTTTTGATCAGAAGCGTAGTTTTCGAGATATATCGAGATATTTAAAAGTTCCGAAGCCGCACCAACATAATAGAGATACAGAAACACCGTCGCCCCTTTCTTTGAGATAACTCTGCACTATTGCGAGCTGCAAATGCCACTTCCAGCTTAGCTGTGCAGAGGAAGAACAACAAGAAGAAGAAGTATCTCGAAATATGTCCGTCAGGCCCGTTCCTTTGAGCTGAATCTGCAAATATCTCGGAAACGAAGCGAGCTATGGCAAAATGTTTAGAGACGTTTTTTGTAGTGAATTATGTTTCCTACAATTTATGTTCTATGATATTTTTTGATCAGAAGCGTAGTTTTCGAGATATATCGAGATATTTAAAAGTTCCGAAGCCGCACCAACATAATAGAGATACAGAAACACCGTGGCTCCTTTCTTTGAGATAACTCTGCACTAGTGCGAGCCGCAAATGCCACTTCCAGCTTAGCTGTGCAGAAGAAGAACAACAAGAAGAAGAAATATCTCGAAATATGTCCGACAGGCCCCTTCCCTTGAGATAAATCTGCAAATATCTCGGAAACGAAGCGAGCTATGGCGAAATGTTAACAGACCTTTTTTGTAGAGAATTAAGTTTCCTACTTTTTATCTTCTACGATATTTTTTGATCAGATGCGTAGTTCTCGAGATATATCAAGATATTTAAAAGTTCCGAAGCCGCACCAACATAATAGAGATACAGAAACACCGTGGCCCCTTTCTTTGAGATAACTCTGCACTATTGCGCGCTGCAAATGCCACTTCCAGCTTAGCTGTGCAGAAGAAGAACAACAAGAAGAAGAAATATCTCGAAATATGTCCGTCAGGCCCCTTCCCTTGAGATAAATCTGCAAATATCTCGGAAACGAAGCGAGCTATGGCAAAATGTTAAGAGACCTTTTTTGTAGAGAATTAAGTTTCCTACAATTTATGTTCTATGATATTTTTTGATCAGAAGCGTAGTTTTCGAGATATATCGAGATATTTAAAAGTTCCGAAGCCGCACCAACATAATAGAGATACAGAAACACCGTGGCCCCTTTCTTTGAGATAACTCTGCACTATTGCGAGCTGCAAATGCCACTTCCAGCTTAGCTGTGCAGAGGAAGAACAACAAGAAGAAGAAGTATCTCGAAATATGTCCGTCAGGCCCGTTCCTTTGAGCTGAATCTGCAAATATCTCGGAAACGAAGCGAGCTATGGCAAAATGTTTAGAGACGTTTTTTGTAGTGAATTATGTTTCCTACAATTTATGTTCTATGATATTTTTTGATCAGAAGCGTAGTTTTCGAGATATATCGAGATATTTAAAAGTTCCGAAGCCGCACCAACATAATAGAGATACAGAAACACCGTGGCTCCTTTCTTTGAGATAACTCTGCACTAGTGCGAGCCGCAAATGCCACTTCCAGCTTAGCTGTGCAGAAGAAGAACAACAAGAAGAAGAAATATCTCGAAATATGTCCGACAGGCCCCTTCCCTTGAGATAAATCTGCAAATATCTCGGAAACAAAGCGAGCTATGGCGAAATGTTAAGAGACCTTTTTTGTAGAGAATTAAGTTTCCTACTTTTTATCTTCTACGATATTTTTTGATCAGATGCGTAGTTCTCGAGATATATCAAGATATTTAAAAGTTCCGAAGCCGCACCAACATAATAGAGATACAGAAACACCGTGGCCCCTTTCTTTGAGATAACTCTGCACTATTGCGCGCTGCAAATGCCACTTCCAGCTTAGCTGTGCAGAAGAAGAACAACAAGAAGAAGAAATATCTCGAAATATGTCCGTCAGGCCCCATCCCTTGAGATAAATCTGCAAATATCTCGGAAACGAAGCGAGCTATGGCAAAATGTTAAGAGACCTTTTTTGTAGAGAATTAAGTTTCCTACAATTTATGTTCTATGATATTTTTTGATCAGAAGCGTAGTTTTCGAGATATATCGAGATATTTAAAAGTTCCGAAGCCGCACCAACATAATAGAGATACAGAAACACCGTGGCCCCTTTCTTTGAGATAACTCTGCACGATTGCGAGCTGGAAATGCCACTTCCAGTTTAGCTGTGCAGAAGAAGAACAACAAGAAGAAGAAATATCTCGAAATATGTCCATCAGGACCCTTCCCTTGAGATAAATCTGCAAATATCTCGGAAACGAAGCGAGCTATGGCAAAATGTTAAGAGACCTTTTCTGTAGAGAATAATGTTTGCTACAATTTACGTTCTATGATATTTTTTGATCAGAAGCGTAGTTTTCGAGATATATCGAGATATTTAAAAGTTCCGAAGCCGCACCAACATAATAGAGATACAGAAACACCGTGGCCCCTTTCTTTGAGATAACTCTGCACTATTGCGACCTGCAAATGCCACTTCCAGCTCAGCTGTGCAGAAGAAGAACAACAAGAAGAAGAAATATCTCGAAATATGTCCGTCAGGCCCCTTCCCTTGAGATAAATCTGCAAATATCTCGGAAACGAAGCGAGCTATGGCAAAATGTTAAGAGACCGTTTTTGTAGAGAATTAAGTTTCCTACTTTTTATGTTCTATGATATTTTTTAATCAGATGCGTAGTTCTCGAGATATATCAAGATATTTAAAAGTTCCGAAGCCGCACCAACATAATAGAGACACAGAAACACCGTGGCCCCTTTCTTTGAGATAACTCTGCACTATTGCGAGCTGCAAATGCCACTTCCAGCTTAGCTGTGCAGAAGAAGAACAACAAGAAGAAGAAATATCTCGAAATATGTCCGTCAGGCCCCTTCCCTTGAGATATATCTGCAAATATCTCGGAAACGAAGCGAGCTATGGCAAAATGTTAAGAGACCTTTTTTGTAGAGAATTATGTTTCCTACAATATAGGTTCTATGATATTTTTTGACCAGAAGCGTAGTTTTCGAGATATATCGAGATATTTAAAAGTTCCGAAGCCGCACCAACATAATAGAGATACAGAAACACCGTGGCTCCTTTCTTTGAGATAACTCTGCACTAGTGCGAGCCGCAAATGCCACTTCCAGCTTAGCTGTGCAGAAGAAGAACAACAAGAAGAAGAAATATCTCGAAATATGTCCGACAGGCCCCTTCCCTTGAGATAAATCTGCAAATATCTCGGAAACGAAGCGAGCTATGGCGAAATGTTAACAGACCTTTTTTGTAGAGAATTAAGTTTCCTACTTTTTATCTTCTACGATATTTTTTGATCAGATGCGTAGTTCTCGAGATATATCAAGATATTTAAAAGTTCCGAAGCCGCACCAACATAATAGAGATACAGAAACACCGTGGCCCCTTTCTTTGAGATAACTCTGCACTATTGCGAGCTGCAAATGCCACTTCCAGCTTAGCTGTGCAGAAGAAGAACAACAAGAAGAAGAAATATCTCGAAATATGTCCGTCAGGCCCCTTCCCTTGAGATATATCTGCAAATATCTCGGAAACGAAGCGAGCTATGGCAAAATGTTAAGAGACCTTTTTTGTAGAGAATTATGTTTCCTACAATATAGGTTCTATGATATTTTTTGACCAGAAGCGTAGTTTTCGAGATATATCGAGATATTTAAAAGTTCCGAAGCCGCACCAACATAATAGAGATACAGAAACACCGTGGCTCCTTTCTTTGAGATAACTCTGCACTAGTGCGAGCCGCAAATGCCACTTCCAGCTTAGCTGTGCAGAAGAAGAACAACAAGAAGAAGAAATATCTCGAAATATGTCCGACAGGCCCCTTCCCTTGAGATAAATCTGCAAATATCTCGGAAACGAAGCGAGCTATGGCGAAATGTTAACAGACCTTTTTTGTAGAGAATTAAGTTTCCTACTTTTTATCTTCTACGATATTTTTTGATCAGATGCGTAGTTCTCGAGATATATCAAGATATTTAAAAGTTCCGAAGCCGCACCAACATAATAGAGATACAGAAACACCGTGGCCCCTTTCTTTGAGATAACTCTGCACTATTGCGCGCTGCAAATGCCACTTCCAGCTTAGCTGTGCAGAAGAAGAACAACAAGAAGAAGAAATATCTCGAAATATGTCCGTCAGGCCCCTTCCCTTGAGATAAATCTGCAAATATCTCGGAAACGAAGCAAGCTATGGCAAAATGTTAAGAGACCTTTTTTGTAGAGAATTAAGTTTCCTACAATTTATGTTCTATGATATTTTTTGATCAGAAGCGTAGTTTTCGAGATATATCGAGATATTTAAAAGTTCCGAAGCCGCACCAACATAATAGAGATACAGAAACACCGTGGCCCCTTTCTTTGAGATAACTCTGCACGATTGCGAGCTGGAAATGCCACTTCCAGTTTAGCTGTGCAGAAGAAGAACAACAAGAAGAAGAAATATCTCGAAATATGTCCATCAGGACCCTTCCCTTGAGATAAATCTGCAAATATCTCGGAAACGAAGCGAGCTATGGCAAAATGTTAAGAGACCGTTTTTGTAGAGAATTAAGTTTCCTACTTTTTATGTTCTATGATATTTTTTAATCAGATGCGTAGTTCTCGAGATATATCAAGATATTTAAAAGTTCCGAAGCCGCACCAACATAATAGAGATACAGAAACACCGTGGCCCCTTTCTTTGAGATAACTCTGCACTATTGCGAGCTGCAAATGCCACTTCCAGCTTAGCTGTGCAGAAGAAGAACAACAAGAAGAAGAAATATCTCGAAATATGTCCGTCAGGCCCCTTCCCTTGAGATATATCTGCAAATATCTCGGAAACGAAGCGAGCTATGGCAAAATGTTAAGAGACCTTTTTTGTAGAGAATTATGTTTCCTACAATATAGGTTCTATGATATTTTTTGACCAGAAGCGTAGTTTTCGAGATATATCGAGATATTTAAAAGTTCCGAAGCCGCACCAACATAATAGAGATACAGAAACACCGTGGCCCCTTTCTTTGAGATAACTCTGCACTAGTGCGAGCCGCAAATGCCACTTCCAGCTTAGCTGTGCAGAAGAAGAACAACAAGAAGAAGAAATATCTCGAAATATGTCCGTCAGGCCCCTTCCCTTGAGATAAATCTGCAAATATCTCGGAAACGAAGCGAGCTATGGCAAAATGTTTAGAGACCTTTCTTGTAGAGAATTAAGTTTCCTACTTTTTATGTAGTATGATATTTTTTGATCAGATGCGTAGTTCTCGAGATATATCGAGATATTTAAAAGTTCCGAAGCCGCACCAACATAATAGAGATACAGAAACACCGTGGCCCCTTTCTTTGAGATAACTCTGCACGATTGCGAGCTGGAAATGCCACTTCCAGTTTAGCTGTGCAGAAGAAGAACAACAAGAAGAAGAAATATCTCGAAATATGTCCATCAGGACCCTTCCCTTGAGATAAATCTGCAAATATCTCGGAAACGAAGCGAGCTATGGCAAAATGTTAAGAGACCTTTTTTGTAGAGAATAATGTTTCCTACAATTTACGTTCTATGACATTTTTTGATCAGAAGCGTAGTTTTCGAGATATATCGAGATATTTAAAAGTTCCGAAGCCGCACCAACATAATAGAGATACAGAAACACCGTGGCCCCTTTCTTTGAGATAACTCTGCACTATTGCGACCTGCAAATGCCACTTTCAGCTCAGCTGTGCAGAAGAAGAACAACAAGAAGAAGAAATATCTCGAAATATGTCCGTCAGGCCCCTTCCCTTGAGATAAATCTGCAAATATCTCGGAAACGAAGCGAGCTATGGCAAAATGTTAAGAGACCGTTTTTGTAGAGAATTAAGTTTCCTACTTTTTATGTTCTATGATATTTTTTAATCAGATGCGTAGTTCTCGAGATATATCAAGATATTTAAAAGTTCCGAAGCCGCACCAACATAATAGAGATACAGAAACACCGTGGCCCCTTTCTTTGAGAAAACTCTGCACTATTGCGACCTGCAAATGCCACTTCCAGCTCAGCTGTGCAGAAGAAGAACAACAAGAAGAAGAAATATCTCGAAATATGTCCGTCAGGCCCCTTCCCTTGAGATAAATCTGCAAATATCTCGGAAACGAAGCGAGCTATGGCAAAATGTTAAGAGACCTTTTTTGTAGAGAATTATGTTTCCTACAATTTATGTTCTATGATATTTTTTGATCAGAAGCGTAGTTTTCGAGATATATCGAGATATTTAAAAGTTCCGAAGCCGCACCAACATAATAGAGATACAGAAACACCGTGGCCCCTTTCTTTGAGATAACTCTGCACTATTGCGAGCTGCAAATGCCACTTCCAGCTTAGCTGTGCAGAAGAAGAACAACAAGAAGAAGAAATATCTCGAAATATGTCCGTCAGGCCCCGTCCCTTGAGAGAAATCTGCAAATATCTCGGAAACGAAGCGAGCTATGGCAAAATGTTTAGAGACCTTTCTTGTAGAGAATTAAGTTTCCTACTTTTTATGTAGTATGATATTTTTTGATCAGATGCGTAGTTCTCGAGATATATCAAGATATTTAAAAGTTCCGAAGCCGCACCAACATAATAGAGATACAGAAACACCGTGGCCCCTTTCTTTGAGATAACTCTGCACGATTGCGAGCTGGAAATGCCACTTCCAGTTTAGCTGTGCAGAAGAAGAACAACAAGAAGAAGAAATATCTCGAAATATGTCCATCAGGACCCTTCCCTTGAGATAAATCTGCAAATATCTCGGAAACGAAGCGAGCTATGGCAAAATGTTAAGAGACCTTTTTTGTAGAGAATAATGTTTCCTACAATTTACGTTCTATGACATTTTTTGATCAGAAGCGTAGTTTTCGAGATATATCGAGATATTTAAAAGTTCCGAAGCCGCACCAACATAATAGAGATACAGAAACACCGTGGCCCCTTTCTTTGAGATAACTCTGCACTATTGCGACCTGCAAATGCCACTTTCAGCTCAGCTGTGCAGAAGAAGAACAACAAGAAGAAGAAATATCTCGAAATATGTCCGTCAGGCCCCTTCCCTTGAGATAAATCTGCAAATATCTCGGAAACGAAGCGAGCTATGGCAAAATGTTAAGAGACCGTTTTTGTAGAGAATTAAGTTTCCTACTTTTTATGTTCTATGATATTTTTTAATCAGATGCGTAGTTCTCGAGATATATCAAGATATTTAAAAGTTCCGAAGCCGCACCAACATAATAGAGATACAGAAACACCGTGGCCCCTTTCTTTGAGATAACTCTGCACTATTGCGACCTGCAAATGCCACTTCCAGCTCAGCTGTGCAGAAGAAGAACAACAAGAAGAAGAAATATCTCGAAATATGTCCGTCAGGCCCCTTCCCTTGAGATAAATCTGCAAATATCTCGGAAACGAAGCGAGCTATGGCAAAATGTTAAGAGACCTTTTTTGTAGAGAATTATGTTTCCTACAATTTATGTTCTATGATATTTTTTGATCAGAAGCGTAGTTTTCGAGATATATCGAGATATTTAAAAGTTCCGAAGCCGCACCAACATAATAGAGATACAGAAACACCGTGGCCCCTTTCTTTGAGATAACTCTGCACTATTGCGAGCTGCAAATGCCACTTCCAGCTTAGCTGTGCAGAAGAAGAACAACAAGAAGAAGAAATATCTCGAAATATGTCCGTCAGGCCCCGTCCCTTGAGAGAAATCTGCAAATATCTCGGAAACGAAGCGAGCTATGGCAAAATGTTTAGAGACCTTTCTTGTAGAGAATTAAGTTTCCTACTTTTTATGTAGTATGATATTTTTTGATCAGATGCGTAGTTCTCGAGATATATCAAGATATTTAAAAGTTCCGAAGCCGCACCAACATAATAGAGATACAGAAACACCGTGGCCCCTTTCTTTGAGATAACTCTGCACGATTGCGAGCTGGAAATGCCACTTCCAGTTTAGCTGTGCAGAAGAAGAACAACAAGAAGAAGAAATATCTCGAAATATGTCCATCAGGACCCTTCCCTTGAGATAAATCTGCAAATATCTCGGAAACGAAGCGAGCTATGGCAAAATGTTAAGAGACCTTTTTTGTAGAGAATAATGTTTCCTACAATTTACGTTCTATGACATTTTTTGATCAGAAGCGTAGTTTTCGAGATATATCGAGATATTTAAAAGTTCCGAAGCCGCACCAACATAATAGAGATACAGAAACACCGTGGCCCCTTTCTTTGAGATAACTCTGCACTATTGCGAGCTGCAAATGCCACTTCCAGCTTAGCTGTGCAGAAGAAGAACAACAAGAAGAAGAAATATCTCGAAATATGTCCGTCAGGCCCCGTCCCTTGAGAGAAATCTGCAAATATCTCGGAAACGAAGCGAGCTATGGCAAAATGTTTAGAGACCTTTCTTGTAGAGAATTAAGTTTCCTACTTTTTATGTAGTATGATATTTTTTGATCAGATGCGTAGTTCTCGAGATATATCAAGATATTTAAAAGTTCCGAAGCCGCACCAACATAATAGAGATACAGAAACACCGTGGCCCCTTTCTTTGAGATAACTCTGCACGATTGCGAGCTGGAAATGCCACTTCCAGTTTAGCTGTGCAGAAGAAGAACAACAAGAAGAAGAAATATCTCGAAATATGTCCATCAGGACCCTTCCCTTGAGATAAATCTGCAAATATCTCGGAAACGAAGCGAGCTATGGCAAAATGTTAAGAGACCTTTTTTGTAGAGAATAATGTTTCCTACAATCTACGTTCTATGACATTTTTTGATCAGAAGCGTAGTTTTCGAGATATATCGAGATATTTAAAAGTTCCGAAGCCGCACCAACATAATAGAGATACAGAAACACCGTGGCCCCTTTCTTTGAGATAACTCTGCACTAGTGCGAGCCGCAAATGCCACTTCCAGCTTAGCTGTGCAGAAGAAGAACAACAAGAAGAAGAAATATCTCGAAATATGTCCGTCAGGCCCCTTCCCTTGAGATAAATCTGCAAATATCTCGGAAACGAAGCGAGCTATGGCAAAATGTTAAGAGACCTTTTTTGTAGAGAATTAAGTTTCCTACTTTTTATGTTCTATGATATTTTTCGATCAGAGGCGTAGTTCTCGAGATATATCAAGATATTTAAAAGTTCCGAAGCCGCACCAACATAATAGAGATACAGAAACACCGTGGCCCCTTTCTTTGAGATAACTCTGCACGATTGCGAGCTGGAAATGCCACTTCCAGTTTAGCTGTGCAGAAGAAGAACAACAAGAAGAAGAAATATCTCGAAATATATCCATCAGGACCCTTCCCTTGAGATAAATCTGCAAATATCTCGGAAACGAAGCGAGCTATGGCAAAATGTTAAGAGACCTTTTTTGTAGAGAATTAAGTTTCCTACTTTTTATGTTCTATGATATTTTTTGATCAGATGCGTAGTTCTCGAGATATATCAAGATATTTAAAAGTTCCGAAGCCGCACCAACATAATAGAGATACAGAAACACCGTGGCCCCTTTCTTTGAGATAACTCTGCACTATTGCGAGCTGCAAATGCCACTTCCAGCTTAGCTGTGCAGAAGAAGAACAACAAGAAGAAGAAATATCTCGAAATATGTCCGTCAGGCCCCTTCCCTTGAGATAAATCTGCAAATATCTCGGAAACGAAGAGAGCTATGGCAAAATGTTAAGAGACCTTTTTTGTAGAGAATTAAGTTTCCTACTTTTCATGTTCTACGATATTTTTTGATCAGATGCGTAGTTCTCGAGATATATCAAGATATTTAAAAGTTCCGAAGCAGCACCAACATAATAGAGATACAGAAACACCGTGGCCCCTTTCTTTGAGATAACTCTGCACTATTGCGAGCTGTAAATGCCACTTCCAGCTTAGCTGTGCAGAAGAAGAACAACAAGAAGAAGAAATATCTCGAAATATGTCCGGCAGGCCCCTTCCCTTGAGATATATCTGCAAATATCTCGGAAACGAAGCGAGCTATGGCAAAATGTTAAGATACCTTTTTTGTAGAGAATTATGTTTCCTACAATTTATGTTCTATGATATTTTTTGATCAGATGCGTAGTTCTCGAGATATATCAAGATATTTAAAAGTTCCGAAGCCGCACCAACATAATAGAGATACAGAAACACCGTGGCCCCTTTCTTTGAGATAACTCTGCACTATTGCGAGCTGCAAATGCCACTTCCAGCTTAGCTGTGCAGAGGAAGAACAACAAGAAGAAGAAATATCTCGAAATATGTCCGTCAGGCCAGTTCCTTTGAGTTGAATCTGCAAATATCTCGGAAACGAAGCGAGCTATGGCAAAATGTTAAGAGACGTTTTTTGTAGAGAATTATGTTTCCTACAATTTATGTTCTATGATATTTTTTGATCAGAAGCGTAGTTTTCGAGATATATCGAGATATTTAAAAGTTCCGAAGCCGCACCAACATAATAGAGATACAGAAACACCGTGGCCCCTTTCTTTGAGATAACTCTGCACTATTGCGACCTGCAAATGCCACTTCCAGCTCAGCTGTGCAGGAGAAGAACAACAAGAAGAAGAAATATCTCGAAATATGTCCGTCAGGCCCCTTCCCTTGAGATAAATCTGCAAATATCTCGGAAACGAAGCGAGCTATGGCAAAATGTTAAGAGACCTTTTTTGTAGAGAATTAAGTTTCCTACTTTTTATGTTCTATGATATTTTTTGATCAGATGCGTAGTTCTCGAGATATATCAAGATATTTAAAAGTTCCGAAACCGCACCAACATAATGGAGATACAGAAACACCGTGGCCCCTTTCTTTGAGATAACTCTGCACTATTGCGAGCTGCAAATGCCACTTCCAGCTTAGCTGTGCAGAGGAAGAACAACAAGAAGAAGAAGTATCTCGAAATATGTCCGTCAGGCCCGTTCCTTTGAGCTGAATCTGCAAATATCTCGGAAACGAAGCGAGCTATGGCAAAATGTTAAGAGACGTTTTTTGTAGAGAATTATGTTTCCTACAATTTATGTTCTATGATATTTTTTGATCAGAAGCGTAGTTTTCGAGATATATCGAGATATTTAAAAGTTCCGAAGCCGCACCAACATAATAGAGATACAGAAACACCGTGGCCCCTTTCTTTGAGATAACTCTGCACTAGTGCGAGCCGCAAATGCCACTTCCAGCTTAGCTGTGCAGAAGAAGAACAACAAGAAGAAGAAATATCTCGAAATATGTCCGTCAGGCCCCTTCCCTTGAGATAAATCTGCAAATATCTCGGAAACGAAGCGAGCTATGGCAAAATATTAAGAGACCGTTTTTGTAGAGAATTAAGTTTCCTACTTTTTATGTTCTATGATATTTTTTGATCAGATGCGTAGTTCTCGAGATATATCAAGATATTTAAAAGTTCCGAAGCCGCACCAACATAATAGAGATACAGAAACACCGTGGCTCCTTTCTTTGAGATAAGTCTGCACTAGTGCGAGCCGCAAATGCCACTTCCAGCTTAGCTGTGCAGAAGAAGAACAACAAGAAGAAGAAATATCTCGAAATATGTCCGTCAGGCCCCTTCCCTTGAGATAAATCTGCAAATATCTCGGAAACGAAGCGAGCTATGGCAAAATATTAAGAGACCGTTTTTGTAGAGAATTAAGTTTCCTATAATTTATGTTCTATGATATTTTTTGATCAGATGCGTAGTTCTCGAGATATATCAAGATATTTAAAAGTTCCGAAACCGCACCAACATAACAGAGATACAGAAACACCGTGGCCCCTTTCTTTGAGATAACTCTGCAGCAGTGCGAGCCGCAAATGCCGCTTCCAGCTTAGCTGTGCAGAAGAAGAACAACAAGAAGAAGAAATATCTCGAAATATGTCCGTCAGGCCCCTTCCCTTGAGATAAATCTGCAAATATCTCGGAAACGAAGAGAGCTATGGCAAAATGTTAAGAGACCTTTTTTGTAGAGAATTAAGTTTCCTACTTTTCATGTTCTACGATATTTTTTGATCAGATGCGTAGTTCTCGAGATATATCAAGATATTTAAAAGTTCCGAAGCAGCACCAACATAATAGAGATACAGAAACACCGTGGCCCCTTTCTTTGAGATAACTCTGCACTATTGCGAGCCGCAAATGCCGCTTCCAGCTTAGCTGTGCAGAAGAAGAACAACAAGAAGAAGAAATATCTCGAAATATGTCCGTCAGGCCCGTTCCTTTGAGCTGAATCTGCAAATATCTCGGAAACGAAGCGAGCTATGGCAAAATGTTAAGAGACGTTTTTTGTAGAGAATTATGTTTCCTACAATTTATGTTCTATGATATTTTTTGATCAGAAGCGTAGTTTTCGAGATATATCGAGATATTTAAAAGTTCCGAAACCGCACCAACATAATAGAGATACAGAAACACCGTGGCCCCTTTCTTTGAGATAACTCTGCACTAGTGCGAGCCGCAAATGCCACTTCCAGCTTAGCTGTGCAGAAGAAGAACAACAAGAAGAAGAAATATCTCGAAATATGTCCGTCAGGCCCCTTCCCTTGAGATAAATCTGCAAATATCTCGGAAACGAAGCGAGCTATGGCAAAATATTAAGAGACCGTTTTTGTAGAGAATTAAGTTTCCTACTTTTTATGTTCTATGATATTTTTTGATCAGATGCGTAGTTCTCGAGATATATCAAGATATTTAAAAGTTCCGAAGCCGCACCAACATAATAGAGATACAGAAACACCGTGGCTCCTTTCTTTGAGATAAGTCTGCACTAGTGCGAGCCGCAAATGCCACTTCCAGCTTAGCTGTGCAGAAGAAGAACAACAAGAAGAAGAAATATCTCGAAATATGTCCGTCAGGCCCCTTCCCTTGAGATAAATCTGCAAATATCTCGGAAACGAAGCGAGCTATGGCAAAATGTTAAGAGACCTTTTTTGTAGAGAATTAAGTTTCCTACTTTTTATGTTCTATGATATTTTTCGATCAGAGGCGTAGTTCTCGAGATATATCAAGATATTTAAAAGTTCCGAAGCCGCACCAACATAATAGAGATACAGAAACACCGTGGCCCCTTTCTTTGAGATAACTCTGCACGATTGCGAGCTGGAAATGCCACTTCCAGTTTAGCTGTGCAGAAGAAGAACAACAAGAAGAAGAAATATCTCGAAATATGTCCATCAGGACCCTTCCCTTGAGATAAATCTGCAAATATCTCGGAAACGAAGCGAGCTATGGCAAAATGTTAAGAGACCTTTTTTGTAGAGAATTAAGTTTCCTACTTTTTATGTTCTATGATATTTTTTGATCAGATGCGTAGTTCTCGAGATATATCAAGATATTTAAAAGTTCCGAAGCCGCACCAACATAATAGAGATACAGAAACACCGTGGCCCCTTTCTTTGAGATAACTCTGCACTATTGCGAGCTGCAAATGCCACTTCCAGCTTAGCTGTGCAGAAGAAGAACAACAAGAAGAAGAAATATCTCGAAATATGTCCGTCAGGCCCCTTCCCTTGAGATAAATCTGCAAATATCTCGGAAACGGAGAGAGCTATGGCAAAATGTTAAGAGACCTTTTTTGTAGAGAATTAAGTTTCCTACTTTTCATGTTCTACGATATTTTTTGATCAGATGCGTAGTTCTCGAGATATATCAAGATATTTAAAAGTTCCGAAGCAGCACCAACATAATAGAGATACAGAAACACCGTGGCCCCTTTCTTTGAGATAACTCTGCACTATTGCGAGCTGTAAATGCCACTTCCAGCTTAGCTGTGCAGAAGAAGAACAACAAGAAGAAGAAATATCTCGAAATATGTCCGGCAGGCCCCTTCCCTTGAGATATATCTGCAAATATCTCGGAAACGAAGCGAGCTATGGCAAAATGTTAAGATACCTTTTTTGTAGAGAATTATGTTTCCTACAATTTATGTTCTATGATATTTTTTGATCAGATGCGTAGTTCTCGAGATATATCAAGATATTTAAAAGTTCCGAAGCCGCACCAACATAATAGAGATACAGAAACACCGTGGCCCCTTTCTTTGAGAGAACTCTGCACTATTGCGAGCTGCAAATGCCACTTCCAGCTTAGCTGTGCAGAGGAAGAACAACAAGAAGAAGAAATATCTCGAAATATGTCCGTCAGGCCAGTTCCTTTGAGTTGAATCTGCAAATATCTCGGAAACGAAGCGAGCTATGGCAAAATGTTAAGAGACGTTTTTTGTAGAGAATTATGTTTCCTACAATTTATGTTCTATGATATTTTTTGATCAGAAGCGTAGTTTTCGAGATATATCGAGATATTTAAAAGTTCCGAAGCCGCACCAACATAATAGAGATACAGAAACACCGTGGCCCCTTTCTTTGAGATAACTCTGCACTATTGCGACCTGCAAATGCCACTTCCAGCTCAGCTGTGCAGGAGAAGAACAACAAGAAGAAGAAATATCTCGAAATATGTCCGTCAGGCCCCTTCCCTTGAGATAAATCTGCAAATATCTCGGAAACGAAGCGAGCTATGGCAAAATGTTAAGAGACCTTTTTTGTAGAGAATTAAGTTTCCTACTTTTTATGTTCTATGATATTTTTTGATCAGATGCGTAGTTCTCGAGATATATCAAGATATTTAAAAGTTCCGAAACCGCACCAACATAATGGAGATACAGAAACACCGTGGCCCCTTTCTTTGAGATAACTCTGCACTATTGCGAGCTGCAAATGCCACTTCCAGCTTAGCTGTGCAGAGGAAGAACAACAAGAAGAAGAAGTATCTCGAAATATGTCCGTCAGGCCCGTTCCTTTGAGCTGAATCTGCAAATATCTCGGAAACGAAGCGAGCTATGGCAAAATGTTAAGAGACGTTTTTTGTAGAGAATTATGTTTCCTACAATTTATGTTCTATGATATTTTTTGATCAGAAGCGTAGTTTTCGAGATATATCGAGATATTTAAAAGTTCCGAAGCCGCACCAACATAATAGAGATACAGAAACACCGTGGCCCCTTTCTTTGAGATAACTCTGCACTAGTGCGAGCCGCAAATGCCACTTCCAGCTTAGCTGTGCAGAAGAAGAACAACAAGAAGAAGAAATATCTCGAAATATGTCCGTCAGGCCCCTTCCCTTGAGATAAATCTGCAAATATCTCGGAAACGAAGCGAGCTATGGCAAAATATTAAGAGACCGTTTTTGTAGAGAATTAAGTTTCCTACGTTTTATGTTCTATGATATTTTTTGATCAGATGCGTAGTTCTCGAGATATATCAAGATATTTAAAAGTTCCGAAGCCGCACCAACATAATAGAGATACAGAAACACCGTGGCTCCTTTCTTTGAGATAAGTCTGCACTAGTGCGAGCCGCAAATGCCACTTCCAGCTTAGCTGTGCAGAAGAAGAACAACAAGAAGAAGAAATATCTCGAAATATGTCCGTCAGGCCCCTTCCCTTGAGATAAATCTGCAAATATCTCGGAAACGAAGCGAGCTATGGCAAAATATTAAGAGACCGTTTTTGTAGAGAATTAAGTTTCCTATAATTTATGTTCTATGATATTTTTTGATCAGATGCGTAGTTCTCGAGATATATCAAGATATTTAAAAGTTCCGAAACCGCACCAACATAACAGAGATACAGAAACACCGTGGCCCCTTTCTTTGAGATAACTCTGCAGCAGTGCGAGCCGCAAATGCCGCTTCCAGCTTAGCTGTGCAGAAGAAGAACAACAAGAAGAAGAAATATCTCGAAATATGTCCGTCAGGCCCCTTCCCTTGAGATAAATCTGCAAATATCTCGGAAACGAAGAGAGCTATGGCAAAATGTTAAGAGACCTTTTTTGTAGAGAATTAAGTTTCCTACTTTTCATGTTCTACGATATTTTTTGATCAGATGCGTAGTTCTCGAGATATATCAAGATATTTAAAAGTTCCGAAGCAGCACCAACATAATAGAGATACAGAAACACCGTGGCCCCTTTCTTTGAGATAACTCTGCACTATTGCGAGCCGCAAATGCCGCTTCCAGCTTAGCTGTGCAGAAGAAGAACAACAAGAAGAAGAAATATCTCGAAATATGTCCGTTAGGCCCCTTCCCTTGAGATAAATCTGCAAATATCTCGGAAATGAAGCGAGCTATGGCAAAATGTTAAGATACCTTTTTTGTAGAGAATTATGTTTCCTACAATTTATGTTCTATGATATTTTTTGATCAGATGCGTAGTTCTCGAGATATATCAAGATATTTAAAAGTTCCGAAGCCGCACCAACATAATAGAGATACAGAAACACCGTGGCCCCTTTCTTTGAGATAACTCTGCACTATTGCGAGCTGCAAATGCCACTTCCAGCTTAGCTGTGCAGAGGAAGAACAACATGAAGAAGAAATATCTCGAAATATGTCCGTCAGGCCAGTTCCTTTGAGCTGAATCTGCAAATATCTCGGAAACGAAGCGAGCTATGGCAAAATATTAAGAGACCGTTTTTGTAGAGAATTAAGTTTCCTACTTTTTATGTTCTATGATATTTTTTGATCAGATGCGTAGTTCTCGAGATATATCAAGATATTTAAAAGTTCCGAAGCCGCACCAACATAATAGAGATACAGAAACACCGTGGCTCCTTTCTTTGAGATAAGTCTGCACTAGTGCGAGCCGCAAATGCCACTTCCAGCTTAGCTGTGCAGAAGAAGAACAACAAGAAGAAGAAATATCTCGAAATATGTCCGTCAGGCCCCTTCCCTTGAGATAAATCTGCAAATATCTCGGAAACGAAGCGAGCTATGGCAAAATGTTAAGAGACCTTTTTTGTAGAGAATTAAGTTTCCTACTTTTTATGTTCTATGATATTTTTTGATCAGATGCGTAGTTCTCGAGATATATCAAGATATTTAAAAGTTCCGAAGCCGCACCAACATAATAGAGATACAGAAACACCGTGGCCCCTTTCTTTGAGATAACTCTGCACTATTGCGAGCTGCAAATGCCGCTTCCAGCTTAGCTGTGCAGAAGAAGAACAACAAGAAGAAGAAATATCTCGAAATATGTCCGTTAGGCCCCTTCCCTTGAGATAAATCTGCAAATATCTCGGAAACGAAGCGAGCTATGGCAAAATGTTAAGATACCTTTTTTGTAGAGAATTATGTTTCCTACAATTTATGTTCTATGATATTTTTTGATCAGATGCGTAGTTCTCGAGATATATCAAGATATTTAAAAGTTCCGAAGCCGCACCAACATAATAGAGATACAGAAACACCGTGGCCCCTTTCTTTGAGATAACTCTGCACTATTGCGAGCTGCAAATGCCACTTCCAGCTTAGCTGTGCAGAGGAAGAACAACAAGAAGAAGAAATATCTCGAAATATGTCCGTCAGGCCAGTTCCTTTGAGCTGAATCTGCAAATATCTCGGAAACGAAGCGAGCTATGGCAAAATGTTAAGAGACGTTTTTTGTAGAGAATTATGTTTCCTACAATTTATGTTCTATGATATTTTTTGATCAGAAGCGTAGTTTTCGAGATATATCGAGATATTTAAAAGTTCCGAAGCCGCACCAACATAATAGAGATACAGAAACACCGTGGCCCCTTTCTTTGAGATAACTCTGCACTATTGCGACCTGCAAATGCCACTTCCAGCTCAGCTGTGCAGAAGAAGAACAACAAGAAGAAGAAATATCTCGAAATATGTCCGTCAGGCCCCTTCCCTTGAGATAAATCTGCAAATATCTCGGAAACGAAGCGAGCTATGGCAAAATGTTAAGAGACCTTTTTTGTAGAGAATTAAGTTTCCTACTTTTTATGTTCTATGATATTTTTTGATCAGATGCGTAGTTCTCGAGATATATCAAGATATTTAAAAGTTCCGAAGCCGCACCAACATAATAGAGATACAGAAACACCGTGGCCCCTTTCTTTGAGATAACTCTGCACTATTGCGAGCTGCAAATGCCACTTCCAGCTTAGCTGTGCAGAGGAAGAACAACAAGAAGAAGAAGTATCTCGAAATATGTCCGTCAGGCCCGTTTTTTTGAGCTGAATCTGCAAATATCTCGGAAACGAAGCGAGTTATGGCAAAATGTTAAGAGACGTTTTTTGTAGAGAATTATGTTTCCTACAATTTATGTTCTATGATATTTTTTGATCAGAAGCGTAGTTTTCGAGATATATCGAGATATTTAAAAGTTCCGAAGCCGCACCAACATAATAGAGATACAGAAACACCGTGGCTCCTTTCTTTGAGATAACTCTGCACTAGTGCGAGCCGCAAATGCCACTTCCAGCATAGCTGTGCAGAAGAAGAATAACAAGAAGAAGAAATATCTCGAAATATGTCCGTCAGGCCCCTTCCCTTGAGATAAATCTGCAAATATCTCGGAAACGAAGCGAGCTATGGCAAAATGTTGAGAGACCTTTTTTGTAGAGAATTAAGTTTCCTACTTTTTATGTTCTATGATATTTTTCGATCAGAGGCGTAGTTCTCGAGATATATCAAGATATTTAAAAGTTCCGAAGCCGCACCAACATAATAGAGATACAGAAACACCGTGGCCCCTTTCTTTGAGATAACTCTGCACTATTGCGAGCCGCAAATGCCGCTTCCAGCTTAGCTGTGCAGAAGAAGAACAACAAGAAGAAGAAATATCTCGAAATATGTCCGTTAGGCCCCTTCCCTTGAGATAAATCTGCAAATATCTCGGAAACGAAGCGAGCTATGGCAAAATGTTAAGATACCTTTTTTGTAGAGAATTATGTTTCCTACAATTTATGTTCTATGATATTTTTTGATCAGATGCGTAGTTCTCGAGATATATCAAGATATTTAAAAGTTCCGAAGCCGCACCAACATAATAGAGATACAGAAACACCGTGGCCCCTTTCTTTGAGATAACTCTGCACTATTGCGAGCTGCAAATGCCACTTCCAGCTTAGCTGTGCAGAGGAAGAACAACAAGAAGAAGAAATATCTCGAAATATGTCCGTTAGGCCCCTTCCCTTGAGATAAATCTGCAAATATCTCGGAAACGAAGCGAGCTATGGCAAAATGTTAAGATACCTTTTTTGTAGAGAATTATGTTTCCTACAATTTATGTTCTATGATATTTTTTGATCAGATGCGTAGTTCTCGAGATATATCAAGATATTTAAAAGTTCCGAAGCCGCACCAACATAATAGAGATACAGAAACACCGTGGCCCCTTTCTTTGAGATAACTCTGCACTATTGCGAGCTGTAAATGCCACTTCCAGCTTAGCTGTGCAGAAGAAGAACAACAAGAAGAAGAAATATCTCGAAATATGTCCGTCAGGCCCCTGCCCTTGAGATATATCTGCAAATATCTCGGAAACGAAGAGCGCTATGGCAAAATGTTAAGAGACCTTTTTTGTAGAGAATTAAGTTTCCTACTTTTTATGTTGTATGATATTTTTTGATCAGATGCGTAGTTCTCGAGATATATCAAGATATTTAAAAGTTCCGAAGCCGCACCAACATAATAGAGATACAGAAACACCGTGGCCCCTTTCTTTGAGATAACTCTGCACTATTGCGAGCTGTAAATGCCACTTCCAGCTTAGCTGTGCAGAAGAAGAACAACAAGAAGAAGAAATATCTCGAAATATGTCCGTCAGGCCCCTGCCCTTGAGATATATCTGCAAATATCTCGGAAACGAAGCGAGCTATGGCAAAATGTTAAGAGACCTTTTTTGTAGAGAATTATGTTTCCTACAATTTATATTCTATGATATTTTTTGATCAGAAGCGTAGTTTTCGAGATATATCGAGATATTTAAAGGTTCCGAAGCCGCACCAACATAATAGAGATACAGAAACACCGTGGCCCCTTTCTTTGAGATAACTCTGCACTATTGCGAGCTGCAAATGCCACATCCAGCTTAGCTGTGCAGAGGAAGAACAACAAGAAGAAGAAGTATCTCGAAATATGTCCGTCAGGCCCGTTCCTTTGAGCTGAATCTGCAAATATCTCGGAAACGAAGCGAGCTATGGCAAAATGTTAAGAGACGTTTTTTGTAGTGAATTATGTTTCCTACAATTTATGTTCTATGATATTTTTTGATCAGATGCGTAGTTCTCGAGATATATCAAGATATTTAAAAGTTCCGAAGCCGCACCAACATAATAGAGATACAGAAACACCGTGGCCCCTTTCTTTGAGATAACTCTGCACTATTGCGAGCTGTAAATGCCACTTCCAGCTTAGCTGTGCAGAAGAAGAACAACAAGAAGAAGAAATATCTCGAAATATGTCCGTCAGGCCCCTGCCCTTGAGATATATCTGCAAATATCTCGGAAACGAAGCGAGCTATGGCAAAATGTTAAGAGACCTTTTTTGTAGAGAATTATGTTTCCTACAATTTATGTTCTATGATATTTTTTGATCAGAAGCGTAGTTTTCGAGATATATCGATATATTTAAAGGTTCCGAAGCCGCACCAACATAATAGAGATACAGAAACACCGTGGCCCCTTTCTTTGAGATAACTCTGCACTATTGCGAGCTGCAAATGCCACTTCCAGCTTAGCTGTGCAGAGGAAGAACAACAAGAAGAAGAAGTATCTCGAAATATGTCCGTCAGGCCCGTTCCTTTGAGCTGAATCTGCAAATATCTCGGAAACGAAGCGAGCTAAGGCAAAATGTTAAGAGACGTTTTTTGTAGTGAATTATGTTTCCTACAATTTATGTTCTATGATATTTTTTGATCAGAAGCGTAGTTTTCGAGATATATCGAGATATTTAAAAGTTCCGAAGCCGCACCAACATAATAGAGATACAGAAACACCGTGGCTCCTTTCTTTGAGATAACTCTGCACTAGTGCGAGCCGCAAATGCCACTTCCAGCTTAGCTGTGCAGAAGAAGAACAACAAGAAGAAGAAATATCTCGAAATATGTCCGTCAGGCCCCTTCCCTTGAGATAAATCTGCAAATATCTCGGAAACGAAGCGAGCTATGGCAAAATGTTAAGAGACCGTTTTTGTAGAGAATTAAGTTTCCTACTTTTTATGTTCTATGATATTTTTTGATCAGATGCGTAGTTCTCGAGATATATCAAGATATTTAAAAGTTCCGAAGCCGCACCAACATAATAGAGATACAGAAACACCGTGGCTCCTTTCTTTGAGATAAGTCTGCACTAGTGCGAGCTGGAAATGCCACTTCCAGTTTAGCTGTGCAGAAGAAGAACAACAAGAAGAAGAAATATCTCGAAATATGTCCGGCAGGCCCCTTCCCCTGAGATAAATCTGCAAATATCTCGGAAACGAAGCGAGCTATGGCAAAATGTTAAGAGACCGTTTTTGTAGAGAATTAAGTTTCCTACTTTTTATGTTCTATGATATTATTTGATCAGATGCGTAGTTCTCGAGATATATCAAGATATTTAAAAGTTCCGAAGCCGCACCAACATAATAGAGATACAGAAACACTGTGGCCCCTTTCTTTGAGATAACTCTGCACTATTGCGAGCTGCAAATGCCACTTCCAGCTTAGCTGTGCAGAGGAAGAACAACAAGAAGAAGAAGTATCTCGAAATATGTCCGTCAGGCTCGTTCCTTTGAGCTGAATCTGCAAATATCTCGGAAACGAAGCGAGCTATTGCAAAATGTTAAGAGACGTTTTTTGTAGAGAATTAAGTTTCCTACTTTTTATGTTCTATGATATTTTTCGATCAGAGGCGTAGTTCTCGAGATATATCAAGATATTTAAAAGTTCCGAAGCCGCACCAACATAATAGAGATACAGAAACACCGTGGCCCCTTTCTTTGAGATAACTCTGCACGATTGCGAGCTGGAAATGCCACTTCCAGCTTAGCTGTGCAGAAGAAGAACAACAAGAAGAAGAAATATCTCGAAATATGTCCGTCAGGCCAGTTCCTTTGAGCTGAATCTGCAAATATCTCGGAAACGAAGCGAGCTATGGCAAAATGTTAAGAGACGTTTTTTGTAGAGAATTATATTTCTTACAATTTATGTTCTATGATATTTTTTGATCAGAAGCGTGGTTTTCGAGATATATCGAGATATTTAAAAGTTCCGAAGCCGCAACAACATAATAGGGATACAGAAACACCGTGGCCCCTTTCTTTGAGATAACTCTGCACTAGTGCGAGCCGCAAATGCCACTTCCAGCTTAGCTGTGCAGAGGAAGAACAACAAGAAGAAGAAATATCTCGAAATATGTCCGTCAGGCGCCTTCCCTTGAGATAAATCTGCAAATATCTCGGAAACGAAGCGAGCTATGGCAAAATGTTAAGAGACCTTTTTTGTAGAAAATTAGGTTTCCTACAATTTATGTTCTATGATATTTTTTGATCAGATGCGTAGTTCTCGAGATATATCGAGATATTTAAAAGTTCCGAAGCCGCACCAACATAATAGAGATACAGAAACACCGTGGCCCCTTTCTTGGAGATAACTCTGCACTAGTGCGAGCCGCAAATGCCACTTCCAGCTTAGCTGTGCAGAAGAAGAACAACAAGAAGAAGAAATATCTCGAAATATGTCCGTCAGGCCCCTTGCCTTGAGATAAATCTGCAAATATCTCGGAAACGAAGCGAGCTATGGCAAAATGTTAAGAGACCGTTTTTGTAGAGAATTAAGTTTCCCACTTTTTATGGTCTATGATATTTTTTGATCAGATGCGTAGTTCTCGAGATATATCAAGATATTTAAAAGTTCCGAAGCCGCACCAACATAATAGAGATACAGAAACACCGTGGCTCCTTTCTTTGAGATAAGTCTGCACTAGTGCGAGCCGCAAATGCCACTTCCAGCTTAGCTGTGCAGAAGAAGAACAACAAGAAGAAGAAATATCTCGAAATATGTCCGTCAGGCCCCTTCCCTTGAGATAAATCTGCAAATATCTCGGAAACAAAGCGAGATATGGCAAAATGTTAAGAGACCTTTTTTGTAGAGAATTAAGTTTCCTACTTTTTATGTTCTATGATATTTTTTGATCAGATGCGTAGTTCTCGAGATATATTAAGATATTTAAAAGTTCCGAAGCCGCACCAACATAATAGAGATACAGAAACACCGTGGCCCCTTTCTTTGAGATAACTCTGCACTATTGCGAGCTGCAAATGCCACTTCCAGCTTAGCTGTGCAGAAGAAGAACAACAAGAAGAAGAAGTATCTCGAAATATGTCCGTCAGGCCGCTTCCCTTGAGATAAATCTGCAAATATCTCGGAAACGAAGAGAGCTATGGCAAAATGTTAAGAGACCTTTTTTGTAGAGAATTAAGTTTCCTACTTTTCATGTTCTATGATATTTTTTGATCAGATGCGTAGTTCTCGAGATATATCAAGATATTTAAAAGTTCCGAAGCCGTACCAACATAATAGAGATACAGAAACACCGTGGCCCCTTTCTTTGAGATAAGTCTGCACTATTGCGAGCTGTAAATGCCACTTCCAGCTTAGCTGTGCAGAAGAAGAACAACAAGAAGAAGAAATATCTCGAAATATGTCCGTCAGGCCCCTGCCCTTGAGATACATCTGCAAATATCTCGGAAACGAAGCGAGCTATGGCAAAATGTTAAGAGACCCTTTTTGTAGAGAATTATGTTTCCTACAATTTATGTTCTATGATATTTTTTGATCAGAAGCGTAGTTTTCGAGATATATCGAGATATTTAAAGGTTCCGAAGCCGCACCAACATAATAGAGATACAGAAACACCGTGGCCCCTTTCTTTGAGATAACTCTGCACTAGTGCGAGCCGCAAATGCCACTTCCAGCTTAGCTGTGCAGAAGAAGAACAACAAGAAGAAGAAATATCTCGAAATATGTCCGTCAGGCCCCTTCCCTTGAGATAAATCTGCAAATATCTCGGAAACGAAGCGAGCTATGGCAAAATGTTAAGAGACCTTTTTTGTAGAGAATTAAGTTTCCTACTTTTTATGTTCTATGATATTTTTTGATCAGATGCGCAGTTCTCGAGATATATCAAGATATTTAAAAGTTCCGAAGCCGCACCAACATAATAGAGATACAGAAACACCGTGGCCCCTTTCTTTGAGATAACTCTGCACTATTGCGAGCTGCAAATGCCACTTCCAGCTTAGCTGTGCAGAAGAAGAACAACAAGAAGAAGAAATATCTCAAAATATGTCCGTCAGGCCCCTTCCCTTGAGATAAATCTGCAAATATCTCGGAAACGAAGAGAGCTATGGCAAAATGTTAAGAGACCTTTTTTGTAGAGAATTAAGTTTCCTACTTTTTATGTTCTATGATATTTTTCGATCAGAGGCGTAGTTCTCGAGATATATCAAGATATTTAAAAGTTCCGAAGCCGCACCAACATAATAGAGATACAGAAACACCGTGGCCCCTTTCTTTGAGATAACTCTGCACGATTGCGAGCTGGAAATGCCACTTCCAGTTTAGCTGTGCAGAAGAAGAACAACAAGAAGAAGAAATATCTCGAAATATGTCCGTCAGGCCAGTTCCTTTGAGCTGAATCTGCAAATATCTCGGAAACGAAGCGAGCTATGGCAAAATGTTAAGAGACGTTTTTTGTAGAGAATTATATTTCCTACAATTTATGTTCTATGATATTTTTTGATCAGAAGCGTAGTTTTCGAGATATATCGAGATATTTAAAAGTTCCGAAGCCGCACCAACATAATAGGGATACAGAAACACCGTGGCCCCTTTCTTTGAGATAACTCTGCACTAGTGCGAGCCGCAAATGCCACTTCCAGCTTAGCTGTGCAGAGGAAGAACAACAAGAAGAAGAAATATCTCGAAATATGTCCGTCAGGCGCCTTCCCTTGAGATAAATCTGCAAATATCTCGGAAACGAAGCGAGCTATGGCAAAATGTTAAGAGACCTTTTTTGTAGAGAATTAGGTTTCCTACTTTTTATGTTCTATGATATTTTTTGATCAGATGCGTAGTTCTCGAGATATATCAAGATATTTAAAAGTTCCGAAGCCGCACCAACATAATAGAGATACAGAAACACCGTGGCCCCTTTCTTTGAGCTAACTCTGCACTAGTGCGAGCCGCAAATGCCACTTCCAGCTTAGCTGTGCAGAAGAAGAACAACAAGAAGAAGAAATATCTCGAAATATGTCCGTCAGGCCCCTTCCCTTGAGATAAATCTGCAAATATCTCGGAAACGAAGCGAGCTATGGCAAAATGTTAAGAGACCTTTTTTGTAGAGAATTAAGTTTCCTACTTTTTATGTTCTATGATATTTTTTGATCAGATGCGCAGTTCTCGAGATATATCAAGATATTTAAAAGTTCCGAAGCCGCACCAGCATAATAGAGATACAGAAACACCGTGGCCCCTTTCTTTGAGATAACTCTGCACTATTGCGAGCTGCAAATGCCACTTCCAGCTTAGCTGTGCAGAAGAAGAACAACAAGAAGAAGAAATATCTCGAAATATGTCCGTCAGGCCCCTTCCCTTGAGATAAATCTGGAAATATCTCGGAAACCAAGAGAGCTATGGCAAAATGTTAAGAGACCTTTTTTGTAGAGAATTAAGTTTCCTACTTTTTACGTCCTATGACATTTTTTGATCAGATGAGTAGTTCTCGAGATATATCAAGATATTTAAAAGTTCCGAAGCCGCACCAACATAATAGAGATACAGAAACACCGTGGCCCATTTCTTTGAGATAACTCTGCACTATTGCGAGCTGCAAATGCCACTTCCAGCCTAGCTGTGCAGAAGAAGAATAACAAGAAGGAGAAATATCTCAAAATATGTCCGTCAGGCCCCTTCCCTTGAGATAAATCTGCAAACATCTCGGAAACGAAGAGAGCTATGGCAAAATGTTTAGAGACCTTTTTTGTAGAGAATTAAGTTTCCTACTTTTTATGTTCTATGATATTTTTCGATCAGAGGCGTAGTTCTCGAGATATATCAAGATATTTAAAAGTTCCGAAGCCGCACCAACATAACAGGGATACAGAAACACCGTGGCCCCTTTCTTTGAGATAACTCTGCACTATTGCGAGCTGCAAATGCCACTTCCAGCTTAGCTGTGCAGAAGAAGAACAACAAGAAGAAGAAGTATCTCGAAATATGTCCGTCAGGCCCCTTCCCTTGAGATAAATCTGCAAATATCTCGGAAACGAAGCGAGCTATGGCAAAATGTTAAGAGACCTTTTTTGTAGAGAATTAAGTTTCCTACTTTTTATGTTCTATGATATTTTTTGATCAGATGCGTAGTTCTCGAGATATATTAAGATATTTAAAAGTTCCGAAGCCGCACCAACATAATAGAGATACAGAAACACCGTGGCCCCTTTCTTTGAGATAACTCTGCACTATTGCGAGCTGCAAATGCCACTTCCAGCTTAGCTGTGCAGAAGAAGAACAACAAGAAGAAGAAGTATCTCGAAATATGTCCGTCAGGCCCCTTCCCTTGAGATAAATCTGCAAATATCTCGGAAACGAAGCGAGCTATGGCAAAATGTTAAGAGACCTTTTTTGTAGAGAATTAAGTTTCCTACTTTTTATGTTCTATGATATTTTTTGATCAGATGCGTAGTTCTCGAGATATATTAAGATATTTAAAAGTTCCGAAGCCGCACCAACATAATAGAGATACAGAAACACCGTGGCCCCTTTCTTTGAGATAACTCTGCACTATTGCGAGCTGTAAATGCCACTTCCAGCTTAGCTGTGCAGAAGAAGAACACCAAGAAGAAGAAATATCTCGAAATATGTCCGTCAGGCCCCTGCCCTTGAGATATATCTGCAAATATCTCGGAAACGAAGCGAGCTATGGCAAAATGTTAAGAGACCCTTTTTGTAGAGAATTATGTTCCCTACAATTTATGTTCTATGATATTTTTTGATCAGAAGCGTAGTTTTCGAGATATATCGAGATATTTAAAGGTTCCGAAGCCGCACCAACATAATAGAGATACAGAAACACCGTGGCCCCTTTCTTTGAGATAACTCTGCACTAGTGCGAGCCGCAAATGCCACTTCCAGCTTAGCTGTGCAGAAGAAGAACAACAAGAAGAAGAAATATCTCGAAATATGTCCGTCAGGCCCCTTCCCTTGAGATAAATCTGCAAATATCTCGGAAACGAAGCGAGCTATGGCAAAATGTTAAGAGACCTTTTTTGTAGAGAATTACGTTTCCTACTTTTTATGTTCTATGATATTTTTTGATCAGATGCGTAGTTCTCGAGATATATCAAGATATTTAAAAGTTCCGAAGCCGCACCAACATAATAGAGATACAGAAACACCGTGGCCCCTTTCTTTGAGCTAACTCTGCACTAGTGCGAGCCGCAAATGCCACTTCCAGCTTAGCTGTGCAGAAGAAGAACAACAAGAAGAAGAAATATCTCGAAATATGTCCGTCAGTCCCCTTCCCTTGAGATAAATCTGCAAATAACTCGGAAACGAAGCGAGCTATGGCAAAATGTTAAGAGACCTTTTTTGTAGAGAATTAAGTTTCCTACTTTTTATGTTCTATGATATTTTTTGATCAGATGCGCAGTTCTCGAGATATATCAAGATATTTAAAAGTTCCGAAGCCGCACCAACATAATAGAGATACAGAAACACCGTGGCCCCTTTCTTTGAGATAACTCTGCACTATTGCGAGCTGCAAATGCCACTTCCAGCTTAGCTGTGCAGAAGAAGAACAACAAGAAGAAGAAATATCTCGAAATATGTCCGTCAGGCGCCTTCCCTTGAGATAAATCTGCAAATATCTCGGAAACGAAGCGAGCTATGGCAAAATGTTAAGAGACCTTTTTTGTAGAAAATTAGGTTTCCTACAATTTATGTTCTATGATATTTTTTGATCAGATGCGTAGTTCTCGAGATATATCGAGATATTTAAAAGTTCCGAAGCCGCACCAACATAATAGAGATACAGAAACACCGTGGCCCCTTTCTTTGAGATAACTCTGCACTAGTGCGAGCCGCAAATGCCACTTCCAGCTTAGCTGTGCAGAAGAAGAACAACAAGAAGAAGAAATATCTCGAAATATGTCCGTCAGGCCCCTTCCCTTGAGATAAATCTGCAAATATCTCGGAAACGAAGCGAGCTATGGCAAAATGTTAAGAGACCTTTTTTGTAGAGAATTAAGTTTCCTACTTTTTATGTTCTATGATATTTTTTGATCAGATGCGTAGTTCTCGAGATATATTAAGATATTTAAAAGTTCCGAAGCCGCACCAACATAATAGAGATACAGAAACACCGTGGCCCCTTTCTTTGAGATAACTCTGCACTATTGCGAGCTGTAAATGCCACTTCCAGCTTAGCTGTGCAGAAGAAGAACACCAAGAAGAAGAAATATCTCGAAATATGTCCGTCAGGCCCCTGCCCTTGAGATATATCTGCAAATATCTCGGAAACGAAGCGAGCTATGGCAAAATGTTAAGAGACCCTTTTTGTAGAGAATTATGTTCCCTACAATTTATGTTCTATGATATTTTTTGATCAGAAGCGTAGTTTTCGAGATATATCGAGATATTTAAAGGTTCCGAAGCCGCACCAACATAATAGAGATACAGAAACACCGTGGCCCCTTTCTTTGAGATAACTCTGCACTAGTGCGAGCCGCAAATGCCACTTCCAGCTTAGCTGTGCAGAAGAAGAACAACAAGAAGAAGAAATATCTCGAAATATGTCCGTCAGGCCCCTTCCCTTGAGATAAATCTGCAAATATCTCGGAAACGAAGCGAGCTATGGCAAAATGTTAAGAGACCTTTTTTGTAGAGAATTAGGTTTCCTACTTTTTATGTTCTATGATATTTTTTGATCAGATGCGTAGTTCTCGAGATATATCAAGATATTTAAAAGTTCCGAAGCCGCACCAACATAATAGAGATACAGAAACACCGTGGCCCCTTTCTTTGAGCTAACTCTGCACTAGTGCGAGCCGCAAATGCCACTTCCAGCTTAGCTGTGCAGAAGAAGAACAACAAGAAGAAGAAATATCTCGAAATATGTCCGTCAGGCCCCTTCCCTTGAGATAAATCTGCAAATAACTCGGAAACGAAGCGAGCTATGGCAAAATGTTAAGAGACCTTTTTTGTAGAGAATTAAGTTTCCTACTTTTTATGTTCTATGATATTTTTTGATCAGATGCGCAGTTCTCGAGATATATCAAGATATTTAAAAGTTCCGAAGCCGCACCAACATAATAGAGATACAGAAACACCGTGGCCCCTTTCTTTGAGATAACTCTGCACTATTGCGAGCTGCAAATGCCACTTCCAGCTTAGCTGTGCAGAAGAAGAACAACAAGAAGAAGAAATATCTCGAAATATGTCCGTCAGGCCCCTTCCCTTGAGATAAATCTGGAAATATCTCGGAAACGAAGAGAGCTATGGCAAAATGTTAAGAGACCTTTTTTGTAGAGAATTAAGTTTCCTACTTTTTACGTTCTATGACATTTTTTGATCAGATGCGTAGTTCTCGAGATATATCAAGATATTTAAAAGTTCCGAAGCCGCACCAACATAATAGAGATACAGAATCACCGTGGCCCCTTTCTTTGAGATAACTCTGCACTATTGCGAGCTGCAAATGCCACTTCCAGCTTAGCTGTGCAGAAGAAGAACAACAAGAAGAAGAAATATCTCAAAATATGTCCGTCAGGCCCCTTCCCTTGAGATAAATCTGCAAATATCTCGGAAACGAAGAGAGCTATGGCAAAATGTTAAGAGACCTTTTTTGTAGAGAATTAAGTTTCCTACTTTTTAGGTTCTATGATATTTTTCGATCAGAGGCGTAGTTCTCGAGATATATCAAGATATTTAAAAGTTCCGAAGCCGCACCAACATAATAGAGATACAGAAACACCGTGGCCCCTTTCTTTGAGATAACTCTGCACTAGTGCGAGCCGCAAATGCCACTTCCAGCTTAGCTGTGCAGAAGAAGAACAACAAGAAGAAGAAATATCTCGAAATATGTCCGTCAGGCCCCTTCCCTTGAGATAAATCTGCAAATAACTCGGAAACGAAGCGAGCTATGGCAAAATGTTAAGAGACCTTTTTTGTAGAGAATTAAGTTTCCTACTTTTTATGTTCTATGATATTTTTTGATCAGATGCGCAGTTCTCGAGATATATCAAGATATTTAAAAGTTCCGAAGCCGCACCAACATAATAGAGATACAGAAACACCGTGGCCCCTTTCTTTGAGATAACTCTGCACTATTGCGAGCTGCAAATGCCACTTCCAGCTTAGCTGTGCAGAAGAAGAACAACAAGAAGAAGAAATATCTCGAAATATGTCCGTCAGGCCCCTTCCCTTGAGATAAATCTGGAAATATCTCGGAAACGAAGAGAGCTATGGCAAAATGTTAAGATACCTTTTTTGTAGAGAATTAAGTTTCCTACTTTTTACGTTCTATGACATTTTTTGATCAGATGCGTAGTTCTCGAGATATATCAAGATATTTAAAAGTTCCGAAGCCGCACCAACATAATAGAGATACAGAATCACCGTGGCCCCTTTCTTTGAGATAACTCTGCACTATTGCGAGCTGCAAATGCCACTTCCAGCTTAGCTGTGCAGAAGAAGAACAACAAGAAGAAGAAATATCTCAAAATATGTCCGTCAGGCCCCTTCCCTTGAGATAAATCTGCAAATATCTCGGAAACGAAGAGAGCTATGGCAAAATGTTAAGAGACCTTTTTTGTAGAGAATTAAGTTTCCTACTTTTTAGGTTCTATGATATTTTTCGATCAGAGGCGTAGTTCTCGAGATATATCAAGATATTTAAAAGTTCCGAAGCCGCACCAACATAATAGAGATACAGAAACACCGTGGCCCCTTTCTTTGAGATAACTCTGCACGATTGCGAGCTGGAAATGCCACTTCCAGTTTAGCTGTGCAGAAGAAGAACAACAAGAAGAAGAAATATCTCGAAATATGTCCGTCAGGCCAGTTCCTTTGAGCTGAATCTGCAAATATCTCGGAAACGAAGCGAGCTATGGCAAAATGTTAAGAGACGTTTTTTGTAGAGAATTATATTTCCTACAATTTATGTTCTATGATATTTTTTGATCAGAAGCGTAGTTTTCGAGATATATCGAGATATTTAAAAGTTCCGAAGCCGCACCAACATAATAGGGATACAGAAACACCGTGGCCCCTTTCTTTGAGATAACTCTGCACTAGTGCGAGCCGCAAATGCCACTTCCAGCTTAGCTGTGCAGAGGAAGAACAACAAGAAGAAGAAATATCTCGAAATATGTCCGTCAGGCGCCTTCCCTTGAGATAAATCTGCAAATATCTCGGAAACGAAGCGAGCTATGGCAAAATGTTAAGAGACCTTTTTTGTAGAAAATTAGGTTTCCTACAATTTATGTTCTATGATATTTTTTGATCAGATGCGTAGTTCTCGAGATATATCGAGATATTTAAAAGTTCCGAAGCCGCACCAACATAATAGAGATACAGAAACACCGTGGCCCCTTTCTTTGAGATAACTCTGCACTATTGCGAGCTGCAAATGCCACTTCCAGCTTAGCTGTGCAGAAGAAGAACAACAAGAAGAAGAAGTATCTCGAAATATGTCCGTCAGGCCGCTTCCCTTGAGATAAATCTGCAAATATCTCGGAAACGAAGAGAGCTATGGCAAAATGTTAAGAGACCTTTTTTGTAGAGAATTAAGTTTCCTACTTTTTATGTTCTATGATATTTTTTGATCAGATGCGTAGTTCTCGAGATATATCAAGATATTTAAAAGTTCCGAAGCCGCACCAACATAATAGAGATACAGAAACACCGTGGCCCCTTTCTTTGAGATAAGTCTGCACTATTGCGAGCTGTAAATGCCACTTCCAGCTTAGCTGTGCAGAAGAAGAACAACAAGAAGAAGAAATATCTCGAAATATGTCCGTCAGGCCCCTGCCCTTGAGATATATCTGCAAATATCTCGGAAACGAAGCGAGCTATGGCAAAATGTTAAGAGACCCTTTTTGTAGAGAATTAAGTTTCCTACTTTTTACGTTCTATGACATTTTTTGATCAGATGCGTAGTTCTCGAGATATATCAAGATATTTAAAAGTTCCGAAGCCGCACCAACATAATAGAGATACAGAAACACCGTGGCCCCTTTCTTTGAGATAACTCTGCACTATTGCGCGCTGCAAATGCCACTTCCAGCTTAGCTGTGCAGAAGAAGAACAACAAGAAGAAGAAATATCTCGAAATATGTCCGTCAGGCCCCTTCCCTTGAGATAAATCTGGAAATATCTCGGAAACGAAGAGAGCTATGGCAAAATGTTAAGAGACCTTTTTTGTAGAGAATTAAGTTTCCTACTTTTTATGTTCTATGATATTTTTTGATCAGATGCGTAGTTCTCGAGATATATCAAGATATTTAAAAGTTCCGAAGCCGCACCAACATAATAGAGATACAGAAACACCGTGGCCCCTTTCTTTGAGATAAGTCTGCACTATTGCGAGCTGTAAATGCCACTTCCAGCTTAGCTGTGCAGAAGAAGAACAACAAGAAGAAGAAATATCTCGAAATATCTCCGTCAGGCCCCTGCCCTTGAGATATATCTGCAAATATCTCGGAAACGAAGCGAGCTATGGCAAAATGTTAAGAGACCCTTTTTGTAGAGAATTAAGTTTCCTACTTTTTACGTTCTATGACATTTTTTGATCAGATGCGTAGTTCTCGAGATATATCAAGATATTTAAAAGTTCCGAAGCCGCACCAACATAATAGAGATACAGAAACACCGTGGCCCCTTTCTTTGAGATAAGTCTGCACTATTGCGAGCTGTAAATGCCACTTCCAGCTTAGCTGTGCAGAAGAAGAACAACAAGAAGAAGAAATATCTCGAAATATGTCCGTCAGGCCCCTGCCCTTGAGATATATCTGCAAATATCTCGGAAACGAAGCGAGCTATGGCAAAATGTTAAGAGACCTTTTTTGTAGAGAATTATGTTTCCTACAATTTATGTTCTATGATATTTTTTGATCAGAAGCGTAGTTTTCGAGATATATCGAGATATTTAAAGGTTCCGAAGCCGCACCAACATAATAGAGATACAGAAACACCGTGGCCCCTTTCTTTGAGATAACTCTGCACTAGTGCGAGCCGCAAATGCCACTTCCAGCTTAGCTGTGCAGAAGAAGAACAACAAGAAGAAGAAATATCTCGAAATATGTCCGTCAGGCCCCTTCCCTTGAGATAAATCTGCAAATATCTCGGAAACGAAGAGAGCTATGGCAAAATGTTAAGAGACCTTTTTTGTAGAGAATTAAGTTTCCTACTTTTTATGTTCTGTGATATTTTTTGATCAGATGCGTAGTTCTCGAGATATATCAAGATATTTAAAAGTTCCGAAGCCGCACCAACATAATAGAGATACAGAAACACCGTGGCCCCTTTCTTTGAGATAAGTCTGCACTATTGCGAGCTGTAAATGCCACTTCCAGCTTAGCTGTGCAGAAGAAGAACAACAAGAAGAAGAAATATCTCGAAATATGTCCGTCAGGCCCCTGCCCTTGAGATATATCTGCAAACATCTCGGAAACGAAGAGAGCTATGGCAAAATGTTTAGAGACCTTTTTTGTAGAGAATTAAGTTTCCTACTTTTTATGTTCTATGATATTTTTCGATCAGAGGCGTAGTTCTCGAGATATATCAAGATATTTAAAAGTTCCGAAGCCGCACCAACATAATAGAGATACAGAAACACCGTGGCCCCTTTCTTTGAGATAACTCTGCACGATTGCGAGCCGCAAATGCCACTTCCAGCTTAGCTGTGCAGAAGAAGAACAACAAGAAGAAGAAATATCTCGAAATATGTCCGTCAGGCCCCTTCCCTTGAGATATATCTGCAAATATCTCGGAAACGAAGCGAGCTATGGCAAAATGTTAAGAGACCTTTTTTGTCGAGAATTATGTTTCCTACAATTTATGTTCTATGATATTTTTTGATCAGAAGCGTAGTTTTCGAGATATATCGAGATATTTAAAAGTTCCGAAGCCGCACCAACATAATAGAGATACAGAAACACCGTGGCCCCTTTCTTTGAGATGACTCTGCACTCTTGCGAGCTGGAAATGCCACTTCCAGTTTAGCTGTGCAGAAGAAGAACAACAAGAAGAAGAAATATCTCGAAATATGTCCGTCAGGCCCCTTCCCTTGAGATAAATCTGCAAATATCTCGGAAACGAAGAGAGCTATGGCAAAATGTTAAGAGACCTTTTTTGTAGAGAATTAAGTTTCCTACTTTTCATGTTCTATGATATTTTTTGATCAGATGCGTAGTTCTCGAGATATATCAAGATATTTAAAAGTTCCGAAGCCGCACCAACATAATAGAGATACAGAAACACCGTGGCCCCTTTCTTTGAGATAACTCTGCACTATTGCGAGCTGCAAATGCCACTTCCAGCTTAGCTGTGCAGAAGAAGAACAACAAGAAGAAGAAATATCTCGAAATATGTCCGTCAGACCCCTTCCCTCGAGATAAATCTGCAAATATCGCGGAAACGAAGAGAGCTATGGCAAAATGTTAAGAGACCTTTTTTGTAGAGAATTAAGTTTCCTACTTTTCATGTTCTATGATATTTTTTGATCAGATGCGTAGTTCTCGAGATATATCAAGATATTTAAAAGTTCCGAAGCCGCACCAACATAATAGAGATACAGAAACACCGTGGCCCCTTTCTTTGAGATAACTCTGCACTATTGCGCGCTGCAAATGCCACTTCCAGCTTAGCTGTGCAGAAGAAGAACAACAAGAAGAAGAAATATCTCGAAATATGTCCGTCAGGCCCCTTCCCTTGAGATAAATCTGGAAATATCTCGGAAACGAAGAGAGCTATGGCAAAATGTTAAGAGACCTTTTTTGTAGAGAATTAAGTTTCCTACTTTTTACGTTCTATGACATTTTTTGATCAGATGCGTAGTTCTCGAGATATATCAAGATATTTAAAAGTTCCGAAGCCGCACCAACATAATAGAGATACAGAAACACCGTGGCCCCTTTCTTTGAGATAACTCTGCACTATTGCGAGCTGTAAATGCCACTTCCAGCTTAGCTGTGCAGAAGAAGAACAACAAGAAGAAGAAATATCTTGAAATATGTCCGTCAGGCCCCTTCCCTTGAGATATATCTGCAAATATCTCGGAAACGAAGCGAGCTATGGCAAAATGTTAAGAGACCTTTTTTGTCGAGAATTATGTTTCCTACAATTTATGTTCTATGATATTTTTTGATCAGAAGCGTAGTTTTCGAGATATATCGAGATATTTAAAAGTTCCGAAGCCGCACCAACATAATAGAGATACAGAAACACCGTGGTCCCTTTCTTTGAGATGACTCTGCACTCTTGCGAGCTGGAAATGCCACTTCCAGTTTAGCTGTGCAGAAGAAGAACAACAAGAAGAAGAAGTATCTCGAAATATGTCCGTCAGGCCCCTTCCCTTGAGATAAATCTGCAAATATCTCGGAAACGAAGCGAGCTATGGCAAAATGTTAAGAGACCTTTTTTGTAGAGAATTATGTTTCCTACAATTTATGTTCTATGATATTTTTTGATCAGATGCGTAGTTCTCGAGATATATCAAGATATTTAAAAGTTCCGAAACCGCACCAACATAATAGAGATACAGAAACACCGTGGCCCCTTTCTTTGAGATAACTCTGCACTATTGCGCGCTGCAAATGCCACTTCCAGCTTAGCTGTGCAGAAGAAGAACAACAAGAAGAAGAAATATCTCGAAATATGTCCGTCAGGCCCCTTCCCTTGAGATAAATCTGCAAATATCTCGGAAACGAAGCGAGCTATGGCAAAATGTTAAGAGACCTTTTTTGTAGAGAATTAAGTTTCCTGCTTTTCATGTTCTATGATATTTTTTGATCAGATGCGTAGTTCTCGAGATATATCAAGATATTTAAAAGTTCCGAAGCCGCACCAACATAATAGAGATACAGAAACACCGTGGCCCCTTTCTTTGAGATAACTCTGCACTATTGCGAGCTGCAAATGCCACTTCCAGCTTAGCTGTGCAGAAGAGGAACAACAAGAAGAAGAAATATCTCGGAATATGTCCGTCAGGCACCTTCCCTTGAGATAAATCTGCAAATATCTCGGAAACGATGCCAGCTATGGGAAAATGTTAAGAGACCTTTTTTGTAGAGAATTAAGTTTCCTACTTTTTATCTTCTATGATATTTTTTGATCAGATGCGTAGTTCTAGAGATATATAAAGATATTTAAAAGTTCCGAAGCCGCACCAACATAATAGAGATACAGAAACACCGTGGCCCCTTTCTTTGAGATAACTCTGCACTATTGCGAGCTGCAAATGCCACTTCCAGCTTAGCTGTGCAGAAGAAGAACAACAAGAATAAGAAATATTTCGAAATATGTCCGTCAGGCCCCTTCCCTTGAGATAAATCTGCAAATATCTGGGAAACGAAGCGAGCTATGGCAAAATGTTAAGCGACCTTTTTTGTACAGAATTATGTTTCCTACTTTTTATGTTCTATGATATTTTTTGATCAGACGCGTAGTTCTCGAGATATATCAAGATATTTAAAAGTTCCGAAGCCGCACCAACATAATAGAGATACAGAAACACCGTGGCCCCTTTCTTTGAGATAACTCTGCACTATTGCGCGCTGCAAATGCCACTTCCAGCTTAGCTGTGCAGAAGAAGAACAACAAGAAGAAGAAATATCTCGAAATATGTCCGTCAGGCGCCTTCCCTTGAGATAAATCTGCAAATATCTCGGAAACGAAGCGAGCTATGGCAAAATGTTAAGAGACCTTTTTTGTAGAAAATTAGGTTTCCTACAATTTATGTTCTATGATATTTTTTGATCAGATGCGTAGTTCTCGAGATATATCAAGATATTTAAAAGTTCCGAAACCGCACCAGCATAACAGAGATACAGAAACACCGTGGCCCCTTTCTTTGAGATAACTCTGCACTAGTGCGAGCCGCAAATGCCGCTTCCAGCTTAGCTGTGCAGAAGAAGAACAACAAGAAAAAGCAATATCTCGAAATATGTCCGTTAGGCCCCTTCCCTTGAGATAAATCTGCAAATATCTCGGAAACGAAGCGAGCTATGGCAAAATGTTAAGAGACCTTTTTTGTAGAGAATTAAGTTTCCTACATTTTATGTTCTATGATATTTTTTGATCAGATGCGTAGTTCTCGAGATATATTAAGATATTTAAAAGTTCCGAAGCCGCACCAACATAATAGAGATACAGAAACACCGTGGCCCCTTTCTTTGAGATAACTCTGCACTATTGCGAGCTGCAAATGCCACTTCCAGGTTAGCTGAGCAGAAGAAGAACAACAAGAAGAAGAAGTATCTCGAAATATGTCCGTCAGGCCCCTTCCCTTGAGATAAATCTGCAAATATCTCGGAAACGAAGCGAGCTATGGCAAAATGTTAAGAGACCTTTTTTGTAGAGAATTAAGTTTCCTACTTTTCATGTTCTATGATATTTTTTGATCAGATGCGTAGTTCTCGAGATATATTAAGATATTTAAAAGTTCCGAAGCCGCACCAACATAATAGAGATACAGAAACACCGTGGCCCCTTTCTTTGAGATAACTCTGCACTATTGCGAGCTGGAAATGCCACTTCCAGCTTAGCTGTGCAGAAGAAGAACAACAAGAAGAAGAAGTATTTCGAAATATGTCCGTCAGGCCCCTTCCCTTGAGATAAATCTGCAAATATCTCGGAAACGAAGCGAGCTATGGCAAAATGTTAAGAGACCTTTTTTGTAGAGAATTAAGTTTCCTACTTTTTATGTTCTATGATATTTTTTGATCAGATGCGTAGTTCTCGAGATATATCAAGATATTTAAAAGTTCCGAAGCCGCACCAACATAATAGAGATACAGAAACACCGTGGCCCCTTTCTTTGAGATAAGTCTGCACTATTGCGAGCTGTAAATGCCACTTCCAGCTTAGCTGTGCAGAAGAAGAACAACAAGAAGAAGAAATATCTCGAAATATGTCCGTCAGGCCCCTGCCCTTGAGATATATCTGCAAATATCTCGGAAACGAAGCGGGCTATGGCAAAATGTTAAGAGACCTTTTTTGTAGAGAATTATGTTTCCTACAATTTATGTTCTATGATATTTTTTGATCAGAAGCGTAGTTTTCGAGATATATCGAGATATTTAAAGGTTCCGAAGCCGCACCAACATAATAGAGATACAGAAACACCGTGGCCCCTTTCTTTGAGATAACTCTGCACTAGTGCGAGCCGCAAATGCCACTTCCAGCTTAGCTGTGCAGAAGAAGAACAACAAGAAGAAGAAATATCTCGAAATATGTCCGTCAGGCCCCTTCCCTTGAGATAAATCTGCAAATATCTCGGAAACGAAGCGAGCTATGGCAAAATGTTAAGAGACCTTTTTTGTAGAGAATTAAGTTTCCTGCTTTTCATGTTCTATGATATTTTTTGATCAGATGCGTAGTTCTCGAGATATATCAAGATATTTAAAAGTTCCGAAGCCGCACCAACATAATAGAGATACAGAAACACCGTGGCCCCTTTCTTTGAGATAACTCTGCACTATTGCGAGCTGCAAATGCCACTTCCAGCTTAGCTGTGCAGAAGAGGAACAACAAGAAGAAGAAATATCTCGGAATATGTCCGTCAGGCACCTTCCCTTGAGATAAATCTGCAAATATCTCGGAAACGATGCCAGCTATGGGAAAATGTTAAGAGACCTTTTTTGTAGAGAATTAAGTTTCCTACTTTTTATCTTCTATGATATTTTTTGATCAGATGCGTAGTTCTAGAGATATATAAAGATATTTAAAAGTTCCGAAGCCGCACCAACATAATAGAGATACAGAAACACCGTGGCCCCTTTCTTTGAGATAACTCTGCACTATTGCGAGCTGCAAATGCCACTTCCAGCTTAGCTGTGCAGAAGAAGAACAACAAGAATAAGAAATATTTCGAAATATGTCCGTCAGGCCCCTTCCCTTGAGATAAATCTGCAAATATCTGGGAAACGAAGCGAGCTATGGCAAAATGTTAAGAGACCTTTTTTGTACAGAATTATGTTTCCTACTTTTTATGTTCTATGATATTTTTTGATCAGACGCGTAGTTCTCGAGATATATCAAGATATTTAAAAGTTCCGAAGCCGCACCAACATAATAGAGATACAGAAACACCGTGGCCCCTTTCTTTGAGATAACTCTGCACTATTGCGCGCTGCAAATGCCACTTCCAGCTTAGCTGTGCAGAAGAAGAACAACAAGAAGAAGAAATATCTCGAAATATGTCCGTCAGGCGCCTTCCCTTGAGATAAATCTGCAAATATCTCGGAAACGAAGCGAGCTATGGCAAAATGTTAAGAGACCTTTTTTGTAGAAAATTAGGTTTCCTACAATTTATGTTCTATGATATTTTTTGATCAGATGCGTAGTTCTCGAGATATATCAAGATATTTAAAAGTTCCGAAACCGCACCAGCATAACAGAGATACAGAAACACCGTGGCCCCTTTCTTTGAGATAACTCTGCACTAGTGCGAGCCGCAAATGCCGCTTCCAGCTTAGCTGTGCAGAAGAAGAACAACAAGAAAAAGAAATATCTCGAAATATGTCCGTTAGGCCCCTTCCCTTGAGATAAATCTGCAAATATCTCGGAAACGAAGCGAGCTATGGCAAAATGTTAAGAGACCTTTTTTGTAGAGAATTAAGTTTCCTACATTTTATGTTCTATGATATTTTTTGATCAGATGCGTAGTTCTCGAGATATATTAAGATATTTAAAAGTTCCGAAGCCGCACCAACATAATAGAGATACAGAAACACCGTGGCCCCTTTCTTTGAGATAACTCTGCACTATTGCGAGCTGCAAATGCCACTTCCAGGTTAGCTGAGCAGAAGAAGAACAACAAGAAGAAGAAGTATCTCGAAATATGTCCGTCAGGCCCCTTCCCTTGAGATAAATCTGCAAATATCTCGGAAACGAAGCGAGCTATGGCAAAATGTTAAGAGACCTTTTTTGTAGAGAATTAAGTTTCCTACTTTTCATGTTCTATGATATTTTTTGATCAGATGCGTAGTTCTCGAGATATATTAAGATATTTAAAAGTTCCGAAGCCGCACCAACATAATAGAGATACAGAAACACCGTGGCCCCTTTCTTTGAGATAACTCTGCACTATTGCGAGCTGGAAATGCCACTTCCAGCTTAGCTGTGCAGAAGAAGAACAACAAGAAGAAGAAGTATTTCGAAATATGTCCGTCAGGCCCCTTCCCTTGAGATAAATCTGCAAATATCTCGGAAACGAAGCGAGCTATGGCAAAATGTTAAGAGACCTTTTTTGTAGAGAATTAAGTTTCCTACTTTTTATGTTCTATGATATTTTTTGATCAGATGCGTAGTTCTCGAGATATATCAAGATATTTAAAAGTTCCGAAGCCGCACCAACATAATAGAGATACAGAAACACCGTGGCCCCTTTCTTTGAGATAAGTCTGCACTATTGCGAGCTGTAAATGCCACTTCCAGCTTAGCTGTGCAGAAGAAGAACAACAAGAAGAAGAAATATCTCGAAATATGTCCGTCAGGCCCCTGCCCTTGAGATATATCTGCAAATATCTCGGAAACGAAGCGGGCTATGGCAAAATGTTAAGAGACCTTTTTTGTAGAGAATTATGTTTTCTACAATTTATGTTCTATGATATTTTTTGATCAGAAGCGTAGTTTTCGAGATATATCGAGATATTTAAAGGTTCCGAAGCCGCACCAACATAATAGAGATACAGAAACACCGTGGCCCCTTTCTTTGAGATAATTCTGCACTAGTGCGAGCCGCAAATGCCACTTCCAGCTTAGCTGTGCAGAAGAAGAACAACAAGAAGAAGAAATATCTCGAAATATGTCCGTCAGGCCCCTTCCCTTGAGATAAATCTGCAAATATCTCGGAAACGAAGCGAGCTATGGCAAAATGTTAAGAGACCTTTTTTGTAGAGAATTAGGTTTCCTACTTTTTATGTTCTATGATATTTTTTGATCAGATGCGTAGTTCCCGAGATATATCAAGATATTTAAAAGTTCCGAAGCCGCACCAACATAATAGAGATACAGAAACACCGTGGCCCCTTTCTTTGAGATGACTCTGCACTATTGCGACCTGGAAATGCCACTTCCAGTTTAGCTGTGCAGAAGAAGAACAACAAGAAGAAGAAATATCTCGAAATATGTCCGTTAGGCCCCTTCCCTTGAGATAAATCTGCAAATATCTCGGAAACGAAGAGAGCTATGGCAAAATGTTAAGAGACCTTTTTTGTAGAGAACAAAGTTTCCTACTTTTTACGTTCTATGACATTTTTTGATCAGATGCGTAGTTCTCGAGATATATCAAGATATTTAAAAGTTCCGAAGCCGCACCAACATAATAGAGATACAGAAACACCGTGGCCCCTTTCTTTGAGATAACTCTGCACTATTGCGAGCTGTAAATGCCACTTCCAGCTTAGCTGTGCAGAAGAAGAACAACAAGAAGAAGAAATATCTTGAAATATGTCCGTCAGGCCCCTTCCCTTGAGATATATCTGCAAATATCTCGGAAGCGAAGCGAGCTATGGCAAAATGTTAAGAGACCTTTTTTGTCGAGAATTATGTTTCCTACAATTTATGTTCTATGATATTTTTTGATCAGAAGCGTAGTTTTCGAGATATATCGAGATATTTAAAAGTTCCGAAGCCGCACCAACATAATAGAGATACAGAAACACCGTGGCCCCTTTCTTTGAGATGACTCTGCACTCTTGCGAGCTGGAAATGCCACTTCCAGTTTAGCTGTGCAGAAGAAGAACAACAAGAAGAAGAAATATCTCGAAATATGTCCGTCAGGCCCCTTCCCTTGAGATAAATCTGCAAATATCTCGGAAACGAAGAGAGCTATGGCAAAATGTTAAGAGACCTTTTTTGTAGAGAATTAAGTTTCCTACTTTTCATGTTCTATGATATTTTTTGATCAGATGCGTAGTTCTCGAGATATATCAAGATATTTAAAAGTTCCGAAGCCGCACCAACATAATAGAGATACAGAAACACCGTGGCCCCTTTCTTTGAGATAACTCTGCACTAGTGCGAGCCGCAAATGCCACTTACAGCTTAGCTGTGCAGAAGAAGAACAACAAGAAGAAGAAATATCTCGAAATATGTCCGTTAGGCCCCTTCCCTTGAGATAAATCTGCAAATATCTCGGAAACGAAGCGAGCTATGGCAAAATGTTAAGAGACCTTTTTTGTAGAGAATTAAGTTTCCTACTTTTTATGTTCTATGATATTTTTTGATCAGAAGCGTAGTTTTCGAGATATATCGAGATATTTAAAAGTTCCGAAGCCGCACCAACATAATAGAGATACAGAAACACCGTGGCCCCTTTCTTTGAGATAACTCTGCACTATTGCGCGCTGCAAATGCCACTTCCAGCTTAGCTGTGCAGAAGAAGAACAACAAGAAGAAGAAATATCTCGAAATATGTCCGTCAGGCGCCTTCCCTTGAGATAAATCTGCAAATATCTCGGAAACGAAGCGAGCTATGGCAAAATGTTAAGAGACCTTTTTTGTAGAAAATTAGGTTTCCTACAATTTATGTTCTATGATATTTTTTGATCAGATGCGTAGTTCTCGAGATATATCAAGATATTTAAAAGTTCCGAAACCGCACCAGCATAACAGAGATACAGAAACACCGTGGCCCCTTTCTTTGAGATAACTCTGCACTAGTGCGAGCCGCAAATGCCGCTTCCAGCTTAGCTGTGCAGAAGAAGAACAACAAGAAAAAGAAATATCTCGAAATATGTCCGTTAGGCCCCTTCCCTTGAGATAAATCTGCAAATATCTCGGAAACGAAGCGAGCTATGGCAAAATGTTAAGAGACCTTTTTTGTAGAGAATTAAGTTTGCTACTTTTCATGTTCTATGATATTTTTTGATCAGATGCGTAGTTCTCGAGATATATTAAGATATTTAAAAGTTCCGAAGCCGCACCAACATAATAGAGATACAGAAACACCGTGGCCCCTTTCTTTGAGATAACTCTGCACTATTGCGAGCTGCAAATGCCACTTCCAGCTTAGCTGTGCAGAAGAAGAACAGCAAGAAGAAGAAGTATCTCGAAATATGTCCGTTAGGCCCCTTCCCTTGAGATAAATCTGCAAATATCTCGGAAACGAAGCGAGCTATGGCAAAATGTTAAGAGACCTTTTTTGTAGAGAATTAAGTTTCCTACTTTTCATGTTCTATGATATTTTTTGATCAGATGCGTAGTTCTCGAGATATATTAAGATATTTAAAAGTTCCGAAGCCGCACCAACATAATAGAGATACAGAAACACCGTGGCCCCTTTCTTTGAGATAACTCTGCACTATTGCGAGCTGCAAATGCCACTTCCAGCTTAGCTGTGCAGAAGAAGAACAACAAGAAGAAGAAGTATCTCGAAATATGTCCGTCAGGCCCCTTCCCTTGAGATAAATCTGCAAATATCTCGGAAACGAAGAGAGCTATGGCAGAATGTTAAGAGACCTTTTTTGTAGAGAATTAAGTTTCCTACTTTTTACGTTCTATGAAATTTTTTGATCAGATGCGTAGTTCTCGAGATATATCAAGATATTTAAAAGTTCCGAAGCCGCACCAACATAATAGAGATACAGAAACACCGTGGCCCCTTTCTTTGAGATAAGTCTGCACTATTGCGAGCTGTAAATGCCACTTCCAGCTTAGCTGTGCAGAAGAAGAACAACAAGAAGAAGAAATATCTCGAAATATGTCCGTCAGGCCCCTGCCCTTGAGATATATCTGCAAATATCTCGGAAACGAAGCGAGCTATGGCAAAATGTTAAGAGACCTTTTTTGTAGAGAATTATGTTTCCTACAATTTATGTTCTATGATATTTTTTGATCAGAAGCGTAGTTTTCGAGATATATCGAGATATTTAAAGGTTCCGAAGCCGCACCAACATAATAGAGATACAGAAACACCGTGGCCCCTTTCTTTGAGATAACTCTGCACTAGTGCGAGCCGCAAATGCCACTTCCAGCTTAGCTGTGCAGAAGAAGAACAACAAGAAGAAGAAATATCTCGAAATATGTCCGTTAGGCCCCTTCCCTTGAGATAAATCTGCAAATATCTCGGAAACGAAGCGAGCTATGGCAAAATGTTAAGAGACCTTTTTTGTAGAGAATTAAGTTTCCTACTTTTTATGTTCTATGATATTTTTTGATCAGATGCGTAGTTCTCGAGATATATTAAGATATTTAAAAGTTCCGCAGCCGCACCAACATAATAGAAATACAGAAACACCGTGGCCCCTTTCTTTGAGATAACTCTGCACTATTGCGAGCTGCAAATGCCACTTCCAGCTTAGCTGTGCCGAAGAAGAACAACAAGAAGAAGAAGTATCTCGAAATATGTCCGTCAGGCCCCTTCCCTTGAGATAAATCTGCAAATATCTCGGAAACGAAGAGAGCTATGGCAAAATGTTAAGAGACCTTTTTTGTAGAGAATTAAGTTTCCTACTTTTTATGTTCTATGATATTTTTTGATCAGAAGCGTAGTTTTCGAGATATATCGAGATATTTAAAAGTTCCGAAGCCGCACCAACATAATAGAGATACAGAAACACCGTGGCCCCTTTCTTTGAGATAACTCTGCACTATTGCGCGCTGCAAATGCCACTTCCAGCTTAGCTGTGCAGAAGAAGAACAACAAGAAGAAGAAATATCTCGAAATATGTCCGTCAGGCGCCTTCCCTTGAGATAAATCTGCAAATATCTCGGAAACGAAGCGAGCTATGGCAAAATGTTAAGAGACCTTTTTTGTAGAAAATTAGGTTTCCTACTTTTTATGTTCTATGATATTTTTTGATCAGATGCGTAGTTCTCGAGATATATCAAGATATTTAAAAGTTCCGAAGCCGCACCAACATAATAGAGATACAGAAACACCGTGGCCCCTTTCTTTGAGATAAGTCTGCACTATTGCGAGCTGTAAATGCCACTTCCAGCTTAGCTGTGCAGAAGAAGAACAACAAGAAGAAGAAATATCTCGAAATATGTCCGTCAGGCCCCTGCCCTTGAGATATATCTGCAAATATCTCGGAAACGAAGCGAGCTATGGCAAAATGTTAAGAGACCTTTTTTGTAGAGAATTGTGTTTCCTACAATTTATGTTCTATGATATTTTTTGATCAGAAGCGTAGTTTTCGAGATATATCGAGATATTTAAAGGTTCCGAAGCCGCACCAACATAATAGAGATACAGAAACACCGTGGCCCCTTTCTTTGAGATAACTCTGCACTAGTGCGAGCCGCAAATGCCACTTCCAGCTTAGCTGTGCAGAAGAAGAACAACAAGAAGAAGAAATATCTCGAAATATGTCCGTCAGGCCCCTTCCCTTGAGATAAATCTGCAAATATCTCGGAAACGAAGCGAGCTATGGCAAAATGTTAAGAGACCTTTTTTGTAGAGAATTAAGTTTCCTACTTTTTATGTTCTATGATATTTTTTGATCAGATGCGCAGTTCTCGAGATATATCAAGATATTTGAAAGTTCCGAAGCCGCACCAACATAATAGAGATACAGAAACACCGTGGCCCCTTTCTTTGAGATAACTCTGCACTATTGCGAGCTGCAAATGCCACTTCCAGCTTAGCTGTGCAGAAGAAGAACAACAAGAAGAAGAAATATCTCGAAATATGTCCGTCAGGCCCCTTCCCTTGAGATAAATCTGGAAATATCTCGGAAACGAAGAGAGCTATGGCAGAATGTTAAGAGACCTTTTTTGTAGAGAATTAAGTTTCCTACTTTTTACGTTCTATGAAATTTTTTGATCAGATGCGTAGTTCTCGAGATATATCAAGATATTTAAAAGTTCCGAAGCCGCACCAACATAATAGAGATACAGAAACACCGTGGCCCCTTTCTTTGAGATAAGTCTGCACTATTGCGAGCTGTAAATGCCACTTCCAGCTTAGCTGTGCAGAAGAAGAACAACAAGAAGAAGAAATATCTCGAAATATGTCCGTCAGGCCCCTGCCCTTGAGATATATCTGCAAATATCTCGGAAACGAAGCGAGCTATGGCAAAATGTTAAGAGACCTTTTTTGTAGAGAATTATGTTTCCTACAATTTATGTTCTATGATATTTTTTGATCAGAAGCGTAGTTTTCGAGATATATCGAGATATTTAAAGGTTCCGAAGCCGCACCAACATAATAGAGATACAGAAACACCGTGGCCCCTTTCTTTGAGATAACTCTGCACTAGTGCGAGCCGCAAATGCCACTTCCAGCTTAGCTGTGCAGAAGAAGAACAACAAGAAGAAGAAATATCTCGAAATATGTCCGTCAGGCCCCTTCCCTTGAGATAAATCTGCAAATATCTCGGAAACGAAGCGAGCTATGGCAAAATGTTAAGAGACCTTTTTTGTAGAGAATTAAGTTTCCTACTTTTTATGTTCTATGATATTTTTTGATCAGATGCGCAGTTCTCGAGATATATCAAGATATTTAAAAGTTCCGAAGCCGCACCAACATAATAGAGATACAGAAACACCGTGGCCCCTTTCTTTGAGATGACTCTGCACTCTTGCGAGCTGGAAATGCCACTTACAGTTTAGCTGTGCAGAAGAAGAACAACAAGAAGAAGAAATATCTCGAAATATGTCCGTCAGGCCCCTCCCCTTGAGATAAATCTGCAAATATCTCGGAAACGAAGAGAGCTATGGCAAAATGTTAAGAGACCTTTTTTGTAGAGAATTAAGTTTCCTACTTTTTATGTTCTATGATATTTTTTGATCAGATGCGCAGTTCTCGAGATATATCAAGATATTTAAAAGTTCCGAAGCCGCACCAACATAATAGAGATACAGAAACACCGTGGCCCCTTTCTTTGAGATAACTCTGCACTATTGCGAGCTGCAAATGCCACTTCCAGCTTAGCTGTGCAGAAGAAGAACAACAAGAAGAAGAAATATCTCGAAATATGTCCGTCAGGCCCCTTCCCTTGAGATAAATCTGGAAATATCTCGGAAACGAAGAGAGCTATGGCAGAATGTTAAGAGACCTTTTTTGTAGAGAATTAAGTTTCCTACTTTTTACGTTCTATGACATTTTTTGATCAGATGCGTAGTTCTCGAGATATATCAAGATATTTAAAAGTTCCGAAGCCGCACCAACATAATAGAGATACAGAAACACCGTGGCCCCTTTCTTTGAGATAAGTCTGCACTATTGCGAGCTGTAAATGCCACTTCCAGCTTAGCTGTGCAGAAGAAGAACAACAAGAAGAAGAAATATCTCGAAATATGTCCGTCAGGCCCCTGCCCTTGAGATATATCTGCAAATATCTCGGAAACGAAGCGAGCTATGGCAAAATGTTAAGAGACCTTTTTTGTAGAGAATTATGTTTCCTACAATTTATGTTCTATGATATTTTTTGATCAGAAGCGTAGTTTTCGAGATATATCGAGATATTTAAAGGTTCCGAAGCCGCACCAACATAATAGAGATACAGAAACACCGTGGCCCCTTTCTTTGAGATAACTCTGCACTAGTGCGAGCCGCAAATGCCACTTCCAGCTTAGCTGTGCAGAAGAAGAACAACAAGAAGAAGAAATATCTCGAAATATGTCCGTCAGGCCCCTTCCCTTGAGATAAATCTGCAAATATCTCGGAAACGAAGCGAGCTATGGCAAAATGTTAAGAGACCTTTTTTGTAGAGAATTAAGTTTCCTACTTTTTATGTTCTATGATATTTTTTGATCAGATGCGCAGTTCTCGAGATATATCAAGATATTTAAAAGTTCCGAAGCCGCACCAACATAATAGAGATACAGAAACACCGTGGCCCCTTTCTTTGAGATAACTCTGCACTATTGCGAGCTGCAAATGCCACTTCCAGCTTAGCTGTGCAGAAGAAGAACAACAAGAAGAAGAAATATCTCGAAATATGTCCGTCAGGCCCCTTCCCTTGAGATAAATCTGGAAATATCTCGGAAACGAAGAGAGCTATGGCAGAATGTTAAGAGACCTTTTTTGTAGAGAATTAAGTTTCCTACTTTTTACGTTCTATGACATTTTTTGATCAGATGCGTAGTTCTCGAGATATATCAAGATATTTAAAAGTTCCGAAGCCGCACCAACATAATAGAGATACAGAAACACCGTGGCCCCTTTCTTTGAGATAACTCTGCAGTATTGCGAGCTGTAAATGCCACTTCCAGCTTAGCTGTGCAGAAGAAGAACAACAAGAAGAAGAAATATCTTGAAATATGTCCGTCAGGCCCCTTCCCTTGAGATATATCTGCAAATATCTCGGAAACGAAGCGAGCTATGGCAAAATGTTAAGAGACCTTTTTTGTCGAGAATTATGTTTCCTACAATTTATGTTCTATGATATTTTTTGATCAGAAGCGTAGTTTTCGAGATATATCGAGATATTTAAAAGTTCCGAAGCCGCACCAACATAATAGAGATACAGAAACACCGTGGCCCCTTTCTTTGAGATGACTCTGCACTCTTGCGAGCTGGAAATGCCACTTCCAGTTTAGCTGTGCAGAAGAAGAACAACAAGAAGAAGAAATATCTCGAAATATGTCCGTCAGGCCCCTTCCCTTGAGATAAATCTGCAAATATCTCGGAAACGAAGAGAGCTATGGCAAAATGTTAAGAGACCTTTTTTGTAGAGAATTAAGTTTCCTACTTTTCATGTTCTATGATATTTTTTGATCAGATGCGTAGTTCTCGAGATATATCAAGATATTTAAAAGTTCCGAAGCCGCACCAACATAATAGAGATACAGAAACACCGTGGCCCCTTTCTTTGAGATAACTCTGCACTATTGCGAGCTGCAAATGCCACTTCCAGCTTAGCTGTGCAGAAGAAGAACAACAAGAAGAAGAAATATCTCGAAATATGTCCGTCAGACCCCTTCCCTCCAGATAAATCTGCAAATATCTCGGAAACGAAGAGAGCTATGGCAAAATGTTAAGAGACCTTTTTTGTAGAGAATTAAGTTTCCTACTTTTCATGTTCTATGATATTTTTTGATCAGATGCGTAGTTCTCGAGATATATCAAGATATTTAAAAGTTCCGAAGCCGCACCAACATAATAGAGATACAGAAACACCGTGGCTCCTTTCTTTGAGATAACTCTGCACTATTGCGAGCTGTAAATGCCACTTCCAGCTTAGCTGTGCAGAAGAAGAACAACAAGAAGAAGAAATATCTTGAAATATGTCCGTCAGGCCCCTTCCCTTGAGATATATCTGCAAATATCTCGGAAACGATGCGAGCTATGGCAAAATGTTAAGAGACCTTTTTTGTCGAGAATTATGTTTCCTACAATTTATGTTCTATGATATTTTTTGATCAGAAGCGTAGTTTTCGAGATATATCGAGATATTTAAAAGTTCCGAAGCCGCACCAACATAATAGAGATACAGAAACACCGCGGCCCCTTTCTTTGAGATGACTCTGCACTCTTGCGAGCTGGAAATGCCACTTCCAGTTTAGCTGTGCAGAAGAAGAAAAACAAGAAGAAGAAATATCTCGAAATATGTCCGTCAGGCCCCTTCCCTTGAGATAAATCTGCAAATATCTCGGAAACGAAGAGAGCTATGGCAAAATGTTAAGAGACCTTTTTTGTAGAGAATTAAGTTTCCTACTTTTCATGTTCTATGATATTTTTTGATCAGATGCGTAGTTCTCGAGATATATCAAGATATTTAAAAGTTCCGAAGCCGCACCAACATAATAGAGATACAGAAACACCGTGGCCCCTTTCTTTGAGATAACTCTGCACTATTGCGAGCTGCAAATGCCACTTCCAGCTTAGCTGTGCAGAAGAAGAACAACAAGAAGAAGAAATATCTCGAAATATGTCCGTCAGACCCCTTCCCTCGAGATAAATCTGCAAATATCTCGGAAACGAAGAGAGCTATGGCAAAATGTTAAGAGACCTTTTCTGTAGAGAATTAAGTTTCCTACTTTTCATGTTCTATGATATTTTTTGATCAGATGCGTAGTTCTCGAGATATATCAAGATATTTAAAAGTTCCGAAGCCGCACCAACATAATAGAGATACAGAAACACCGTGGCTCCTTTCTTTGAGATAACTCTGCACTATTGCGAGCTGGAAATGCCACTTCCAGTTTAGCTGTGCAGAAGAAGAACAACAAGAAGAAGAAATATCTCGAAATATGTCCGTGAGGCCCCTTCCCTTGAGATAAATCTGGAAATATCTCGGAAACGAAGAGAGCTATGGCAAAATGTTAAGAGACCTTTTTTGTAGAGAATTAAGTTTCCTACTTTTTACGTTCTATGACATTTTTTGATCAGATGCGTAGTTCTCGAGATATATCAAGATATTTAAAAGTTCCGAAGCCGCACCAACATAATAGAGATACAGAAACACCGTGGCCCCTTTCTTTGAGATAACTCTGCACTAGTGCGAGCCGCAAATGCCACTTACAGCTTAGCTGTGCAGAAGAAGAACAACAAGAAGAAGAAATATCTCGAAATATGTCCGTTCGGCCCCTTCCCTTGAGATAAATCTGCAAATATCTCGGAAACGAAGCGAGCTATGGCAAAATGTTAAGAGACCTTTTTTGTAGAGAATTAAGTTTCCTACTTTTTATGTTCTATGATATTTTTTCATCAGATGCGTAGTTCTCGAGATATATTAAGATATTTAAAAGTTCCGCAGCCGCACCAACATAATAGAGATACAGAAACACCGTGGCCCCTCTCTTTGAGATAACTCTGCACTATTGCGAGCTGCAAATGCCACTTCCAGCTTAGCTGTGCCGAAGAAGAACAACAAGAAGAAGAAGTATCTCGAAATATGTCCGTCAGGCCCCTTCCCTTGAGATAAATCTGCAAATATCTTGGAAACGAAGAGAGCTATGGCAAAATGTTAAGAGACCTTTTTTGTAGAGAATTAAGTTTCCTACTTTTTATGTTCTATGATATTTTTTGATCAGAAGCGTAGTTTTCGAGATATATCGAGATATTTAAAAGTTCCGAAGCCGCACCAACATAATAGAGATACAGAAACACCGTGGCCCCTTTCTTTGAGATATCTCTGCACTATTGCGCGCTGCAAATGCCACTTCCAGCTTAGCTGTGCAGAAGAAGAACAACAAGAAGAAGAAATATCTCGAAATATGTCCGTCAGGCGCCTTCCCTTGAGATAAATCTGCAAATATCTCGGAAACGAAGCGAGCTATGGCAAAATGTTAAGAGACCTTTTTTGTAGAAAATTAGGTTTCCTACAATTTATGTTCTATGATATTTTTTGATCAGATGCGTAGTTCTCGAGATATATCAAGATATTTAAAAGTTCCGAAACCGCACCAGCATAACAGAGATACAGAAACACCGTGGCCCCTTTCTTTGAGATAACTCTGCACTAGTGCGAGCCGCAAATGCCGCTTCCAGCTTAGCTGTGCAGAAGAAGAACAACAAGAAGAAGAAATATCTCGAAATATGTCCGTCAGGCGCCTTCCCTTGAGATAAATCTGCAAATATCTCGGAAACGAAGCGAGCTATGGCAAAATGTTAAGAGACCTTTTTTGTAGAAAATTAGGTTTCCTACAATTTATGTTCTATGATATTTTTTGATCAGATGCGTAGTTCTCGAGATATATCAAGATATTTAAAAGTTCCGAAACCGCACCAGCATAACAGAGATACAGAAACACCGTGGCCCCTTTCTTTGAGATAACTCTGCACTAGTGCGAGCCGCAAATGCCGCTTCCAGCTTAGCTGTGCAGAAGAAGAACAACAAGAAAAAGAAATATCTCGAAATATGTCCGTTAGGCCCCTTCCCTTGAGATAAATCTGCAAATATCTCGGAAACGAAGCGAGCTATGGCAAAATGTTAAGAGACCTTTTTTGTAGAGAATTAAGTTTCCTACTTTTCATGTTCTATGATATTTTTTGATCAGATGCGTAGTTCTCGAGATATATTAAGATATTTAAAAGTTCCGAAGCCGCACCAACATAATAGAGATACAGAAACACCGTGGCCCCTTTCTTTGAGATAACTCTGCACTATTGCGAGCTGCAAATGCCACTTCCAGCTTAGCTGTGCAGAAGAAGAACAACAAGAAGAAGAAGTATCTCGAAATATGTCCGTCAGGCCCCTTCCCTTGAGATAAATCTGCAAATATCTCGGAAACCAAGAGAGCTATGGCAAAATGTTAAGAGACCTTTTTTGTAGAGAATTAAGTTTCCTACTTTTTATGTTCTATGATATTTTTTGATCAGATGCGTAGTTCTCGAGATATATCAAGATATTTAAAAGTTCCGAAGCCGCACCAACATAATAGAGATACAGAAACACCGTGGCCCCTTTCTTTGAGATAAGTCTGCACTATTGCGAGCTGTAAATGCCACTTCCAGCTTAGCTGTGCAGAAGAAGAACAACAAGAAGAAGAAATATCTCGAAATATGTCCATCAGGCCCCTGCCCTTGAGATATATCTGCAAATATCTCGGAAACGAAGCGAGCTATGGCAAAATGTTAAGAGACCTTTTTTGTAGAGAATTATGTTTCCTACAATTTATGTTCTATGATATTTTTTGATCAGAAGCGTAGTTTTCGAGATATATCGAGATATTTAAAGGTTCCGAAGCCGCACCAACATAATAGAGATACAGAAACACCGTGGCCCCTTTCTTTGAGATAACTCTGCACTAGTGCGAGCCGCAAATGCCACTTCCAGCTTAGCTGTGCAGAAGAAGAACAACAAGAAGAAGAAATATCTCGAAATATGTCCGTCAGGCCCCTTCCCTTGAGATAAATCTGCAAATATCTCGGAAACGAAGCGAGCTATGGCAAAATGTTAAGAGACCTTTTTTGTAGAGAATTAAGTTTCCTACTTTTTATGTTCTATGATATTTTTTGATCAGATGCGCAGTTCTCGAGATATATCAAGATATTTGAAAGTTCCGAAGCCGCACCAACATAATAGAGATACAGAAACACCGTGGCCCCTTTCTTTGAGATAACTCTGCACTATTGCGAGCTGCAAATGCCACTTCCAGCTTAGCTGTGCAGAAGAAGAACAACAAGAAGAAGAAATATCTCGAAATATGTCCGTCAGGCCCCTGCCCTTGAGATATATCTGCAAATATCTCGGAAACGAAGCGAGCTATGGCAAAATGTTAAGAGACCTTTTTTGTAGAGAATTATGTTTCCTACAATTTATGTTCTATGATATTTTTTGATCAGAAGCGTAGTTTTCGAGATATATCGAGATATTTAAAGGTTCCGAAGCCGCACCAACATAATAGAGATACAGAAACACCGTGGCCCCTTTCTTTGAGATAACTCTGCACTAGTGCGAGCCGCAAATGCCACTTCCAGCTTAGCTGTGCAGAAGAAGAACAACAAGAAGAAGAAATATCTCGAAATATGTCCGTCAGGCCCCTTCCCTTGAGATAAATCTGCAAATATCTCGGAAACGAAGCGAGCTATGGCAAAATGTTAAGAGACCTTTTTTGTAGAGAATTAAGTTTCCTACTTTTTATGTTCTATGATATTTTTTGATCAGATGCGCAGTTCTCGAGATATATCAAGATATTTGAAAGTTCCGAAGCCGCACCAACATAATAGAGATACAGAAACACCGTGGCCCCTTTCTTTGAGATAACTCTGCACTATTGCGAGCTGCAAATGCCACTTCCAGCTTAGCTGTGCAGAAGAAGAACAACAAGAAGAAGAAATATCTCGAAATATGTCCGTCAGGCCCCTGCCCTTGAGATATATCTGCAAATATCTCGGAAACGAAGCGAGCTATGGCAAAATGTTAAGAGACCTTTTTTGTAGAGAATTATGTTTCCTACAATTTATGTTCTATGATATTTTTTGATCAGAAGCGTAGTTTTCGAGATATATCGAGATATTTAAAGGTTCCGAAGCCGCACCAACATAATAGAGATACAGAAACACCGTGGCCCCTTTCTTTGAGATAACTCTGCACTAGTGCGAGCCGCAAATGCCACTTCCAGCTTAGCTGTGCAGAAGAAGAACAACAAGAAGAAGAAATATCTCGAAATATGTCCGTCAGGCCCCTTCCCTTGAGATAAATCTGCAAATATCTCGGAAACGAAGCGAGCTATGGCAAAATGTTAAGAGACCTTTTTTGTAGAGAATTAAGTTTCCTACTTTTTATGTTCTATGATATTTTTTGATCAGATGCGCAGTTCTCGAGATATATCAAGATATTTAAAAGTTCCGAAGCCGCACCAACATAATAGAGATACAGAAACACCGTGGCCCCTTTCTTTGAGATAACTCTGCACTATTGCGAGCTGCAAATGCCACTTCCAGCTTAGCTGTGCAGAAGAAGAACAACAAGAAGAAGAAATATCTCGAAATATGTCCGTCAGGCCCCTTCCCTTGAGATAAATCTGGAAATATCTCGGAAACGAAGAGAGCTATGGCAGAATGTTAAGAGACCTTTTTTGTAGAGAATTAAGTTTCCTACTTTTTACGTTCTATGACATTTTTTGATCAGATGCGTAGTTCTCGAGATATATCAAGATATTTAAAAGTTCCGAAGCCGCACCAACATAATAGAGATACAGAAACACCGTGGCCCCTTTCTTTGAGATAACTCTGCACTATTGCGAGCTGTAAATGCCACTTCCAGCTTAGCTGTGCAGAAGAAGAACAACAAGAAGAAGAAATATCTTGAAATATGTCCGTCAGGCCCCTTCCCTTGAGATATATCTGCAAATATCTCGGAAACGAAGCGAGCTATGGCAAAATGTTAAGAGACCTTTTTTGTCGAGAATTATGTTTCCTACAATTTATGTTCTATGATATTTTTTGATCAGAAGCGTAGTTTTCGAGATATATCGAGATATTTAAAAGTTCCGAAGCCGCACCAACATAATAGAGATACAGAAACACCGTGGCCCCTTTCTTTGAGATGACTCTGCACTCTTGCGAGCTGGAAATGCCACTTCCAGTTTAGCTGTGCAGAAGAAGAACAACAAGAAGAAGAAATATCTCGAAATATGTCCGTCAGGCCCCTTCCCTTGAGATAAATCTGCAAATATCTCGGAAACGAAGAGAGCTATGGCAAAATGTTAAGAGACCTTTTTTGTAGAGAATTAAGTTTCCTACTTTTTATGTTCTATGACATTTTTTGATCAGATGCGTAGTTCTCGAGATATATCAAGATATTTAAAAGTTCCGAAGCCGCACCAACATAATAGAGATACAGAAACACCGTGGCCCCTTTCTTTGAGATAAGTCTGCACTATTGCGAGCTGTAAATGCCACTTCCAGCTTAGCTGTGCAGAAGAAGAACAACAAGAAGAAGAAATATCTCGAAATATGTCCGTCAGGCCCCTGCCCTTGAGATATATCTGCAAATATCTCGGAAACGAAGCGAGCTATGGCAAAATGTTAAGAGACCTTTTTTGTAGAGAATTATGTTTCCTACAATTTATGTTCTATGATATTTTTTGATCAGAAGCGTAGTTTTCGAGATATATCGAGATATTTAAAGGTTCCGAAGCCGCACCAACATAATAGAGATACAGAAACACCGTGGCCCCTTTCTTTGAGATAACTCTGCACTAGTGCCAGCCGCAAATGCCACTTCCAGCTTAGCTGTGCAGAAGAAGAACAACAAGAAGAAGAAATATCTCGAAATATGTCCGTCAGGCCCCTTCCCTTGAGATAAATCTGCAAATATCTCGGAAACGAAGCGAGCTATGGCAAAATGTTAAGAGACCTTTTTTGTAGAGAATTAAGTTTCCTACTTTTTATGTTCTATAATATTTTTTGATCAGATGCGCAGTTCTCGAGATATATCAAGATATTTAAAAGTTCCGAAGCCGCACCAACATAATAGAGATACAGAAACACCGTGGCCCCTTTCTTTGAGATAACTCTGCACTATTGCGAGCTGCAAATGCCACTTCCAGCTTAGCTGTGCAGAAGAAGAAATATCTCGAAATATGTCCGTCAGGCCCCTTCCCTTGAGATAAATCTGGAAATATCTCGGAAACGAAGAGACCTATGGCAGAATGTTAAGAGACCTTTTTTGTAGAGAATTAAGTTTCCTACTTTTTACGTTCTATGACATTTTTTGATCAGATGCGTAGTTCTCGAGATATATCAAGATATTTAAAAGTTCCGAAGCCGCACCAACATAATAGAGATACAGAAACACCGTGGCCCCTTTCTTTGAGATAACTCTGCACTATTGCGAGCTGCAAATGCCACTTCCAGCTTAGCTGTGCAGAAGAAGAACAACAAGAAGAAGAAATATCTCGAAATATGTCCGTCAGACCCCTTCCCTCGAGATAAATCTGCAAATATCTCGGAAACGAAGAGAGCTATGGCAAAATGTTAAGAGACCTTTTTTGTAGAGAATTAAGTTTCCTACTTTTCATGTTCTATGATATTTTTTGATCAGATGCGTAGTTCTCGAGATATATCAAGATATTTAAAAGTTCCGAAGCCGCACCAACATAATAGAGATACAGAAACACCGTGGCTCCTTTCTTTGAGATAACTCTGCACTATTGCGAGCTGTAAATGCCACTTCCAGTTTAGCTGTGCAGAAGAAGAACAACAAGAAGAAGAAATATCTCGAAATATGTCCGTTAGGCCCCTTCCCTTGAGATAAATCTGCAAATATCTCGGAAACGAAGCGAGCTATGGCAAAATGTTAAGAGACCTTTTTTGTAGAGAATTAATTTTCCTACTTTTCATGTTCTATGATATTTTTTGATCAGATGCGTAGTTCTCGAGATATATCAAGATATTTAAAAGTTCCGAAGCCGCACCAACATAATAGAGATACAGAAACACCGTGGCCCCTTTCTTTGAGATAACTCTGCACTATTGCGAGCTGCAAATGCCACTTCCAGCTTAGCTGTGCAGAAGAAGAACAACAAGAAGAAGAAATATCTCGAAATATGTCCGTTAGGCCCCTTCCCTTGAGATAAATCTGCAAATATCTCGGAAACGAAGCGAGCTATGGCAAAATGTTAAGAGACCTTTTTTGTAGAGAATTAAGTTTCCTACTTTTTATGTTCTATGATATTTTTTGATCAGATGCGTAGTTCTCGAGATATATCAAGATATTTAAAAGTTCCGAAGCCGCACCAACATAAGAGAGATACAGAAACACCGTGGCCCCTTTCTTTGAGATAACTCTGCACTATTGCGAGCTGCAAATGCCACTTCCAGCTTAGCTGTGAAGAAGAAGAACAACAAGAAGAAGAAGTATCTCGAAATATGTCCGTCAGGCCCCTTCCCTTGAGATAAATCTGCAAATATCTCGGAAACGAAGAGAGCTATGGCAAAATGTTAAGAGACCTTTTTTGTAGAGAATTAAGTTTCCTACTTTTCATGTTCTATGATATTTTTTGATCAGATGCGTAGTTCTCGAGATATATCAAGATATTTAAAAGTTCCGAAGCCGCACCAACATAATAGAGATACAGAAACACCGTGGCCCCTTTCTTTGAGATAACTCTGCACTATTGCGAGCTGCAAATGCCACTTCCAGCTTAGCTGTGCAGAAGAAGAACAACAAGAAGAAGAAATATCTCGAAATATGTCCGTCAGGCCCATTCCCTTGAGATAAATCTGCAAATATCTCGGAAACGAAGAGAGCTATGGCAAAATGTTAAGAGACCTTTTTTGTAGAGAATTAAGTTTCCTACTTTTCATGTTCTATGATATTTTTTGATCACATGCGTAGTTCTCGAGATATATCAAGATATTTAAAAGTTCCGAAGCCGCACCAACATAATAGAGATACAGAAACACCGTGGCCCCTCTCTTTGAGATAACTCTGCACTATTGCGAGCTGTAAATGCCACTTCCAGCTTAGCTGTGCAGAAGAAGAACAACAAGAAGAAGAAATATCTCGAAATATGTCCGTCAGGCCCCTTCCCTTGAGATATATCTGCAAATATCTCGGAAACGAAGCGTGCTATGGCAAAATGTTAAGAGACCTTTTTTGTCGAGAATTATGTTTGCTACAATTTATGTTCTATGATATTTTTTGATCAGAAGCGTAGTTTTCGAGATATATCGAGATATTTAAAAGTTCCGAAGCCGCACCAACATAATAGAGATACAGAAACACCGTGGCCCCTTTCTTTGAGATGACTCTGCACTATTGCGAGCTGGAAATGCCACTTCCAGTTTAGCTGTGCAGAAGAAGAACAACAAGAAGAAGAAATATCTCGAAATATGTCCGTTAGGCCCCTTCCCTTGAGATAAATCTGCAAATATCTCGGAAACGGAGCGAGCTATGGCAAAATGTTAAGAGACCTTTTTTGTAGAGAATTAATTTTCCTACTTTTCATGTTCTATGATATTTTTTGATCAGATGCGTAGTTCTCGAGATATATCAAGATATTTAAAAGTTCCGAAGCCGCACCAACATAATAGAGATACAGAAACACCGTGGCCCCTTTCTTTGAGATAACTCTGCACTATTGCGAGCTGTAAATGCCACTTCCAGCTTAGCTGTGCAGAAGAAGAACAACAAGAAGAAGAAATATCTCGAAATATGTCCGTCAGGCCCCTTCCCTTGAGATATATCTGCAAATATCTCGGAAACGAAGCGAGCTATGGCAAAATGTTAAGAGACCTTTTTTGTCGAGAATTATGTTTCCTACAATTTATGTTCTATGATATTTTTTGATCAGAAGCGTAGTTTTCGAGATATATCAATATATTTAAAAGTTCCGAAGCCGCACCAACATAATAGAGATACAGAAACACCGTGGTCCCTTTCTTTGAGATAACTCTGCACTATTGCGAGCTGTAAATGCCACTTCCAGCTTAGCTGTGCAGAAGAAGAACAACAAGAAGAAGAAATATCTCGAAATATGTCCGTCAGGCCCCTTCCCTTGAGATATATCTGCAAATATCTCGGAAACGAAGCGAGCTATGGCAAAATGTTAAGAGACCTTTTTTGTCGAGAATTATGTTTCCTACAATTTATGTTCTATGATATTTTTTGATCAGAAGCGTAGTTTTCGAGATATATCGAGATATTTAAAAGTTCCGAAGCCGCACCAACATAATAGAGATACAGAAACACCGTGGCCCCTTTCTTTGAGATGACTCTGCACTATTGCGAGCTGGAAATGCCACTTCCAGTTTAGCTGTGCAGAAGAAGAACAACAAGAAGAAGAAATATCTCGAAATATGTCCGTTAGGCCCCTTCCCTTGAGATAAATCTGCAAATATCTCGGAAACGAAGCGAGCTATGGCAAAATGTTAAGAGACCTTTTTTGTAGAGAATTAAGTTTCCTACTTTTTGTGTTCTATGATATTTTTTGATCAGATGCGTAGTTCTCGAGATATATCAAGATATTTAAAAGTTCCGAAGCCGCACCAACATAATAGAGATACAGAAACACCGTGGCCCCTTTCTTTGAGATAACTCTGCACTATTGCGAGCTGTAAATGCCACTTCCAGCTTAGCTGTGCAGAAGAAGAACAACAAGAAGAAGAAATATCTTGAAATATGTCCATCAGGCCCCTTCCCTTGAGATATATCTGCAAATATCTCGGAAACGAAGCGAGCTATGGCAAAATGTTAAGAGACCTTTTTTGTCGAGAATTATGTTTCCTACAATTTATGTTCTATGATATTTTTTGATCAGAAGCGTAGTTTTCGAGATATATCGAGATATTTAAAAGTTCCGAAGCCGCACCAACATAATAGAGATACAGAAACACCGTGGCCCCTTTCTTTGAGATGACTCTGCACTATTGCGAGCTGGAAATGCCACTTCCAGTTTAGCTGTGCAGAAGAAGAACAACAAGAAGAAGAAATATCTCGAAATATGTCCGTTAGGCCCCTTCCCTTGAGATAAATCTGCAAATATCTCGGAAACGAAGCGAGCTATGGCAAAATGTTAAGAGACCTTTTTTGTAGAGAATTAAGTTTCCTACTTTTTACGTTCTATGACATTTTTTGATCAGATGCGTAGTTCTCGAGACATATCAATATATTTAAAAGTTCCGAAGCCGCACCAACATAATAGAGATACAGAAACACCGTGGTCCCTTTCTTTGAGATAACTCTGCACTATTGCGAGCTGTAAATGCCACTTCCAGCTTAGCTGTGCAGAAGAAGAACAACAAGAAGAAGAAATATATCGAAATATGTCCGTCAGGCCCCTTCCCTTGAGATATATCTGCAAATATCTCGGAAACGAAGCGAGTTATGGCAAAATCTTAAGAGACCTTTTTTGTCGAGAATTATGTTTCCTACAATTTATGTTCTATGATATTTTTTGATCAGAAGCGTAGTTTTCGAGATATATCGAGATATTTAAAAGTTCCGAAGCCGCACCAACATAATAGAGATACAGAAACACCGTGGCCCCTTTCTTTGAGATGACTCTGCACTATTGCGAGCTGGAAATGCCACTTCCAGTTTAGCTGTGCAGAAGAAGAACAACAAGAAGAAGAAATATCTCGAAATATGTCCGTTAGGCCCCTTCCCTTGAGATAAATCTGCAAATATCTCGGAAACGAAGCGAGCTATGGCAAAATGTTAAGAGACCTTTTTTGTAGAGAATTAATTTTCCTACTTTTCATGTTCTATGATATTTTTTGATCAGATGCGTAGTTCTCGAGATATATCAAGATATTTAAAAGTTCCGAAGCCGCACCAACATAATAGAGATACAGAAACACCGTGGCCCCTTTCTTTGAGATAACTCTGCACTATTGCGAGCTGCAAATGCCACTTCCAGCTTAGCTGTGCAGAAGAAGAACAACAAGAAGAAGAAATATCTCGAAATATGTCCGTCAGGCCCCTTCCCTTGAGATAAATCTGGAAATATCTCGGAAACGAAGAGAGCTATGGCAAAATGTTAAGAGACCTTTTTTGTAGAGAATTAAGTTTCGTACTTTTTACGTTCTATGACATTTTTTGATCAGATGCGTAGTTCTCGAGATATATCAAGATATTTAAAAGTTCCGAAGCCGCACCAACATAATAGAGATACAGAAACACCGTGGCCCCTTTCTTTGAGATAACTCTGCACTATTGCGAGCTGTAAATGCCACTTCCAGCTTAGCTGTGCAGAAGAAGAACAACAAGAAGAAGAAATATCTTGAAATATGTCCATCAGGCCCCTTCCCTTGAGATATATCTGCAAATATCTCGGAAACGAAGCGAGCTATGGCAAAATGTTAAGAGACCTTTTTTGTAGAGAATTAAGTTTCCTACTTTTCATGTTCTATGATATTTTTTGATCAGATGCGTAGTTCTCGAGATATATCACGATATTTAAAAGTTCCAAAGCCGCACCAACATAATAGAGATACAGAAACACCGTGGCCCCTTTCTTTGAGATAACTCTGCACTATTGCGAGCTGCAAATGCCACTTCCAGCTTAGCTGTGCAGAAGAAGAACAACAAGAAGAAGAAATATCTCGAAATATGTCCGTCAGACCCCTTCCCTTGAGATAAATCTGCAAATATCTCGGAAACGAAGCGAGCTACGGCAAAATGTTAAGAGACCTTTTTTGTAGAAAATTAGGTTTCCTACTTTTTATGTTCTATGATATTTTTTGATCAGATGCGTAGTTCTCGAGATATATCAAGATATTTAAAAGTTCCGAAGCCGCACCAACATAATAGAGATACAGAAACACCGTGGCCCCTTTCTTTGCGATAACTCTGCACTATTGCGAGCTGCAAATGCCACTTCCAGCTTAGCTGTGCAGAAGAAGAACAACAAGAAGAAGAAATATCTCGAAATATGTCCGTCAGGCCCCTTCCCTTGAGATAAATCTGCAAATATCTCGGAAACGAAGCGAGCTATGGCAAAATGTTAAGAGACCTTTTTTGTAGAGAATTAAGTTTCCTACTTTTTATGTTCTATGATATTTTTCGATCAGAGGCGTAGTTCTCGAGATATATCAAGATATTTAAAAGTTCCGAAGCCGCACCAACATAATAGAGATACAGAAACACCGTGGCCCCTCTCTTTGAGATAACTCTGCACTATTGCGAGCTGCAAATGCAACTTCCAGCTTAGCTGTGCAGAAGAAGAACAACAAGAATAAGAAATATTTCGAGATATGTCCGTCAGGCCCCTTCCCTTGAGATAAATCTGCAAATATCTCGGAAACGAAGCGGGCTACGGCAAAATGTTAAGAGACCTTTTTTGTAGAAAATTAGGTTTCCTACTTTTTATGTTCTATGATATTTTTTGATCAGATGCGTAGTTCTCGAGATATATCAAGATATTTAAAAGTTCCGAAGCCGCACCAACATAATAGAGATACAGAAACACCGTGGCCCCTTTCTTTGAGATAACTCTGCACTATTGCGAGCTGCAAATGCCACTTCCAGCTTAGCTGTGCAGAGGAAGAACAACAAGAAGAAGAAGTATCTCGAAATATGTCCGTCAGGCCCGTTCCTTTGAGCTGAATCTGCAAATATCTCGGAAACGAAGCGAGCTATGGCAAAATGTTAAGAGACGTTTTTTGTAGTGAATTATGTTTCCTACAATTTATGTTCTATGATATTTTTTGATCAGAAGCGTAGTTTTCGAGATATATCGAGATATTTAAAAGTTCCGAAGCCGCACCAACATAATAGAGATACAGAAACACCGTGGCTCCTTTCTTTGAGATAACTCTGCACTAGTACGAGCCGCAAATGCCACTTCCAGCTTAGCTGTGCAGAAGAAGAACAACAAGAAGAAGAAATATCTCGAAATATGTCCGTCAGGCCCCTTCCCCTGAGATAAATCTGCAAATATCTCGGAAACGAAGCGAGCTATGGCAAAATGTTAAGAGACCTTTTTTGTAGAGAATTAAGTTTCCTACTTTTTATGTTCTATGATATTTTTTGATCAGATGCGTAGTTCTCGAGATATATCAAGATATTTAAAAGTTCCGAAGCCGCACCAAGATAATAGAGATACAGAAACACCGTGGCCCCTTTCTTTGAGATAACTCTGCACGATTGCGAGCTGGAAATGCCACTTCCAGTTTAGCTGTGCAGAAGAAGAACAACAAGAAGAAGAAATATCTCGAAATATGTCCATCAGGACCCTTCCCTTGAGATAAATCTGCAAATATCTGGGAAACGAAGCGAGCTATGGCAAAATGTTAAGAGACCTTTTTTGTAGAGAATTAAGTTTCCTACTTTTTATGTTTTATGATATTTTTTGATCAGATGCGTAGTTCTCGGGATATATCAAGATATTTAAAAGTTCCGAAGCCGCACCAACATAATAGAGATACAGAAACACCGTGGCCCCTCTCTTTGAGATAACTCTGCACTATTGCGAGCTGCAAATGCCACTTCCAGCTTAGCTGTGCAGAAGAAGAACAACAAGAATAAGAAATATTTCGAAATATGTCCGTCAGGCCCCTTCCCTTGAGATAAATCTGCAAATATCTCGGAAACGAAGCGGGCTACGGCAAAATGTTAAGAGACCTTTTTTGTAGAAAATTAGGTTTCCTACTTTTTATGTTCTATGATATTTTTTGATCAGATGCGTAGTTCTCGAGATATATCAAGATATTTAAAAGTTCCGAAGCCGCACCAACATAATATACAGAAACACCGTGGCCCCTTTCTTTGAGATAACTCTGCACTATTGCGAGCTGCAAATGCCACTTCCAGCTTAGCTGTGCAGAGGAAGAACAACAAGAAGAAGAAGTATCTCGAAATATGTCCGTCAGGCCCGTTCCTTTGAGCTGAATCTGCAAATATCTCGGAAACGAAGCGAGCTATGGCAAAATGTTAAGAGACGTTTTTTGTAGTGAATTATGTTTCCTACAATTTATGTTCTATGATATTTTTTGATCAGAAGCGTAGTTTTCGAGATATATCGAGATATTTAAAAGTTCCGAAGCCGCACCAACATAATAGAGATACAGAAACACCGTGGCTCCTTTCTTTGAGATAACTCTGCACTAGTACGAGCCGCAAATGCCACTTCCAGCTTAGCTGTGCAGAAGAAGAACAACAAGAAGAAGAAATATCTCGAAATATGTCCGTCAGGCCCCTTCCCCTGAGATAAATCTGCAAATATCTCGGAAACGAAGAGAGCTATGGCAAAATGTTAAGAGACCTTTTTTGTAGAGAATTAAGTTTCCTACTTTTCATGTTCTATGATATTTTTTGATCAGATGCGTAGTTCTCGAGATATATCAAGATATTTAAAAGTTCCAAAGCCGCACCAACATAATAGAGATACAGAAACACCGTGGCCCCTTTCTTTGAGATAACTCTGCACTATTGCGAGCTGCAAATGCCACTTCCAGCTTAGCTGTGCAGAAGAAGAACAACAAGAAGAAGAAATATCTCGAAATATGTCCGTCAGACCCCTTCCCTTGAGATCAATCTGCAAATATCTCGGAAACGAAGCGAGCTACGGCAAAATGTTAAGAGACCTTTTTTGTAGAAAATTAGGTTTCCTACTTTTTATGTTCTATGATATTTTTTGATCAGATGCGTAGTTCTCGAGATATATCAAGATATTTAAAAGTTCCGAAGCCGCACCAACATAATAGAGATACAGAAACACCGTGGCCCCTTTCTTTGCGATAACTCTGCACTATTGCGAGCTGCAAATGCCACTTCCAGCTTAGCTGTGCAGAAGAAGAACAACAAGAAGAAGAAATATCTCGAAATATGTCCGTCAGGCCCCTTCCCTTGAGATAAATCTGCAAATATCTCGGAAACGAAGCGAGCTATGGCAAAATGTTAAGAGACCTTTTTTGTAGAGAATTAAGTTTCCTACTTTTTATGTTCTATGATATTTTTCGATCAGAGGCGTAGTTCTCGAGATATATCAAGATATTTAAAAGTTCCGAAGCCGCACCAACATAATAGAGATACAGAAACACCGTGGCCCCTCTCTTTGAGATAACTCTGCACTATTGCGAGCTGCAAACGCCACTTCCAGCTTAGCTGTGCAGAAGAAGAACAACAAGAATAAGAAATATTTCGAAATATGTCCGTCAGGCCCCTTCCCTTGAGATAAATCTGCAAATATCTCGGAAACGAAGCGGGCTACGGCAAAATGTTAAGAGACCTTTTTTGTAGAAAATTAGGTTTCCTACTTTTTATGTTCTATGATATTTTTTGATCAGATGCGTAGTTCTCGAGATATATCAAGATATTTAAAAGTTCCGAAGCCGCACCAACATAATAGAGATACAGAAACACCGTGGCCCCTTTCTTTGAGATAACTCTGCACTATTGCGAGCTGCAAATGCCACTTCCAGCTTAGCTGTGCAGAGGAAGAACAACAAGAAGAAGAAGTATCTCGAAATATGTCCGTCAGGCCCGTTCCTTTGAGCTGAATCTGCAAATATCTCGGAAACGAAGCGAGCTATGGCAAAATGTTAAGAGACGTTTTTTGTAGTGAATTATGTTTCCTACAATTTATGTTCTATGATATTTTTTGATCAGAAGCGTAGTTTTCGAGATATATCGAGATATTTAAAAGTTCCGAAGCCGCACCAACATAATAGAGATACAGAAACACCGTGGCTCCTTTCTTTGAGATAACTCTGCACTAGTACGAGCCGCAAATGCCACTTCCAGCTTAGCTGTGCAGAAGAAGAACAACAAGAAGAAGAAATATCTCGAAATATGTCCGTCAGGCCCCTTCCCCTGAGATAAATCTGCAAATATCTCGGAAACGAAGCGAGCTATGGCAAAATGTTAAGAGACCTTTTTTGTAGAGAATTAAGTTTCCTACTTTTTATGTTCTATGATATTTTTTGATCAGATGCGTAGTTCTCGAGATATATCAAGATATTTAAAAGTTCCGAAGCCGCACCAAGATAATAGAGATACAGAAACACCGTGGCCCCTTTCTTTGAGATAACTCTGCACGATTGCGAGCTGGAAATGCCACTTCCAGTTTAGCTGTGCAGAAGAAGAACAACAAGAAGAAGAAATATCTCGAAATATGTCCATCAGGACCCTTCCCTTGAGATAAATCTGCAAATATCTGGGAAACGAAGCGAGCTCTGGCAAAATGTTAAGAGACCTTTTTTGTAGAGAATTAAGTTTCCTACTTTTTATGTTTTATGATATTTTTTGATCAGATGCGTAGTTCTCGGGATATATCAAGATATTTAAAAGTTCCGAAGCCGCACCAACATAATAGAGATACAGAAACACCGTGGCCCCTCTCTTTGAGATAACTCTGCACTATTGCGAGCTGCAAATGCCACTTCCAGCTTAGCTGTGCAGAAGAAGAACAACAAGAATAAGAAATATTTCGAAATATGTCCGTCAGGCCCCTTCCCTTGAGATAAATCTGCAAATATCTCGGAAACGAAGCGGGCTACGGCAAAATGTTAAGAGACCTTTTTTGTAGAAAATTAGGTTTCCTACTTTTTATGTTCTATGATATTTTTTGATCAGATGCGTAGTTCTCGAGATATATCAAGATATTTAAAAGTTCCGAAGCCGCACCAACATAATAGAGATACAGAAACACCGTGGCCCCTTTCTTTGAGATAACTCTGCACTATTGCGAGCTGCAAATGCCACTTCCAGCTTAGCTGTGCAGAGGAAGAACAACAAGAAGAAGAAGTATCTCGAAATATGTCCGTCAGGCCCGTTCCTTTGAGCTGAATCTGCAAATATCTCGGAAACGAAGCGAGCTATGGCAAAATGTTAAGAGACGTTTTTTGTAGTGAATTATGTTTCCTACAATTTATGTTCTATGATATTTTTTGATCAGAAGCGTAGTTTTCGAGATATATCGAGATATTTAAAAGTTCCGAAGCCGCACCAACATAATAGAGATACAGAAACACCGTGGCTCCTTTCTTTGAGATAACTCTGCACTAGTACGAGCCGCAAATGCCACTTCCAGCTTAGCTGTGCAGAAGAAGAACAACAAGAAGAAGAAATATCTCGAAATATGTCCGTCAGGCCCCTTCCCTTGAGATAAATCTGCAAATATCTCGGAAACGAAGCGGGCTACGGCAAAATGTTAAGAGACCTTTTTTGTAGAAAATTAGGTTTCCTACTTTTTATGTTCTATGATATTTTTTGATCAGATGCGTAGTTCTCGAGATATATCAAGATATTTAAAAGTTCCGAAGCCGCACCAACATAATAGAGATACAGAAACACCGTGGCCCCGTTCTTTGATATAACTCTGCACTATTGCGAGCTGCAAATGCCACTTCGAGCTTAGCTGTGCAGAAGAAGAACAACAAGAAGAAGAAATATCTCGAAATATGTCCGTCAGACCCCTTCCCTTGAGATAAATCTGCAAATATCTCGGAAACGAAGCGAGCTACGGCAAAATGTTAAGAGACCTTTTTTGTAGAAAATTAGGTTTCCTACTTTTTATGTTCTATGATATTTTTTGATCAGATGCGTAGTTCTCGAGATATATCAAGATATTTAAAAGTTCCGAAGCCGCACCAACATAATAGAGATACAGAAACACCGTGGCCCCTTTCTTTGCGATAACTCTGCACTATTGCGAGCTGCAAATGCCACTTCCAGCTTAGCTGTGCAGAAGAAGAACAACAAGAAGAAGAAATATCTCGAAATATGTCCGTCAGGCCCCTTCCCTTGAGATAAATCTGCAAATATCTCGGAAACGAAGCGAGCTATGGCAAAATGTTAAGAGACCTTTTTTGTAGAGAATTAAGTTTCCTACTTTTTATGTTCTATGATATTTTTCGATCAGAGGCGTAGTTCTCGAGATATATCAAGATATTTAAAAGTTCCGAAGCCGCACCAACATAATAGAGATACAGAAACACCGTGGCCCCTCTCTTTGAGATAACTCTGCACTATTGCGAGCTGCAAATGCCACTTCCAGCTTAGCTGTGCAGAAGAAGAACAACAAGAATAAGAAATATTTCGAAATATGTCCGTCAGGCCCCTTCCCTTGAGATAAATCTGCAAATATCTCGGAAACGAAGCGGGCTACGGCAAAATGTTAAGAGACCTTTTTTGTAGAAAATTAGGTTTCCTACTTTTTATGTTCTATGATATTTTTTGATCAGATGCGTAGTTCTCGAGATATATCAAGATATTTAAAAGTTCCGAAGCCGCACCAACATAATAGAGATACAGAAACACCGTGGCCCCTTTCTTTGAGATAACTCTGCACTATTGCGAGCTGCAAATGCCACTTCCAGCTTAGCTGTGCAGAGGAAGAACAACAAGAAGAAGAAGTATCTCGAAATATGTCCGTCAGGCCCGTTCCTTTGAGCTGAATCTGCAAATATCTCGGAAACGAAGCGAGCTATGGCAAAATGTTAAGAGACGTTTTTTGTAGTGAATTATGTTTCCTACAATTTATGTTCTATGATATTTTTTGATCAGAAGCGTAGTTTTCGAGATATATCGAGATATTTAAAAGTTCCGAAGCCGCACCAACATAATAGAGATACAGAAACACCGTGGCTCCTTTCTTTGAGATAACTCTGCACTAGTACGAGCCGCAAATGCCACTTCCAGCTTAGCTGTGCAGAAGAAGAACAACAAGAAGAAGAAATATCTCGAAATATGTCCGTCAGGCCCCTTCCCCTGAGATAAATCTGCAAATATCTCGGAAACGAAGCGAGCTATGGCAAAATGTTAAGAGACCTTTTTTGTAGAGAATTAAGTTTCCTACTTTTTATGTTCTATGATATTTTTTGATCAGATGCGTAGTTCTCGAGATATATCAAGATATTTAAAAGTTCCGAAGCCGCCCCAACATAATAGAGATACAGAAATACCGTGGCCCCTCTCTTTGAGATAACTCTGCACTATTGCGAGCTGCAAATGCCACTTCCAGCTTAGCTGTGCAGAAGAAGAACAACAAGAATAAGAAATATTTCGAAATATGTCCGTCAGGCCCCTTCCCTTGAGATAAATCTGCAAATATCTCGGAAACGAAGCGGGCTACGGCAAAATGTTAAGAGACCTTTTTTGTAGAAAATTAGGTTTCCTACTTTTTATGTTCTATGATATTTTTTGATCAGATGCGTAGTTCTCGAGATATATCAAGATATTTAAAAGTTCCGAAGCCGCACCAACATAATAGAGATACAGAAACACCGTGGCCCCTTTCTTTGAGATAACTCTGCACTATTGCGAGCTGCAAATGCCACTTCCAGCTTAGCTGTGCAGAGGAAGAACAACAAGAAGAAGAAGTATCTCGAAATATGTCCGTCAGGCCCGTTCCTTTGAGCTGAATCTGCAAATATCTCGGAAACGAAGCGAGCTATGGCAAAATGTTAAGAGACGTTTTTTGTAGTGAATTATGTTTCCTACAATTTATGTTCTATGATATTTTTTGATCAGAAGCGTAGTTTTCGAGATATATCGAGATATTTAAAAGTTCCGAAGCCGCACCAACATAATAGAGATACAGAAACACCGTGGCTCCTTTCTTTGAGATAACTCTGCACTAGTACGAGCCGCAAATGCCACTTCCAGCTTAGCTGTGCAGAAGAAGAACAACAAGAAGAAGAAATATCTCGAAATATGTCCGTCAGGCCCCTTCCCTTGAGATAAATCTGCAAATATCTCGGAAACGAAGCGAGCTATGGCAAAATGTTAAGAGACCTTTTTTGTAGAGAATTAAGTTTCCTACTTTTTATGTTCTATGATATTTTTTGATCAGATGCGTAGTTCTCGAGATATATCAAGATATTTAAAAGTTCCGAAGCCGCACCAAGATAATAGAGATACAGAAACACCGTGGCCCCTTTCTTTGAGATAACTCTGCACGATTGCGAGCTGGAAATGCCACTTCCAGTTTAGCTGTGCAGAAGAAGAACAACAAGAAGAAGAAATATCTCGAAATATGTCCATCAGGACCCTTCCCTTGAGATAAATCTGCAAATATCTGGGAAACGAAGCGAGCTATGGCAAAATGTTAAGAGACCTTTTTTGTAGAGAATTAAGTTTCCTACTTTTTATGTTTTATGATATTTTTTGATCAGATGCGTAGTTCTCGGGATATATCAAGATATTTAAAAGTTCCGAAGCCGCACCAACATAATAGAGATACAGAAACACCGTGGCCCCTCTCTTTGAGATAACTCTGCACTATTGCGAGCTGCAAATGCCACTTCCAGCTTAGCTGTGCAGAAGAAGAACAACAAGAATAAGAAATATTTCGAAATATGTCCGTCAGGCCCGTTCCTTTGAGCTGAATCTGCAAATATCTCGGAAACGAAGCGAGCTATGGCAAAATGTTAAGAGACGTTTTTTGTAGTGAATTATGTTTCCTACAATTTATGTTCTATGATATTTTTTGATCAGAAGCGTAGTTTTCGAGATATATCGAGATATTTAAAAGTTCCGAAGCCGCACCAACATAATAGAGATACAGAAACACCGTGGCTCCTTTCTTTGAGATAACTCTGCACTAGTACGAGCCGCAAATGCCACTTCCAGCTTAGCTGTGCAGAAGAAGAACAACAAGAAGAAGAAATATCTCGAAATATGTCCGTCAGGCCCCTTCCCTTGAGATAAATCTGCAAATATCTCGGAAACGAAGCGAGCTATGGCAAAATGTTAAGAGACCTTTTTTGTAGAGAATTAAGTTTCCTACTTTTTATGTTCTATGATATTTTTTGATCAGATGCGTAGTTCTCGAGATATATCAAGATATTTAAAAGTTCCGAAGCCGCACCAAGATAATAGAGATACAGAAACACCGTGGCCCCTTTCTTTGAGATAACTCTGCACGATTGCGAGCTGGAAATGCCACTTCCAGTTTAGCTGTGCAGAAGAAGAACAACAAGAAGAAGAAATATCTCGAAATATGTCCATCAGGACCCTTCCCTTGAGATAAATCTGCAAATATCTGGGAAACGAAGCGAGCTATGGCAAAATGTTAAGAGACCTTTTTTGTAGAGAATTAAGTTTCCTACTTTTTATGTTTTATGATATTTTTTGATCAGATGCGTAGTTCTCGGGATATATCAAGATATTTAAAAGTTCCGAAGCCGCACCAACATAATAGAGATACAGAAACACCGTGGCCCCTCTCTTTGAGATAACTCTGCACTATTGCGAGCTGCAAATGCCACTTCCAGCTTAGCTGTGCAGAAGAAGAACAACAAGAATAAGAAATATCTCGAAATATGTCCGTCGGCCCCTTCCCTTGAGATAAATCTGCAAATATCTCGGAAACGAAGCGAGCTACGGCAAAATGTTAAGAGACCTTTTTTGTAGAGAATTAAGTTTCCTACTTTTTATGTTCTATGATATTTTTCGATCAGAGGCGTAGTTCTCGAGATATATCAAGATATTTAAAAGTTCCGAAGCCGCACCAACATAATAGAGATACAGAAACACCGTGGCCCCTTTCTTTGCGATAACTCTGCACTATTGCGAGCTGCAAATGCCACTTCCAGCTTAGCTGTGCAGAAGAAGAACAACAAGAAGAAGAAATATCTCGAAATATGTCCGTCAGGCCCCTTCCCTTGAGATATATCTGCAAATATCTCGGAAACAAAGCGAGCTATGGCAAAATGTTAAGAGACCTTTCTTGTAGAGAATTATGTTTCCTACAATTTATGTTCTATGATATTTTTTGATCAGAAGCGTAGTTTTCGAGATATATCGAGATATTTAAAAGTTCCGAAGCCGCACCAACATAATAGAGATACAGAAACACCGTGGCCCCTCTCTTTGAGATAACTCTGCACTATTGCGAGCTGGAAATGCCACTTCCAGTTTAGCTGTGCAGAAGAAGAACAACAAGAAGAAGAAATATCTCGAAATATGTCCATCAGGACCCTTCCCTTGAGATAAATCGGCAAATATCTCGGAAACGAAGCGAGCTATGGCAAAATGTTAAGAGACCTTTTTTGTAGAGAATTATGTTTCCTACAATTTATGTTCTATGATATTTTTTGATCAGAAGCGTAGTTTTCGAGATATATCGAGATATTTAAAAGTTCCGAAGCCGCACCAACATAATAGAGATACAGAAACACCGTGGCCCCTTTCTTTGGGATAACTCTGCACTATTGCGAGCTGGAAATGCCACTTCCAGTTTAGCTGTGCAGAAGAAGAACAACAAGAAGAAGAAATATCTCGAAATATGTCCGTCAGGACCCTTCCCTTGAGATAAATCTGCAAATATCTCGGAAACAAAGCGAGCTATGGCAAAATGTTAAGAGACCTTTTTTGTAGAGAATTCAGTTTCCTACTTTTTATGTTCTATGATATTTTTCGATCAGAGGCGTAGTTCTCGAGATATATCAAGATACTTAAAAGTTCCGAAGCCGCACCAACATAATAGAGGTACAGAAACACCGTGGCCCCTTTCTTTGAGATAACTCTGCACTATTGCGAGCTGCAAATGCCACTTCCAGCTTAGCTGTGCAGAAGAAGAACAACAAGAATAAGAAATATTTCGAAATATGTCCGTCAGGCCCCTTCCCTTGAGATAAATCTGCAAATATCTCGAAAACGAAGCGAGCTACGGCAAAATGTTAAGAGACCTTTTTTGTAGAGAATTAAGTTTCCTACAATTTATGTTCTATGATATTTTTTGATCAGAAGCGTAGTTTTCGAGATATATCGAGATATTTAAAAGTTCCGAAGCCGCACCAACATAATAGAGATACAGAAACACCGTGGCCCCTTTCTTTGGGATAACTCTGCACTATTGCGAGCTGGAAATGCCACTTCCAGTTTAGCTGTGCAGAAGAAGAACAACAAGAAGAAGAAATATCCCGAAATATGTCCGTCAGGACCCTTCCCTTGAGATAAATCTGCAAATATCTCGGAAACGAAGCGAGCTATTGCAAAACGTTAAGAGACCTTTTTTGTAGAGAATTAAGTTTCCTACTTTTTATGTTCTATGATATTTTTTGATCAGATGCGTAGTTCTCGAGATATATCAAGATATTTAAAAGCTCCGAAGCTGCACCAACATAATAGAGGTACAGAAACACCGTGGCCCCTTTCTTTGAGATAACTCTGCACTATTGCGAGCTGCAAATGCCACTTCCAGCTTAGCTGTGCAGAAGAAGAACAACAAGAAGAAGAAATATCTCGAAATATGTCCGTCGGCCCCTTCCCTTGAGATAAATCTGCAAATATCTCGGAAACGAAGCGAGCTATGGCAAAATGTTAAGAGACCTTTTTTGTAGAGAATTCAGTTTCCTACTTTTTATGTTCTATGATATTTTTCGATCAGGGGCGTAGTTCTCGAGATATATCAAGATATTTAAAAGTTCCGAAGCCGCACCAACATAATAGAGGTACAGAAACACCGTGGCCCCTTTCTTTGAGATAACTCTGCACTATTGCGAGCTGCAAATGCCACTTCCAGCTTAGCTGTGCAGAAGAAGAACAACAAGAATAAGAAATATTTCGAAATATGTCCGTCAGGCCCCTTCCCTTGAGATAAATCTGCAAATATCTCGGAAACGACGCGAGCTACGGCAAAATGTTAAGAGACCTTTTTTGTAGAGAATTAAGTTTCCTACTTTTTATGTTGTATGATATTTTTCGATCAGAGGCGTAGTTCTCGAGATATATCAAGATATTTAAAAGTTCCGAAGCCGCACCAACATAATAGAGATACAGAAACACCGTGGCCCCTTTCTTTGGGATAACTCTGCACTATTGCGAGCTGGAAATGCCACTTCCAGTTTAGCTGTGCAGAAGAAGAACAACAAGAAGAAGAAATATCTCGAAATATGTCCGTCAGGACCCTTCCCTTGAGATAAATCTGCAAATATCTCGGAAACGAAGCGAGCTATGGCAAAATGTTAAGAGACCTTTTTTGTAGCGAATTAAGTTTCCTACTTTTTATCTTCTATGATATTTTTTGATCAGATGCGTAGTTCTCGAGATATATCAAGATATTTAAAAGTTCCGAAGCCGCACCAACATAATAGAGATACAGAAACACCGTGGCCCCTTTCTTTCAGATAGCTATGCACTATTGCGAGCTGCAAATGCCACTTCCAGCTTAGCTGTGCAGAAGAAGAACAACAAGAAGAAGAAATATCTCGAAATATGTCCGTCAGGCCCCTTACCTTGAGATAAATCTGCAAATATCTCGGAAACGATGCCAGCTATGGGAAAATGTTAAGAGACCTTTTTTGTAGAGAATTAAGTTCCCTACTTTTTATCTTCTATGATATTTTTTGATCAGATGCGTAGTTCTCGAGATATATCAAGATATTTAAAAGTTCCGAAGCCGCACCAACATAATAGAGATACAGAAACACCGTGGCCCCTCTCTTTGAGATAACTCTGCACTATTGCGAGCTGCAAATGCCACTTCCAGCTTTGCTGTGCAGAAGAAGAACAACAAGAAGAAGAAATATCACGAAATATGTCCGTTAGGCCCCTTCCCTTGAGATAAATCTGCAAATATCTCGGAAACGAAGCGAGCTATGGCAAAATGTTAAGAGACCTTTTTTGTAGCGAATTAAGTTTCCTACTTTTTATGTTCTATGATATTTTTTGATCAGACGCGTAGTTCTCGAGATATATCAAGATATTTAAAAGTTCCGAAGCCGCACCAACATAATAGAGATACAGAAACACCGTGGCTCCTTTCTTTGAGATAACTCTGCACTATTGCGACCTGGAAATGCCACTTCCAGTTTAGCTGTGCAGAAGAAGAACAACACGAAGAAGAAATATCTCGAAATATGTCCGTTATGCCCCTTCCCTTGAGATAAATCTGCAAATATCTCGGAAACGAAGCGAGCTATGGCAAAATGTTAAGAGACCTTTTTTGTAGAGAATTATGTTTCGTACAATTTATGTTCTATGATATTTTTTGATCAGAAGCGTAGTTTTCGAGATATATCGAGATATTTAAAAGTTCCGAAGCCGCACCAACATAATAGAGATACAGAAACACCGTGGCCCCTTTCTTTGAGATAACTCTGCACTAGTGCGAGCCGCAAATGCCACTTCCAGCTTAGCTGTGCAGAAGAAGAACAACAAGAAGAAGAAATATCTCGAAATATGTCCGTCAGGCCCCTTCCCTTGAGATATATCTGCAAATATCTCGGAAACGAAGCGAGCTATGGCAAAATGTTAAGAGACCTTTTTTGTAGAGAATTATGTTTCCTACAATTTATGTTCTATGATATTTTTTGATCAGAAGCGTAGTTTTCGAGATATATCGAGATATTTAAAAGTTCCGAAGCCGCACCAACATAATAGAGATACAGAAACACCGTGGCCCCTTTCTTTGAGATAACTCTGCACTAGTGCGAGCCGCAAATGCCACTTCCAGCTTAGCTGTGCAGAGGAAGAACAACAAGAAGAAGAAATATCACGAAATATGTCCGTTAGGCCCCTTCCCTTGAGATAAATCTGCAAATATCTCGGAAACGAAGCGAGCTATGGCAAAATGTTAAGAGACCTTTTTTGTAGCGAATTAAGTTTCCTACTTTTTATGTTCTATGATATTTTTTGATCAGATGCGTAGTTCTCGAGATATATCAAGATATTTAAAAGTTCCGAAGCCGCACCAACATAATAGAGATACAGAAACACCGTGGCCCCTTTCTTTCAGATAGCTATGCACTATTGCGAGCTGCAAATGCCACTTCCAGCTTAGCTGTGCAGAAGAAGAACAACAAGAAGAAGAAATATCTGGAAATATGTCCGTCAGGCCCCTTACCTTGAGATAAATCTGCAAATATCTCGGAAACGATGCCAGCTATGGGAAAATGTTAAGCGACCTTTTTTGTAGAGAATTAAGTTCCCTACTTTTTATCTTCTATGATATTTTTTGATCAGATGCGTAGTTCTCGAGATATATCAAGATATTTAAAAGTTCCGAAGCCGCACCAACATAATAGAGATACAGAAACACCGTGGCCCCTTTCTTTGAGATAACTCTGCACTATTGCGAGCTGTAAATGCCACTTCCAGCTTAGCTGTGCAGAAGAAGAACAACAAGAAGAAGAAATATCTCGAAATATGTCCGTCAGGCCCCTTCCCTTGAGATATATCTGCAAATATCTCGGAAACGAAGCGAGCTATGGCAAAATGTTAAGAGACCTTTTCTGTAGAGAATTAAGTTTTCTACTTTTTATGTTCCATGATATTTTTTGATCAGATGCGTAGTTCTCGAGATACATCAAGATATTTAAAAGTTCTGAAGCTGCACCAACATAATAGAGATACAGAAACACCGTGGCCCCTTTCTTTAAGATAACTCTGCACTATTGCGAACTGCAAATGCCACTTCCAGCTTAGTTGTGCAGAGGAAGAACAACAAGAAGAAGAAATATCTCGAAATATGTCCGTCAGGCCCCTTCCCTTGAGATAAATCTGCAAATATCTCGGAAACGAAGCGAGCTATGGCAAAATGTTAAGAGACCTTTTTTGTAGAGAATTAAGTTTCCTACTTTTTATGTTCTATGACATTTTTTGATCAGATGCGTAGTTCTCGAGATATATCAAGATATTTAAAAGTTCCGAAGCCGCACCAACAGAATAGAGATACAGAAACACCGTGGCCGCTTTCTTTAAGATAACTCTGCACTATTGCGAACTGCAAATGCCACTTCCAGCTTAGCTGTGCAGAGGAAGAACAACAAGAAGAAGAAATATCTCGAAATATGTCCGTCAGGCCAGTTCCTTTGAGCTGAAGCTGCAAATATCTCGGAAACGAAGCGAGCTATGGCAAAATGTTAAGAGACCTTTTTTGTAGAGAATTAAGTTTCCTACTTTTTATGTTCGATGATATTTTTTGATCAGATGCGTAGTTCTCGAGATATATCAAGATATTTAAAAGTTCCGAAGCTGCACCAACATAATAGAGGTACAGAAACACCGTGGCCTCTTTCTTTGAGATAACTCTGCACTATTGCGAGCTGCAAATGCCACTTCGAGCTTAGCTGTGCAGAAGAAGAACAACAAGAAGAAGAAATATCTCGAAATATGTCCGTCAGGCCCCTTCCCTTGAGATAAATCTGCAAATATCTCGGAAACGAAGAGAGCTATGGCAAAATGTTAAGAGACCTTTTTTGTAGAGAATTAAGTTTCCTACTTTTCATGTTCTATGATATTTTTTGATCAGATGCGTAGTTCTCGAGATATATCAAGATATTTAAAAGTTCCGAAGCCGCACCAACATAATAGAGATACAGAAACACCGTGGCCCCTTTCTTTGAGATAACTCTGCACTAGTGCGAGCCGCAAATGCCACTTCCAGCTTAGCTGTGCAGAAGAAGAACAACAAGAAGAAGAAATATATCGAAATATGTCCGTCAGGCCCCTTCCCTTGAGATAAATCTGCAAATATCTCGGAAACGAAGCGAGCTATGGCAAAATGTTTAGAGACCTTTCTTGTAGAGAATTAAGTTTCCTACTTTTTATGTAGTATGATATTTTTTCATCAGATGCGTAGTTCTCGAGATATATGAAGATATTTAAAAGTTCCGAAGCCGCACCAATATAATAGAGATACAGAAACACCGTGGCCCCTTTCTTTGGGATAACTCTGCACTATTGCGAGCTGCAAATGCCACTTCCAGCTTAGCTGTGCAGAAGAAGAACAACAAGAAGAAGAAATATCTCGAAATATGTCCGTCAGGCCCCTGCCCTTGAGATATATCTGCAAATATCTCGGAAACCAAGCGAGCTATGGCAAAATGTTAAGAGACCTTTTTTGTAGAGAATTATGTTTCCTACAATTTATGTTCTATGATATTTTTTGATCAGAAGCGTAGTTTTCGAGATATATCGAGAGATTTAAAAGTTACGAAGCCGCACAAACATAATAGAGATACAGAAACACCGTGGCCCCTTTCTTTGAGATAACTCTGCAATAGTGCGAGCCGCAAATGCCACTTCCAGCTTAGCTGTGCAGAAGAAGAACAACAAGAAGAAGAAATATTTCGAAATATGTCCGTCAGGCCCCTTCCCTTGAGATAAATCTGCAAATATCTCGGAAACGAAGCGAGCTATGGCAAAATGTTAAGAGACCTTTTTTGTAGAGAATTAAGTTTCCTACTTTTTATGTTCTATGATATTTTTTGATCAGATGCGCAGTTCTCGAGATATATCAAGATATTTAAAAGTTCCGAAGCCGCACCAACATAATAGAGATACAGAAACACCGTGGCCCCTTTCTTTGAGATAACTCTGCACTATTGCGAGCCGCAAATGCCACTTCCAGCTTAGCTGTGCAGAAGAAGAACAACAAGAAGAAGAAATATCTCGAAATATGTCCGACAGGCCCCTTCCCTTGAGATAAATCTGCAAATATCTCGGAAACAAAGCGAGCTATGGCGAAATGTTAAGAGACCTTTTTTGTAGAGAATTAAGTTTCCTACTTTTTATCTTCTATGATATTTTTTGATCAGATGTGTAGTTCTCGAGATATATCAAGATATTTAAAAGTGCCGAAGCCGCACCAACATAATACAGATACAGAAACACCGTGGCCCCCTTCTTTGAGATAACTCTGCACTAATGCGAGCCGCAAATGCCACTTCCAGCTTAGCTGTGCAGAAGAAGAACAACCAGAAGAAGAAATATCTCGAAATATGTCCGTCAGGCCCCTTCCCTTGAGATAAATCTGCAAATATCTCGGAAACGAAGCGAGCTATGGCAAAATGTTAAGAGACCTTTTTTGTAGAGAATTAAGTTTCCTACTTTTTATGTTCTATGACATTTTTTGATCAGATGCGTAGTTCTCGAGATATATCAAGATATTTAAAAGTTCCGAAGCCGCACCAACATAATAGAGATACAGAAACACCGTGGCCCCTTTCTTTAAGATAACTCTGCACTATTGCGAACTGCAAATGCCACTTCCAGCTCAGCTGTGCAGAGGAAGAACAACAAGAAGAAGAAATATCTCGAAATATGTCCGTCAGGCCAGTTCCTTTGAGCTGAAGCTGCAAATATCTCGGAAACGAAGCGAGCTATGGCAAAATGTTAAGAGACCTTTTTTGTAGAGAATTAAGTTTCCTACTTTTTATGTTCGATGATATTTTTTGATCAGATGCGTAGTTCTCGAGATATATCAAGATATTTAAAAGTTCCGAAGCTGCACCAACATAATAGAGGTACAGAAACACCGTGGCCTCTTTCTTTGAGATAACTCTGCACTATTGCGAGCTGCAAATGCCACTTCGAGCTTAGCTGTGCAGAAGAAGAACAACAAGAAGAAGAAATATCTCGAAATATATCCGTCAGGCCCCTTCCCTTGAGATAAATCTGCAAATATCTCGGAAACGAAGAGAGCTATGGCAAAATGTTAAGAGACCATTTTTGTAGAGAATTAAGTTTCCTACTTTTCATGTTCTATGATATTTTTTGATCAGATGCGTAGTTCTCGAGATATATCAAGATATTTAAAAGTTCCGAAGCCGCACCAACATAATAGAGATACAGAAACACCGTGGCCCCTTTCTTTGAGATAACTCTGCACTAGTGCGAGCCGCAAATGCCACTTTCAGCTTAGCTGTGCAGAAGAAGAACAACAAGAAGAAGAAATATCTCGAAATATGTCCGTCAGGCCCCTTCCCTTGAGATAAATCTGCAAATATCTCGGAAACGAAGCGAGCTATGGCAAAATGTTTAGAGACCTTTCTTGTAGAGAATTAAGTTTCCTACTTTTTATGTAGTATGATATTTTTTGATCAGAAGCGTAGTTTTCGAGATATATCGAGAGATTTAAAAGTTACGAAGCCGCACAAACATAATAGAGATACAGAAACACCGTGGCCCCTTTCTTTGAGATAACTCTGCAATAGTGCGAGCCGCAAATGCCACTTCCAGCTTAGCTGTGCAGAAGAAGAACAACAAGAAGAAGAAATATCTCGAAATATGTCCGTCAGGCCCCTTCCCCTGAGATAAATCTGCAAATATCTCGGAATCGAAGCGAGCTATGGCAAAATGTTAAGAGACCTTTTTTGTAGAGAATTAAGTTTCCTACTTTTTATCTTCTATGATATTTTTTGATCAGATGCGTAGTTCTCGAGATATATCAAGATATTCAAAAGTTCCGAAGCCGCAAACAACATAATAGTGATACAGAAACACCGTGGCCCCTCTCTTTGAGATAACTGTGCACTATTGCAAGCTGGAAATGCCACTTCCAGTTTAGCTGTGCAGAAGAAGAACAACAAGAAGAAGAAATATCTCGAAATATGTCCGTTAGGCCCCTTCCCTTGAGATAAATCTGCAAATATCTCGGAAACGAAGCGAGCTATGGCAAAATGTTAAGAGACCTCTTTTGTAGAGAATTAAGTTTCCTACTTTTTATGTTCTATGATATTTTTTGATCAGATGCGTAGTTCTCGAGATATATCAAGATATTTAAAAGTTCCGAAGCCGCACCAACATAATAGAGATACAGAAACACCGTGGCCCCTTTCTTTGAGATAACTCTGCACTATTGCGAGCTGTAAATGCCACTTCCAGCTTAGCTGTGCAGAAGAAGAACAACAAGAAGAAGAAATATCTCGAAATATGTCCGTCAGGCCCCTTCCCTTGAGATATATCTGCAAATATCTCGGAAACGAAGCGAGCTATGACAAAATGTTAAGAGACCTTTTTTGTACAGAATTATGTTTCCTACAATTTATGTTCTATGATATTTTTTGATCAGAAGCGTAGTTTTCGAGATATATCGAGATATTTAAAAGTTCCGAAGCCGCACCAACATAATAGAGATACAGAAACACCGTGGCCCCTTTCTTTGAGATAACTCTGCACTAGTGCGAGCCGCAAATGCCACTTCCAGCTTAGCTGTGCAGAAGAAGAACAACAAGAAGAAGAAATATCTCGAAATATGTCCGTCAGGCCCCTTCCCTTGAGATATATCTGCAAATATCTCGGAAACGAAGCGAGCTATGGCAAAATGTTAAGAGACCTTTTTTGTACAGAATTATGTTTCCTACAATTTATGTTCTATGATATTTTTTGATCAGAAGCGTAGTTTTCGAGATATATCGAGATATTTAAAAGTTCCGAAGCCGCACCAACATAATAGAGATACAGAAACACCGTGGCCCCTTTCTTTGAGATAACTCTGCACTAGTGCGAGCCGCAAATGCCACTTCCAGCTTAGCTGTGCAGAAGAAGAACAACAAGAAGAAGAAATATCTCGAAATATGTCCGTCAGGCCCCTTCCCTTGAGATAAATCTGCAAATATCTCGGAAACGAAGCGAGCTATGGCAAAATGTTAAGAGACCTTTTTTGTAGAGAATTATGTTTCCTACTTTTTATGTTCTGTGATATTTTTTGATCAGACGCGTAGCTCTCGAGATATATCAAGATATTTAAAAGTTCCGAAGCCGCACCAACATAATAGAGATACAGAAACAGCGTGGCCCCTTTCTTTGAGATATCTCTGCACTATTGCGAGCTGCAAATGCCACTTCCAGCTTAGCTGCGCAGAAGAAGAACAACAAGAAGAAGAAATATCTCGAAATATGTCCGTCAGGCCCCTTCCCTTGAGATAAATCTGCAAATATCTCGGAAACGAAGCGAGCTATGGCAAAATGTTAAGAGACCTTTTTTGTAGAGAATTATGTTTCCTACTTTTTATGTTCTGTGATATTTTTTGATCAGACGCGTAGCTCTCGAGATATATCAAGATATTTAAAAGTTCCGAAGCCGCACCAACATAATAGAGATACAGAAACAGCGTGGCCCCTTTCTTTGAGATATCTCTGCACTATTGCGAGCTGCAAATGCCACTTGCAGCTTAGCTGCGCAGAAGAAGAACAACAAGAAGAAGAAATATCTCGAAATATGTCCGTCAGGCCCCTTCCCTTGAGATAAATCTGCAAATATCTCGGAAACGAAGCGAGCTATGGCAAAATGTTAAGAGACCTTTTTTGTAGAGAATTAAGTTTCCTACTTTTTATGTTCTATGATATTTTTTTATCTGATGCGTAGTTCTCGAGATATATCAAGATATTTAAAAGTTCCGAAGCCGCACCAACATAATAGAGATACAGAAACACCGTGGCCCCTTTCTTTGAGATAACTCTGCACTATTGCGAGCTGTAAATGCCACTTCCAGCTTAGCTGTGCAGAAGAAGAACAACAAGAAGAAGAAATATCTCGAAATATGTCCGTCAGGCCCCTTCCCTTGAGATATATCTGCAAATATCTCGGAAACGAAGCTAGCTATCGCAAAATGTTAAGAGACCTTTTTTGTAGAGAATTACGTTTCCTACAATTTATGTTCTATGATATTTTTTGATCAAAAGCGTAGTTTTCGAGATATATCGAGATATTTAAAAGTTCCGAAGCCGCACCAACATAATAGGGATACAGAAACACCGTGGCCCCTTTCTTTGAGATAACTCTGCACTAGTGCGAGCCGCAAATGCCACCTCCAGCTTAGCTGTGCAGAAGAAGAACAACAAGAAGAAGAAATATCTCGAAATATGTCCGTCAGGCCCCTTCCCTTGAGATAAATCTGCAAATATCTCGGAAACGAAGCGAGCTATGGCAAAATGTTAAGAGACCTTTTTTGTAGAGAATTAAGTTTCCTACTTTTTATCTTGTATGATATTTTTTGATCAGATGCGTAGTTCTCGAGATATATCAAGATATTTAAAAGTTCCGAAGCCGCACCAACACAATAGAGATACAGAAACACCGTGGCCCCTTTCGTTGAGATAACTCTGCACTATTGCGAGCTGGAAATGCCACTTCCAGTTTAGCTGTGCAGAAGAAGAACAACAAGAAGAAGAAATATCTCGAAATATGTCCGTTAGGCCCCTTCCCTTGAGATAAATCTGCAAATATCTCGGAAACGAAGCGAGCTATGGCAAAATGTTAAGAGACCTTTTTTGTAGAGAATTATGTTTCCTACAATTTATGTTCTATGATATTTTTTGATCAGAAGCGTAGTTTTCGAGATATATCGAGATATTTAAAAGTTCCGAAGCCGCACCAACATAATAGAGATACAGAAACACCGTGGCCCCTTTCTTTGAGATAACTCTGCACTATTGCGAGCTGCAAATGCCACTTCCAGCTTAGCTGTGCAGAAGAAGAACAACAAGAAGAAGAAATATCTCGAAATATGTCCGTCAGGCCCCTTCCCTTGAGATAAATCTGCAAATATCTCGGAAACGAAGCGAGCTATGGCAAAATGTTAAGAGACCTTTTTTGTAGAGAATTAAGTTTCCTACTTTTTATGTTCTATGATATTTTTTGATCAGATGCGTAGTTCTCGAGATATATCAAGATATTTAAAAGTTCCGAAGCCGCACCAACATAATAGAGATACAGAAACGCCGTGGCCCCTAATTTGAGATAACTCTGCACTATTGCGAGCTGCAAATGCCACTTCCAGCTTAGCTGTGCAGAGGAAGAACAACAAGAAGAAGAAATATCTCGAAATATGTCCGTCAGGCCAGTTCCTTTGAGATGAATCTGCAAATATCTCGGAAACGAAGCGAGCTATGGCAAAATGTTAAGAGACCTTTTTTGTAGAGAATTATGTTTCCTACAATTTATGTTCTATGATATTTTTTGATCAGAAGCGTAGTTTTCGAGATATATCGAGATATTTAAAAGTTCCGAAGCCGCACCAACATAATAGAGATACAGAAACACCGTGGCCCCTTTCTTTGAGATAACTCTGCACTATTGCGAGCTGCAAATGCCACTTCCAGCTTAGCTGTGCAGAAGAAGAACAACAAGAAGAAGAAATATCTCGAAATATGTCCGTCAGGCCCCTTCCCTTGAGATAAATCTGCAAATATCTCGGAAACGAAGCGAGCTATGGCAAAATGTTAAGAGACCTTTTTTGTAGAGAATTAAGTTTCCTACTTTTTATGTTCTATGATATTTTTTGATCAGATGCGTAGTTCTCGAGATATATCAAGATATTTAAAAGTTCCGAAGCCGCACCAACATAATAGAGATACAGAAACGCCGTGGCCCCTCTCTTTGAGATAACTCTGCACTATTGCGAGCTGCAAATGCCACTTCCAGCTTAGCTGTGCAGAGGAAGAACAACAAGAAGAAGAAATATCTCGAAATATGTCCGTCAGGCCAGTTCCTTTGAGATGAATCTGCAAATATCTCGGAAACGAAGCGAGCTATGGCAAAATGTTAAGAGACGTTTTTTATAGAGAATTATGTTTCCTACAATTTATGTTCTATGATATTTTTTGATCAGAAGCGTAGTTTTCGAGATACATCGAGATATTTAAAAGTTCCGAAGCCGCACCAACATAATAGAGATACAGAAACACCGTGGCCCCTTTCTTTGAGATAACTCTGCACTAGTGCGAGCCGCAAATGCCACTTCCAGCTTAGCTGTGCAGAAGAAGAACAACAAGAAGAAGAAATATTTCGAAATATGTCCGTCAGGCCCCTTCCCTTGAGATAAATCTGCAAATATCTCGGAAACGAAGAGAGCTATGGCAAAATGTTAAGAGACCTTTTTTGTAGAGAATTAAGTTTCCTACTTTTTATGTTCTATGATATTTTTTGATCAGATGCGTAGTTCTCGAGATATATCAAGATATTTAAAAGTTCCGAAGCCGCACCAACATAATAGAGATACAGAAACACCGTGGCCCCTTTCTTTGAGATAACTCTGCACTATTGCGAGCTGTAAATGCCACTTCCAGCTTAGCTGTGCAGAAGAAGAACAACAAGAAGAAGAAATATCTCGAAATATGTCCGTCCGGCCCCTTCCCTTGAGATATATCTGCAAATATCTCGGAAACGAAGCGAGCTATGGCAAAATGTTGAGAGACCTTTTTTGTAGAGAATTATGTTTCCTACAATTTATGTTCTATGATATTTTTTGATCAGAAGCGTAGTTTTCGAGATATATCGAGATATTTAAAAGTTCCGAAGCCGCACCAACATAATAGAGATACAGAAACACCGTGGCCCCTTTCGTTGAGATAACTCTGCACTAGTGCGAGCCGCAAATGCCACTTCCAGCTTAGCTGTGCAGAAGAAGAACAACAAGAAGAAGAAATATCTCGAAATATGTCCGTCAGGCCCCTTCCCTTGAGATAAATCTGCAAATATCTCGGAAACGAAGAGAGCTATGGCAAAATGTTAAGAGACCTTTTTTGTAGAGAATTAAGTTTCCTACTTTTTATGTTGTATGATATTTTTTGATCAGATGCGTAGTTCTCGAGATATATCAAGATATTTAAAAGTTCCGAAGCCGCACCAACATAATAGAGATACAGAAACACCGTGGCCCCTTTCTTTGAGATAACTCTGCACTATTGCGAGCTGTAAATGCCACTTCCAGCTTAGCTGTGCAGAAGAAGAACAACAAGAAGAAGAAATATCTCGAAATATGTCCGTCGGGCCCCTTCCCTTGAGATATATCTGCAAATATCTCGGAAACGAAGCGAGCTATGGCAAAATGTTGAGAGACCTTTTTTGTAGAGAATTATGTTTCCTACAATTTATGTTCTATGATATTTTTTGATCAGAAGCGTAGTTTTCGAGATATATCGAGATATTTAAAAGTTCCGAAGCCGCACCAACATAATAGAGATACAGAAACACCGTGGCCCCTTTCGTTGAGATAATTCTGCACTAGTGCGAGCCGCAAATGCCACTTCCAGCTTAGCTGTGCAGAAGAAGAACAACAAGAAGAAGAAATATCTCGAAATATGTCCGTCAGGCCCCTTCCCTTGAGATAAATCTGCACATATCTCGGAAACGAAGCGAACTATGGCAAAATGTTAAGAGACGTTTTTTGTAGAGAATTATGTTTCCTACTATTTATGTTCTATGATATTTTTTGATCCGAAGCGTAGTTTTCGAGATATATCGAGATATTTAAAAGTTCCGAAGCCGCACCAACATAATAGGGATACAGAAACACCGTGGCCCCTTTCTTTGAGATAACTGTGCACTAGTGCGAGCCGCAAATGCCACTTCCAGCTTAGCTGTGCAGAAGAAGAACAACAAGAAGAAGAAATATCTCGAAATATGTCCGTCAGGCCCCTTCCCTTGAGACATATCTGCAAATATCTCGGAAACGAAGCGAGCTATGGCAAAATGTTAAGAGACCTTTTTTGTAGAGAATTAAGTTTCCTACTTTTTATGTTCTATGATATTTTTTGATCAGATGCGTAGTTCTCGAGATATATCAAGATATTTAAAAGTTCCGAAGCCGCACCAACATAATAGAGATACAGAAACACCGTGGCCCCTTTCTTTGAGATAACTCTGCACTATTGCGAGCTGTAAATGCCACTTCCAGCTTAGCTGTGCAGAAGAAGAACAACAAGAAGAAGAAATATCTCGAAATATGTCCGTCAGGCCCCTTCCCTTGAGATAAATCTGCAAATATCTCGGAAACGAAGCGAGCTATGGCAAAATGTTAACAGACCTTTTTTGTAGAGAATTAAGTTTCCTACTTTTTATGTTCTATGATATTTTTTGATCAGATGCGTAGTTCTCGAGATATATCAAGATATTTAAAAGTTCCGAAGCCGCACCAACATAATAGAGATACAGAAACACCGTGGCCCCTTTCTTTGAGATAACTCTGCACTATTGCGAGCTGCAAATGCCACTTCCAGCTTAGCTGTGCAGAGGAAGAACAACAAGAAGAAGAAGTATCTCGAAATATGTCCGTCAGGCCCGTTCCTTTGAGCTGAGTCTGCAAATATCTCGGAAACAAAGCGAGCTATGGCGAAATGTTAAGAGACCTTTTTTGTAGAGCATTAAGTTTCCTACTTTTTATCTTCTATGATATTTTTTGATCAGATGCGTAGTTCTCGAGATATATCAAGATATTTAAAAGTTCCGAAGCCGCACCAACATAATAGAGATACAGAAACACCGTGGCCCCTCTCTTTGAGATAACTCTGCACTATTGCGAGCTGGAAATGCCACTTCCAGTTTAGCTGTGCAGAAGAAGAACAACAAGAAGAAGAAATATCTCGAAATATGTCCGTTAGGCCCCTTCCCTTGAGATAAATCTGCAAATATCTCGGAAACGAAGCGAGCTATTGCAAAATGTTAAGAGACCTGTTTTGTAGAGAATTATGTTTCCTACAATTTATGTTCTATGATATTTTTTGATCAGAAGCGTAGTTTTCGAGATATATCGAGATATTTAAAAGTTCCGAAGCCGCACCAACATAATAGAGATACAGAAACACCGTGGCCCCTTTCTTTGAGATAACTCTGCACTATTGCGAGCTGCAAATGCCACTTCCAGCTTAGCTGTGCAGAAGAAGAACAACAAGAAGAAGAAATATCTCGAAATATGTCCGTCAGGCCCCTTCCCTTGAGATAAATCTGCAAATATCTCGGAAACGAAGCGAGCTATGGCAAAATGTTAAGAGACCTTTTTTGTAGAGAATTAAGTTTCCTACTTTTTATGTTCTATGATATTTTCTGATCAGATGCGTAGTTCTCGAGATATATCAAGATATTTAAAAGTTCCGAAGCCGCACCAACATAATAGAGATACAGAAACGCCGTGGCCCCTCTCTTTGAGATAACTCTGCACTATTGCGAGCTGCAAATGCCACTTCCAGCTTAGCTGTGCAGAGGAAGAACAACAAGAAGAAGAAATATCTCGAAATATGTCCGTCAGGCCAGTTCCTTTGAGATGAATCTGCAAATATCTCGGAAACGAAGCGAGCTATGGCAAAATGTTAAGAGACCTTTTTTGTAGAGAATTATGTTTCCTACAATTTATGTTCTATGATATTTTTTGATCAGAAGCGTAGTTTTCGAGATATATCGAGATATTTAAAAGTTCCGAAGCCGCACCAACATAATAGAGATACAGAAACACCGTGGCCCCTTTCTTTGAGATAACTCTGCACTATTGCGAGCTGCAAATGCCACTTCCAGCTTAGCTGTGCAGAAGAAGAACAACAAGAAGAAGAAATATCTCGAAATATGTCCGTCAGGCCCCTTCCCTTGAGATAAATCTGCAAATATCTCGGAAACGAAGCGAGCTATGGCAAAATGTTAAGAGACCTTTTTTGTAGAGAATTAAGTTTCCTACTTTTTATGTTCTATGATATTTTTTGATCAGATGCGTAGTTCTCGAGATATATCAAGATATTTAAAAGTTCCGAAGCCGCACCAACATAATAGAGATACAGAAACGCCGTGGCCCCTCTCTTTGAGATAACTCTGCACTATTGCGATCTGCAAATGCCACTTCCAGCTTAGCTGTGCAGAGGAAGAACAACAAGAAGAAGAAATATCTCGAAATATGTCCGTCAGGCCAGTTCCTTTGAGATGAATCTGCAAATATCTCGGAAACGAAGCGAGCTATGGCAAAATGTTAAGAGACCTTTTTTGTAGAGAATTATGTTTCCTACAATTTATGTTCTATGATATTTTTTGATCAGAAGCGTAGTTTTCGAGATATATCGAGATATTTAAAAGTTCCGAAGCCGCACCAACATAATAGAGATACAGAAACACCGTGGCCCCTTTCTTTGAGATAACTCTGCACTATTGCGAGCTGCAAATGCCACTTCCAGCTTAGCTGTGCAGAAGAAGAACAACAAGAAGAAGAAATATCTCGAAATATGTCCGTCAGGCCCCTTCCCTTGAGATAAATCTGCAAATATCTCGGAAACGAAGCGAGCTATGGCAAAATGTTAAGAGACCTTTTTTGTAGAGAATTAAGTTTCCTACTTTTTATGTTCTATGATATTTTTTGATCAGATGCGTAGTTCTCGAGATATATCAAGATATTTAAAAGTTCCGAAGCCGCACCAACATAATAGAGATACAGAAACGCCGTGGCCCCTCTCTTTGAGATAACTCTGCACTATTGCGAGCTGCAAATGCCACTTCCAGCTTAGCTGTGCAGAGGAAGAACAACAAGAAGAAGAAATATCTCGAAATATGTCCGTCAGGCCAGTTCCTTTGAGATGAATCTGCAAATATCTCGGAAACGAAGCGAGCTATGGCAAAATGTTAAGAGACGTTTTTTATAGAGAATTATGTTTCCTACAATTTATGTTCTATGATATTTTTTGATCAGAAGCGTAGTTTTCGAGATACATCGAGATATTTAAAAGTTCCGAAGCCGCACCAACATAATAGAGATACAGAAACACCGTGGCCCCTTTCTTTGAGATAACTCTGCACTAGTGCGAGCCGCAAATGCCACTTCCAGCTTAGCTGTGCAGAAGAAGAACAACAAGAAGAAGAAATATTTCGAAATATGTCCGTCAGGCCCCTTCCCTTGAGATAAATCTGCAAATATCTCGGAAACGAAGAGAGCTATGGCAAAATGTTAAGAGACCTTTTTTGTAGAGAATTAAGTTTCCTACTTTTTATGTTCTATGATATTTTTTGATCAGATGCGTAGTTCTCGAGATATATCAAGATATTTAAAAGTTCCGAAGCCGCACCAACATAATAGAGATACAGAAACACCGTGGCCCCTTTCTTTGAGATAACTCTGCACTATTGCGAGCTGTAAATGCCACTTCCAGCTTAGCTGTGCAGAAGAAGAACAACAAGAAGAAGAAATATTTCGAAATATGTCCGTCCGGCCCCTTCCCTTGAGATATATCTGCAAATATCTCGGAAACGAAACGAGCTATGGCAAAATGTTGAGAGACCTTTTTTGTAGAGAATTATGTTTCCTACAATTTATGTTCTATGATATTTTTTGATCAGAAGCGTAGTTTTCGAGATATATCGAGATATTTAAAAGTTCCGAAGCCGCACCAACATAATAGAGATACAGAAACACCGTGGCCCCTTTCGTTGAGATAACTCTGCACTACTGCGAGCCGCAAATGCCACTTCCAGCTTAGCTGTGCAGAAGAAGAACAACAAGAAGAAGAAATATCTCGAAATATGTCCGTCAGGCCCCTTCCCTTGAGATAAATCTGCAAATATCTCGGAAACGAAGAGAGCTATGGCAAAATGTTAAGAGACCTTTTTTGTAGAGAATTAAGTTTCCTACTTTTTATGTTCTATGATATTTTTTGATCAGATGCGTAGTTCTCGAGATATATCAAGATATTTAAAAGTTCCGAAGCCGCACCAACATAATAGAGATACAGAAACACCGTGGCCCCTTTCTTTGAGATAACTCTGCACTATTGCGAGCTGTAAATGCCACTTCCAGCTTAGCTGTGCAGAAGAAGAACAACAAGAAGAAGAAATATCTCGAAATATGTCCGTCAGGCCCCTTCCCTTGAGATATATCTGCAAATATCTCGGAAACGAAGCGAGCTATGGCAAAATGTTGAGAGACCTTTTTTGTAGAGAATTATGTTTCCTACAATTTATGTTCTATGATATTTTTTGATCAGAAGCGTAGTTTTCGAGATATATCGAGATATTTAAAAGTTCCGAAGCCGCACCAACATAATAGAGATACAGAAACACCGTGGCCCCTTTCGTTGAGATAATTCTGCACTAGTGCGAGCCGCAAATGCCACTTCCAGCTTAGCTGTGCAGAAGAAGAACAACAAGAAGAAGAAATATCTCGAAATATGTCCGTCAGGCCCCTTCCCTTGAGATAAATCTGCACATATCTCGGAAACGAAGCGAACTATGGCAAAATGTTAAGAGACGTTTTTTGTAGAGAATTATGTTTCCTACTATTTATGTTCTATGATATTTTTTGATCCGAAGCGTAGTTTTCGAGATATATCGAGATATTTAAAAGTTCCGAAGCCGCACCAACATAATAGGGATACAGAAACACCGTGGCCCCTTTCTTTGAGATAACTGTGCACTAGTGCGAGCCGCAAATGCCACTTCCAGCTTAGCTGTGCAGAAGAAGAACAACAAGAAGAAGAAATATCTCGAAATATGTCCGTCAGGCCCCTTCCCTTGAGATAAATCTGCAAATATCTCGGAAACGAAGCGAGCTATGGCAAAATGTTAAGAGACCTTTTTTGTAGAGAATTATGTTTCCTACAATTTATGTTCTATGATATTTTTTGATCAGAAGCGTAGTTTTCGAGATATATCGAGATATTTAAAAGTTCCGAAGCCGCACCAACATAATAGGGATACAGAAACACCGTGGCCCCTTTCTTTGAGATAACTCTGCACTATTGCGAGCTGTAAATGCCACTTCCAGCTTAGCTGTGCAGAAGAAGAACAACAAGAAGAAGAAATATTTCGAAATATGTCCGTCCGGCCCCTTCCCTTGAGATATATCTGCAAATATCTCGGAAACGAAGCGAGCTATGGCAAAATGTTGAGAGACCTTTTTTGTAGAGAATTATGTTTCCTACAATTTATGTTCTATGATATTTTTTGATCAGAAGCGTAGTTTTCGAGATATATCGAGATATTTAAAAGTTCCGAAGCCGCACCAACATAATAGAGATACAGAAACACCGTGGCCCCTTTCGTTGAGATAACTCTGCACTACTGCGAGCCGCAAATGCCACTTCCAGCTTAGCTGTGCAGAAGAAGAACAACAAGAAGAAGAAATATCTCGAAATATGTCCGTCAGGCCCCTTCCCTTGAGATAAATCTGCAAATATCTCGGAAACGAAGCGAGCTATGGCAAAATGTTGAGAGACCTTTTTTGTAGAGAATTATGTTTCCTACAATTTATGTTCTATGATATTTTTTGATCAGAAGCGTAGTTTTCGAGATATATCGAGATATTTAAAAGTTCCGAAGCCGCACCAACATAATAGAGATACAGAAACACCGTGGCCCCTTTCGTTGAGATAATTCTGCACTAGTGCGAGCCGCAAATGCCACTTCCAGCTTAGCTGTGCAGAAGAAGAACAACAAGAAGAAGAAATATCTCGAAATATGTCCGTCAGGCCCCTTCCCTTGAGATAAATCTGCACATATCTCGGAAACGAAGCGAACTATGGCAAAATGTTAAGAGACGTTTTTTGTAGAGAATTATGTTTCCTACTATTTATGTTCTATGATATTTTTTGATCCGAAGCGTAGTTTTCGAGATATATCGAGATATTTAAAAGTTCCGAAGCCGCACCAACATAATAGGGATACAGAAACACCGTGGCCCCTTTCTTTGAGATAACTGTGCACTAGTGCGAGCCGCAAATGCCACTTCCAGCTTAGCTGTGCAGAAGAAGAACAACAAGAAGAAGAAATATCTCGAAATATGTCCGTCAGGCCCCTTCCCTTGAGACATATCTGCAAATATCTCGGAAACGAAGCGAGCTATGGCAAAATGTTAAGAGACCTTTTTTGTAGAGAATTAAGTTTCCTACTTTTTATGTTCTATGATATTTTTTGATCAGAAGCGTAGTTTTCGAGATATATCGAGATATTTAAAAGTTCCGAAGCCGCACCAACATAATAGGGATACAGAAACACCGTGGCCCCTTTCTTTGAGATAACACTGCACTAGTGCGAGCCGCAAATGCCACTTCCAGCTTAGCTGTGCAGAAGAAGAACAACAAGAAGAAGAAATATCTCGAAATATGTCCGTCAGGCCCCTTCCCTTGAGATAAATCTGCAAATATCTCGGAAACGAAGCGAGCTATGGCAAAATGTTAAGAGACCTTTTTTGTAGAGAATTAACTTTCCTACTTTTTATGTTCTATGATATTTTTTGATCAGATGCGTAGTTCTCGGGATATATCAAGATATTTAAAAGTTCCGAAGCCGCACCAACATAATAGAGATACAGAAACACCGTGGCCCCTTTCTTTGAGATAACTCTGCACTATTGCGAGCTGTAAATGCCACTTCCAGCTTAGCTGTGCAGAAGAAGAACAACAAGAAGAAGAAATATCTCGAAATATGTCCGTCAGGCCCCTTCCCTTGAGATAAATCTGCAAATATCTCGGAAACGAAGCGAGCTATGGCAAAATGTTAACAGACCTTTTTTGTAGAGAATTAAGTTTCCTACTTTTTATGTTCTATGATATTTTTTGATCAGATGCGTAGTTCTCGAGATATATCAAGATATTTAAAAGTTCCGAAGCCGCACCAACATAATAGAGATACAGAAACACCGTGGCCCCTTTCTTTGAGATAACTCTGCACTATTGCGAGCTGCAAATGCCACTTCCAGCTTAGCTGTGCAGAGGAAGAACAACAAGAAGAAGAAGTATCTCGAAATATGTCCGTCAGGCCCGTTCCTTTGAGCTGAATCTGCAAATATCTCGGAAACGAAGCGAGCTATGGCAAAATGTTAAGAGACCTTTTTTGTAGAGAATTAAGTTTCCTACTTTTTATGTTCTATGATATTTTTTGATCAGATGCGTAGTTTTCGAGATATATCGAGATATTTAAAAGTTCCGAAGCCGCACCAACATAATAGGGATACAGAAACACCGTGGCCCCTTTCTTTGAGATAACTCTGCACTAGTGCGAGCCGCAAATGCCACTTCCAGCTTAGCTGTGCAGAAGAAGAACAACAAGAAGAAGAAATATCTCGAAATATTTCCGTTAGGCTCCTTCCCTTGAGATAAATCTGCAAATATCTCGGAAACGAAGCGACCTATGGCAAAATGTTCAGAGACCTTTTTTGTAGAGAATTAAGTTTCCTACTTTTTATGTTCTATGATATTTTTTGATCAGATGCGTAGTTCTCGAGATATATCAAGATATTTAAAAGTTCCGAAGCCGCACCAACATAATAGAGATACAGAAACACCGTGGCCCCTTCCTTTGAGATAACTGTGCACTAGTGCGAGCCGCAAATGCCACTTCCAGCTTAGCTGTGCAGAAGAAGAACAACAAGAAGAAGAAATATCTCGAAATATGTCCGTCAGGCCCCTTCCCTTGAGATATATCTGCAAATATCTCGGAAACGAAGCGAGCTATGGCAAAATGTTAAGAGACCTTTTTTGTAGAGAATTAAGTTTCCTACTTTTTATGTTCTATGATATTTTTTGATCAGATGCGTAGTTCTCGGGATATATCAAGATATATAAAAGTTCCGAAGCCGCACCAACATAATAGAGATACAGAAACACCGTGGCCCCTTTCTTTGAGATAACTCTGCACTATTGCGAGCTGCAAATGCCACTTCGAGCTTAGCTGTGCAGAAGAGGAACAACAAGAAGAAGAAATATCTCGAAATATGTCCGACAGGCCCCTTCCCTTGAGATAAATCTGCAAATATCTCGGAAACGAAGCGAGCTATGGCAAAATGTTAAGAGACCTTTTTTGTAAAGAATTATGTTTCCTACAATTTATGTTCTATGATATTTTTTGATCAGAAGCGTAGTTTTCGAGATATATCGAGATATTTAAAAGTTCCGAAGCCGCACCAACATAATAGAGATACAGAAACACCGTGGCCCCTTTCGTTGAGATAATTCTGCACTAGTGCGAGCCGCAAATGCCACTTCCAGCTTAGCTGTGCAGAAGAAGAACAACAAGAAGAAGAAATATCTCGAAATATGTCCGTCAGGCCCCTTCCCTTGAGATAAATCTGCACATATCTCGGAAACGAAGCGAACTATGGCAAAATGTTAAGAGACGTTTTTTGTAGAGAATTATGTTTCCTACTATTTATGTTCTATGATATTTTTTGATCCGAAGCGTAGTTTTCGAGATATATCGAGATATTTAAAAGTTCCGAAGCCGCACCAACATAATAGGGATACAGAAACACCGTGGCCCCTTTCTTTGAGATAACTGTGCACTAGTGCGAGCCGCAAATGCCACTTCCAGCTTAGCTGTGCAGAAGAAGAACAACAAGAAGAAGAAATATCTCGAAATATGTCCGTCAGGCCCCTTCCCTTGAGATAAATCTGCAAATATCTCGGAAACGAAGCGAGCTATGGCAAAATGTTAAGAGACCTTTTTTGTAGAGAATTATGTTTCCTACAATTTATGTTCTATGATATTTTTTGATCAGAAGCGTAGTTTTCGAGATATATCGAGATATTTAAAAGTTCCGAAGCCGCACCAACATAATAGGGATACAGAAACACCGTGGCCCCTTTCTTTGAGATAACACTGCACTAGTGCGAGCCGCAAATGCCACTTCCAGCTTAGCTGTGCAGAAGAAGAACAACAAGAAGAAGAAATATCTCGAAATATGTCCGTCAGGCCCCTTCCCTTGAGATAAATCTGCAAATATCTCGGAAACGAAGCGAGCTATGGCAAAATGTTAAGAGACCTTTTTTGTAGAGAATTAACTTTCCTACTTTTTATGTTCTATGATATTTTTTGATCAGATGCGTAGTTCTCGGGATATATCAAGATATTTAAAAGTTCCGAAGCCGCACCAACATAATAGAGATACAGAAACACCGTGGCCCCTTTCTTTGAGATAACTCTGCACTATTGCGAGCTGTAAATGCCACTTCCAGCTTAGCTGTGCAGAAGAAGAACAACAAGAAGAAGAAATATCTCGAAATATGTCCGTCAGGCCCCTTCCCTTGAGATAAATCTGCAAATATCTCGGAAACGAAGCGAGCTATGGCAAAATGTTAACAGACCTTTTTTGTAGAGAATTAAGTTTCCTACTTTTTATGTTCTATGATATTTTTTGATCAGATGCGTAGTTCTCGAGATATATCAAGATATTTAAAAGTTCCGAAGCCGCACCAACATAATAGAGATACAGAAACACCGTGGCCCCTTTCTTTGAGATAACTCTGCACTATTGCGAGCTGCAAATGCCACTTCCAGCTTAGCTGTGCAGAGGAAGAACAACAAGAAGAAGAAGTATCTCGAAATATGTCCGTCAGGCCCGTTCCTTTGAGCTGAATCTGCAAATATCTCGGAAACGAAGCGAGCTATGGCAAAATGTTAAGAGACCTTTTTTGTAGAGAATTAAGTTTCCTACTTTTTATGTTCTATGATATTTTTTGATCAGATGCGTAGTTTTCGAGATATATCGAGATATTTAAAAGTTCCGAAGCCGCACCAACATAATAGGGATACAGAAACACCGTGGCCCCTTTCTTTGAGATAACTCTGCACTAGTGCGAGCCGCAAATGCCACTTCCAGCTTAGCTGTGCAGAAGAAGAACAACAAGAAGAAGAAATATCTCGAAATATTTCCGTTAGGCTCCTTCCCTTGAGATAAATCTGCAAATATCTCGGAAACGAAGCGACCTATGGCAAAATGTTCAGAGACCTTTTTTGTAGAGAATTAAGTTTCCTACTTTTTATGTTCTATGATATTTTTTGATCAGATGCGTAGTTCTCGAGATATATCAAGATATTTAAAAGTTCCGAAGCCGCACCAACATAATAGAGATACAGAAACACCGTGGCCCCTTCCTTTGAGATAACTGTGCACTAGTGCGAGCCGCAAATGCCACTTCCAGCTTAGCTGTGCAGAAGAAGAACAACAAGAAGAAGAAATATCTCGAAATATGTCCGTCAGGCCCCTTCCCTTGAGATATATCTGCAAATATCTCGGAAACGAAGCGAGCTATGGCAAAATGTTAAGAGACCTTTTTTGTAGAGAATTAAGTTTCCTACTTTTTATGTTCTATGATATTTTTTGATCAGATGCGTAGTTCTCGGGATATATCAAGATATATAAAAGTTCCGAAGCCGCACCAACATAATAGAGATACAGAAACACCGTGGCCCCTTTCTTTGAGATAACTCTGCACTATTGCGAGCTGCAAATGCCACTTCGAGCTTAGCTGTGCAGAAGAGGAACAACAAGAAGAAGAAATATCTCGAAATATGTCCGACAGGCCCCTTCCCTTGAGATAAATCTGCAAATATCTCGGAAACGAAGCGAGCTATGGCAAAATGTTAAGAGACCTTTTTTGTAAAGAATTATGTTTCCTACAATTTATGTTCTATGATATTTTTTGATCAGAAGCGTAGTTTTCGAGATATATTGAGATATTTAAAAGTTCCGAAGCCGCACCAACATAATAGAGATACAGAAACACCGTGGCCCCTTTCTTTGAGATAACTCTGCACTATTGCGACCTGCAAATGCCACTTCCAGCTCAGCTGTGCAGAAGAAGAACAACAAGAAGAAGAAATATCTCGAAATATGTCCGTCAGGCCCCTTCCCTTGAGATAAATCTGCAAATATCTCGGAAACGAAGCGAGCTATGGCAAAATGTTAAGAGACCTTTTTTGTAGAGAATTAAGTTTCCTACTTATAATGTTCTATGATATTTTTTGATCAGATGCGTAGTTCTCGAGATATATCAAGATATTTAAAAGTTCCGAAGCCGCACCAACATAATAGAGATACAGAAACACCGTGGCCCCTTTCTTTGAGATAACTCTGCAATAGTGCGAGCCGCAAATGCCACTTCCAGCTTAGCTGTGCAGAAGAAGAACAACAAGAAGAAGAAATATCTCGAAATATGTCCGTTAGGCCCCTTCCCTTGAGATATATCTGCAAATATCTCGGAAACGAAGCGAGCTATGGCAAAATGTTGAGAGACCTTTTTTGTAACGAATTATGTTTCCTACAATTTATGTTCTATGATATTTTTTGATCAGAAGCGTAGTTTTCGAGATATATCGAGATATTTAAAAGTTCCGAAGCCGCACCAACATAATAGAGATACAGAAACACCGTGGCCCCTTTCTTTGAGATAACTCTGCACTAGTGCGAGCCGCAAATGCCACTTCCAGCTTAGCTGTGCAGAAGAAGAACAACAAGAAGAAGAAATATCTCGAAATATGTCCGTCAGGCCCCTTCCCTTGAGATAAATCTGCAAATATCTCGGAAACGAAGCGAGCTATGGCAAAATGTTAAGAGACCTTTTTTGTAGAGAATTAAGTTTCCTACTTTTTATGTTCTATGATATTTTTTGATCAGATGCGTAGTTCTCGAGATATATCAAGATATTTAAAAGTTCCGAAGCCGCACCAACATAATAGAGATACAGAAACACCGTGGCTCCTTTCTTTGAGATAACTCTGCACTATTGCGAGCTGGAAATGCCACTTCCAGTTTAGCTGTGCAGAAGAAGAACAACAAGAAGAAGAAATATCTCGAAATATGTCCGTCAGGCCCCTGCCCTTGAGATATATCTGCAAATATCTCGGAAACGAAGCGAGCTATGGCAAAATGGTGAGAGACCTTTTTTGTAGCGAATTATGTTTCCTACAATTTATGTTCTATGATATTTTTTGATCAGAAGCGTAGTTTTCGAGATATATCGAGATATTTAAAAGTTCCGAAGCCGCACCAACATAATAGAGATACAGAAACACCGTGGCCCCTTTCTTTGAGATAACTCTGCACTATTGCGAGCTGCAAATGCCACTTCCAGCTTAGCTGTGCAGAGGAAGAACAACAAGAAGAAGAAGTATCTCGAAATATGTCCGTCAGGCCCGTTCCTTTGAGCTGAATCTGCAAATATCTCGGAAACGAAGCGAGCTATGGCAAAATGTTAAGAGACGTTTTTTGTAGAGAATTATGTTTCCTACAATTTATATTCTATGATATTTTTTGATCAGAAGCGTAGTTTTCGAGATATATCGAGATATTTAAACGTTCCGAAGCCGCACCAACATAATAGAGATACAGAAACACCGTGGCCCCTTTCTTTGAGATAACTCTGCACTAGTGCGAGCCGCAAATGCCACTTCCAGCTTAGCTGTGCAGAAGAAGAACAACAAGAAGAAGAAATATCTCGAAATATGTCCGTCAGGCCCCTTCCCTTGAGATAAATCTGCAAATATCTCGGAAACGAAGCGAGCTATGGCAAAATGTTAAGAGACCTTTTTTGTAGAGAATTAAGTTTCCTACTTTTTATGTTCTATGATATTTTTTGATCAGATGCGTAGTTCTCGAGATATATCAAGATATTTAAAAGTTCCGAAGCCGCACCAACATAATAGAGATACAGAAACACCGTGGCTCCTTTCTTTGAGATAACTCTGCACTATTGCGAGCTGGAAATGCCACTTCCAGTTTAGCTGTGCAGACGAAGAACAACAAGAAGAAGAAATATCTCGAAATATGTCCGTTAGGCCCCTTCCCTTGAGATAAATCTGCAAATATCTCGGAAACGACGCGAGCTATGGCAAAATGTTAAGAGACCTTTTTTGTAGAGAATTAAGTTTCCTACTTATAATGTTCTATGATATTTTTTGATCAGATGCGTAGTTCTCGAGATATATAAAGATATTTAAAAGTTCCGAAGCCGCACCAACATAATAGAGATACAGAAACACCGTGGCCCCTTTCTTTGAGATAACTCTGCACTATTGCGAGCTGGAAATGCCACTTCCAGTTTAGCTGTGCAGAAGAAGAACAACAAGAAGAAGAAATATCTCGAAATATGTCCGTTAGGCCCCTTCCCTTGAGATAAATCTGCAAATATCTCGGAAACGAAGCGAGCTATGGCAAAATGTTAAGAGACCTTTTTTGTAGAGAATTATGTTTCCTACTTTTTATGTTCTATGATATTTTTTGATCAGACCCGTAGTTCTCGAGATGTATCAAGATATTTAAAAGTTCCGAAGCCGCACCAACATAATAGAGATACAGAAACACCGTGGCCCCTTTCTTTGAGATAACTCTGCACTATTGCGAGCTGTAAATACCACTTCCAGCTTAGCTGTGCAGAAGAAGAACAACAAGAAGAAGAAATATCTCGAAATATGTCCGTCAGGCCCCTGCCCTTGAGATATATCTGCAAATATCTCGGAAACGAAGCGAGCTATGGCAAAATGTTGAGAGACCTTTTTTGTAGCGAATTATGTTTCCTACAATTTATGTTCTATGATATTTTTTGATCAGAAGCGTAGTTTTCGAGATATATCGAGATATTTAAAAGTTCCGAAGCCGCACCAACATAATAGAGATACAGAAACACCGTGGCCCCTTTCTTTGAGATAACTCTGCACTATTGCGAGCTGCAAATGCCACTTCCAGCTTAGCTGTGCAGAGGAAGAACAACAAGAAGAAGAAGTATCTCGAAATATGTCCGTCAGGCCCGTTCCTTTGAGCTGAATCTGCAAATATCTCGGAAACGAAGCGAGCTATGGCAAAATGTTAAGAGACGTTTTTTGTAGAGAATTATGTTTCCTACAATTTATGTTCTATGATATTTTTTGATCAGAAGCGTAGTTTTCGAGATATATCGAGATATTTAAAAGTTCCGAAGCCGCACCAACATAATAGAGATACAGAAACACCGTGGCCCCTTTCTTTGAGATAACTCTGCACTAGTGCGAGCCGCAAATGCCACTTCCAGCTTAGCTGTGCAGAAGAAGAACAACAAGAAGAAGAAATATCTCGAAATATGTCCGTCAGGCCCCTTCCCTTGAGATAAATCTGCAAATATCTCGGAAACGAAGCGAGCTATGGCAAAATGTTAAGAGACCTTTTTTGTAGAGAATTAAGTTTCCTACTTTTTATGTTCTATGATATTTTTTGATCAGATGCGTAGTTCTCGAGATATATCAAGATATTTAAAAGTTCCGAAGCCGCACCAACATAATAGAGATACAGAAACACCGTGGCCCCTTTCTTTGAGATAACTCTGCACTATTGCGAGCTGCAAATGCCACTTCCAGCTTAGCTGTGCAGAGGAAGAACAACAAGAAGAAGAAGTATCTCGAAATATGTCCGTCAGGCCCGTTCCTTTGAGCTGAATCTGCAAATATCTCGGACACGAAGCGAGCTATGGCAAAATGTTAAGAGACCTTTTTTGTAGAGAATTATGTTTCCTACTTTTTATGTTCGATGATATTTTTTGATCAGATGCGTAGTTCTCGAGATATATCAAGATATTTAAAAGTTCCGAAGCTGCACCAACATAATAGAGGTACAGAAACACCGTGGCCTCTTTCTTTGAGATAACTCTGCACTATTGCGAGCTGCAAATGCCACTTCGAGCTTAGCTGTGCAGAAGAGGAACAACAAGAAGAAGAAATATCTCGAAATATGTCCGACAGGCCCCTTCCCTTGAGATAAATCTGCAAATATCTCGGAAACGAAGCGAGCTATGGCAAAATGTTAAGAGACCTTTTTTGTAAAGAATTATGTTTCCTACAATTTATGTTCTATGATATTTTTTGATCAGAAGCGTAGTTTTCGAGATATATTGAGATATTTAAAAGTTCCGAAGCCGCACCAACATAATAGAGATACAGAAACACCGTGGCCCCTTTCTTTGAGATAACTCTGCACTATTGCGACCTGCAAATGCCACTTCCAGCTCAGCTGTGCAGAAGAAGAACAACAAGAAGAAGAAATATCTCGAAATATGTCCGTCAGGCCCCTTCCCTTGAGATAAATCTGCAAATATCTCGGAAACGAAGCGAGCTATGGCAAAATGTTAAGAGACCTTTTTTGTAGAGAATTAAGTTTCCTACTTTTTATGTTCTATGATATTTTTTGATCAGAAGCGTAGTTTTCGAGATATATCGAGATATTTAAAAGTTCCGAAGCCGCACCAACATAATAGAGATACAGAAACACCGTGGCCCCTTTCTTTGAGATAACTCTGCACTATTGCGAGCTGCAAATGCCACTTCCAGCTTAGCTGTGCAGAGGAAGAACAACAAGAAGAAGAAGTATCTCGAAATATGTCCGTCAGGCCCGTTCCTTTGAGCTGAATCTGCAAATATCTCGGAAACGAAGCGAGCTATGGCAAAATGTTAAGAGACGTTTTTTGTAGAGAATTATGTTTCCTACAATTTATGTTCTATGATATTTTTTGATCAGAAGCGTAGTTTTCGAGATATATCGAGATATTTAAAAGTTCCGAAGCCGCACCAACATAATAGAGATACAGAAACACCGTGGCCCCTTTCTTTGAGATAACTCTGCACTAGTGCGAGCCGCAAATGCCACTTCCAGCTTAGCTGTGCAGAAGAAGAACAACAAGAAGAAGAAATATCTCGAAATATGTCCGTCAGGCCCCTTCCCTTGAGATAAATATGCAAATATCTCGGAAACGAAGCGAGCTATGGCAAAATGTTAAGAGACCTTTTTTGTAGAGAATTAAGTTTCCTACTTTTTATGTTCTATGATATTTTTTGATCAGATGCGTAGTTCTCGAGATATATCAAGATATTTAAAAGTTCCGAAGCCGCACCAACATAATAGAGATACAGAAACACCGTGGCTCCTTTCTTTGAGATAACTCTGCACTATTGCGAGCTGGAAATGCCACTTCCAGTTTAGCTGTGCAGAAGAAGAACAACAAGAAGAAGAAATATCTCGAAATATGTCCGTTAGGCCCCTTCCCTTGAGATAAATCTGCAAATATCTCGGAAACGACGCGAGCTATGGCAAAATGTTAAGAGACCTTTTTTGTAGAGAATTAAGTTTCCTACTTATAATGTTCTATGATATTTTTTGATCAGATGCGTAGTTCTCGAGATATATCAAGATATTTAAAAGTTCCGAAGCCGCACCAACATAATAGAGATACAGAAACACCGTGGCCCCTTTCTTTGAGATAACTCTGCAATAGTGCGAGCCGCAAATGCCACTTCCAGCTTAGCTGTGCAGAAGAAGAACAACAAGAAGAAGAAATATCTCGAAATATGTCCGTTAGGCCCCTTCCCTTGAGATATATCTGCAAATATCTCGGAAACGAAGCGAGCTATGGCAAAATGTTGAGAGACCTTTTTTGTAGCGAATTATGTTTCCTACAATTTATGTTCTATGATATTTTTTGATCAGAAGCGTAGTTTTCGAGATATATCGAGATATTTAAAAGTTCCGAAGCCGCACCAACATAATAGAGATACAGAAACACCGTGGCCCCTTTCTTTGAGATAACTCTGCAATAGTGCGAGCCTCAAATGCCACTTCCAGCTTAGCTGTGCAGAAGAAGAACAACAAGAAGAAGAAATATCTCGAAATATGTCCGTCAGGCCCCTTCCCTTGTGATAAATCTGCAAATATCTCGGAAACGAAGCGAGCTATGGCAAAATGATAAGAGACCTTTTTTGTAGAGAATTAAGTTTCCTACTTTTTATGTTCTATGATATTTTTTGATCAGATGCGTAGTTCTCGAGATATATCAAGATATTTAAAAGTTCCGAAGCCGCACCAACATAATAGAGATACAGAAACACCGTGGCCCCTTTCTTTGAGATAACTCTGCACTATTGCGAGCTGTAAATACCACTTCCAGCTTAGCTGTGCAGAAGAAGAACAACAAGAAGAAGAAATATCTCGAAATATGTCCGTCAGGCCCCTGCCCTTGAGATATATCTGCAAATATCTCGGAAACGAAGCGAGCTATGGCAAAATGGTGAGAGACCTTTTTTGTAGCGAATTATGTTTCCTACAATTTATGTTCTATGATATTTTTTGATCAGAAGCGTAGTTTTCGAGATATATCGAGATATTTAAAAGTTCCGAAGCCGCACCAACATAATAGAGATACAGAAACACCGTGGCCCCTTTCTTTGAGATAACTCTGCACTATTGCGAGCTGCAAATGCCACTTCCAGCTTAGCTGTGCAGAGGAAGAACAACAAGAAGAAGAAGTATCTCGAAATATGTCCGTCAGGCCCGTTCCTTTGAGCTGAATCTGCAAATATCTCGGAAACGAAGCGAGCTATGGCAAAATGTTAAGAGACGTTTTTTGTAGAGAATTATGTTTCCTACAATTTATATTCTATGATATTTTTTGATCAGAAGCGTAGTTTTCGAGATATATCGAGATATTTAAAAGTTCCGAAGCCGCACCAACATAATAGAGATACAGAAACACCGTGGCCCCTTTCTTTGAGATAACTCTGCACTAGTGCGAGCCGCAAATGCCACTTCCAGCTTAGCTGTGCAGAAGAAGAACAACAAGAAGAAGAAATATCTCGAAATATGTCCGTCAGGCCCCTTCCCTTGAGATAAATCTGCAAATATCTCGGAAACGAAGCGAGCTATGGCAAAATGTTAAGAGACCTTTTTTGTAGAGAATTAAGTTTCCTACTTTTTATGTTCTATGATATTTTTTGATCAGATGCGTAGTTCTCGAGATATATCAAGATATTTAAAAGTTCCGAAGCCGCACCAACATAATAGAGATACAGAAACACCGTGGCTCCTTTCTTTGAGATAACTCTGCACTATTGCGAGCTGGAAATGCCACTTCCAGTTTAGCTGTGCAGACGAAGAACAACAAGAAGAAGAAATATCTCGAAATATGTCCGTTAGGCCCCTTCCCTTGAGATAAATCTGCAAATATCTCGGAAACGACGCGAGCTATGGCAAAATGTTAAGAGACCTTTTTTGTAGAGAATTAAGTTTCCTACTTATAATGTTCTATGATATTTTTTGATCAGATGCGTAGTTCTCGAGATATATCAAGATATTTAAAAGTTCCGAAGCCGCACCAACATAATAGAGATACAGAAACACCGTGGCCCCTTTCTTTGAGATAACTCTGCACTATTGCGAGCTGGAAATGCCACTTCCAGTTTAGCTGTGCAGAAGAAGAACAACAAGAAGAAGAAATATCTCGAAATATGTCCGTTAGGCCCCTTCCCTTGAGATAAATCTGCAAATATCTCGGAAACGAAGCGAGCTATGGCAAAATGTTAAGAGACCTTTTTTGTAGAGAATTATGTTTCCTACTTTTTATGTTCTATGATATTTTTTGATCAGACCCGTAGTTCTCGAGATATATCAAGATATTTAAAAGTTCCGAAGCCGCACCAACATAATAGAGATACAGAAACACCGTGGCCCCTTTCTTTGAGATAACTCTGCACTATTGCGAGCTGTAAATACCACTTCCAGCTTAGCTGTGCAGAAGAAGAACAACAAGAAGAAGAAATATCTCGAAATATGTCCGTCAGGCCCCTGCCCTTGAGATATATCTGCAAATATCTCGGAAACGAAGCGAGCTATGGCAAAATGTTGAGAGACCTTTTTTGTAGCGAATTATGTTTCCTACAATTTATGTTCTATGATATTTTTTGATCAGAAGCGTAGTTTTCGAGATATATCGAGATATTTAAAAGTTCCGAAGCCGCACCAACATAATAGAGATACAGAAACACCGTGGCCCCTTTCTTTGAGATAACTCTGCACTATTGCGAGCTGCAAATGCCACTTCCAGCTTAGCTGTGCAGAGGAAGAACAACAAGAAGAAGAAGTATCTCGAAATATGTCCGTCAGGCCCGTTCCTTTGAGCTGAATCTGCAAATATCTCGGAAACGAAGCGAGCTATGGCAAAATGTTAAGAGACGTTTTTTGTAGAGAATTATGTTTCCTACAATTTATGTTCTATGATATTTTTTGATCAGAAGCGTAGTTTTCGAGATATATCGAGATATTTAAAAGTTCCGAAGCCGCACCAACATAATAGAGATACAGAAACACCGTGGCCCCTTTCTTTGAGATAACTCTGCACTAGTGCGAGCCGCAAATGCCACTTCCAGCTTAGCTGTGCAGAAGAAGAACAACAAGAAGAAGAAATATCTCGAAATATGTCCGTCAGGCCCCTTCCCTTGAGATAAATCTGCAAATATCTCGGAAACGAAGCGAGCTATGGCAAAATGTTAAGAGACCTTTTTTGTAGAGAATTATGTTTCCTACTTTTTATGTTCTGTGATATTTTTTGATCAGACGCGTAGCTCTCGAGATATATCAAGATATTTAAAAGTTCCGAAGCCGCACCAACATAATAGAGATACAGAAACGCTGTGGCCCCTTTCTTTGAGATAACTCTGCACTATTGCGAGCTGCAAATGCCACTTCCAGCTTAGCTGTGCAGAGGAAGAACAACAAGAAGAAGAAATATCTCGAAATATGTCCGTCAGGCCAGTTCCTTTGAGATGAATCTGCAAATATCTCGGAAACGAAGCGAGCTATGGCAAAATGTTAAGAGACGTTTTTTATAGAGAATTATGTTTCCTACAATTTATGTTCTATGATATTTTTTGATCAGAAGCGTAGTTTTCGAGATACATCGAGATATTTAAAAGTTCCGAAGCCGCACCAACATAATAGAGATACAGAAACACCGTGGCCCCTTTCTTTGAGATAACTCTGCACTAGTGCGAGCCGCAAATGCCACTTCCAGCTTAGCTGTGCAGAAGAAGAACAACAAGAAGAAGAAATATCTCGAAATATGTCCGTCAGGCCCCTTCCCTTGAGATAAATCTGCACATATCTCGGAAACGAAGCGAACTATGGCAAAATGTTAAGAGACGTTTTTTGTAGAGAATTATGTTTCCTACTATTTATGTTCTATGATATTTTTTGATCCGAAGCGTAGTTTTCGAGATATATCGAGATATTTAAAAGTTCCGAAGCCGCACCAACATAATAGGGATACAGAAACACCGTGGCCCCTTTCTTTGAGATAACTGTGCACTAGTGCGAGCCGCAAATGCCACTTCCAGCTTAGCTGTGCAGAAGAAGAACAACAAGAAGAAGAAATATCTCGAAATATGTCCGTCAGGCCCCTTCCCTTGAGATATATCTGCAAATATCTCGGAAACGAAGCGAGCTATGGCAAAATGTTAAGAGACCGTTTTTGTAGAGAATTAAGTTTCCTACTTTTTATGTTCTATGATATTTTTTGATCAGACGCGTAGTTCTCGAGATATATCAAGATATTTAAAAGTTCCGAAGCCGCACCAACATAATAGAGATACAGAAACACCGTGGCCCCTTTCTTTGAGATAACTCTGCACTATTGCGAGCTGCAAATGCCACTTCCAGCTTAGCTGTGCAGAAGAAGAACAACAAGAAGAAGAAATATCTCGAAATATGTCCGTCAGGCCCCTTCCCTTGAGATAAATCTGCAAATATCTCGGAAACGAAGAGAGCTATGGCAAAATGTTAAGAGACCTTTTTTGTAGAGAATTAAGTTTCCTACTTTTCATGTTCTATGATATTTTTTGATCAGATGCGTAGTTCTCGAGATATATCAAGATATTTAAAAGATCCGAAGCCGCACCAACATAATAGAGATACAGAAACACCGTGGCCCCTTTCTTTGAGATAACTCTGCACTATTGCGAGCTGTAAATGCCACTTCCAGCTTAGCTGTGCAGAAGAAGAACAACAAGAAGAAGAAATATCTCGGAATATGTCCGTCAGGCCCCTTCCCTTGAGATAAATCTGCAAATATCTCGGAAACAAAGCGAGCTATGGCAAAATATTAAGAGACCTTTTTTGTAGAGAATTAAGTTTCCTACTTTTTATCTTCTATGATATTTTTTGATCAGATGCGTAGTTCTCGAGATATATCAAGATATTTAAAAGTTCCGAAGCCGCACCAACATAATAGAGATACAGAAACGCCGTGGCCCCTTTCTTTGAGATAACTCTGCACTATTGCGAGCTGCAAATGCCACTTCCAGCTTAGCTGTGCAGAGGAAGAACAACAAGAAGAAGAAATATCTCGAAATATGTCCGTCAGGCCAGTTCCTTTGAGATGAATCTGCAAATATCTCGGAAACGAAGCGAGCTATGGCAAAATGTTAAGAGACGTTTTTTATAGAGAATTATGTTTCCTACAATTTATGTTCTATGATATTTTTTGATCAGAAGCGTAGTTTTCGAGATACATCGAGATATTTAAAAGTTCCGAAGCCGCACCAACATAATAGAGATACAGAAACACCGTGGCCCCTTTCTTTGAGATAACTCTGCACTAGTGCGAGCCGCAAATGCCACTTCCAGCTTAGCTGTGCAGAAGAACAACAAGAAGAAGAAATATCTCGAAATATGTCCGTCAGGCCCCTTCCCTTGAGATAAATCTGCAAATATCTCGGAAACGAAGAGAGCTATGGCAAAATGTTAAGAGACCTTTTTTGTAGAGAATTAAGTTTCCTACTTTTTATGTTCTATGATATTTTTTGATCAGATGCGTAGTTCTCGAGATATATCAAGATATTTAAAAGTTCCGAAGCCGCACCAACATAATAGAGATACAGAAACACCGTGGCCCCTTTCGTTGAGATAACTCTGCACTAGTGCGAGCCGCAAATGCCACTTCCAGCTTAGCTGTGCAGAAGAAGAACAACAAGAAGAAGAAATATCTCGAAATATGTCCGTCAGGCCCCTTCCCTTGAGATAAATCTGCAAATATCTCGGAAACGAAGCGAGCTATGGCAAAATGTTAACAGACCTTTTTTGTAGAGAATTAAGTTTCCTACTTTTTATGTTCTATGATATTTTTTGATCAGATGCGTAGTTCTCGAGATATATCAAGATATTTAAAAGTTCCGAAGTCGCACCAACATAATAGAGATACAGAAACACCGTGGCCCCTTTCTTTGAGATAACTCTGCACTATTGCGAGCTGCAAATGCCACTTCCAGCTTAGCTGTGCAGAGGAAGAACAACAAGAAGAAGAAGTATCTCGAAATATGTCCGTCAGGCCCGTTCCTTTGAGCTGAATCTGCAAATATCTCGGAAACGAAGCGAGCTATGGCAAAATGTTAAGAGACGTTTTTTGTAGAGAATTATCTTTCCTACAATTTATGTTCTATGATATTTTTTGATCAGAAGCGTAGTTTTCGAGATATATCGAGATATTTAAAAGTTCCGAAGCCGCACGAACATAATAGAGATACAGAAACACCGTGGCCCCTTTCTTTGAGATAACTCTGCACTAGTGCGAGCCGCAAATGCCACTTCCAGCTTAGCTGTGCAGATGAAGAACAACAAGAAGAAGAAATATCTCGAAATATGTCCGTCAGGCCCCTTCCCTTGAGATAAATCTGCAAATATCTCGGAAACCAAGCGAGCTATGGCAAAATGTTAAGAGACCTTTTTTGTAGAGAATTAAGTTTCCTACTTTTTATGTTCTATGATATTTTTTGATCAGATGCGTAGTTCTCGAGATATATCAAGATATTTAAAAGTTCCGAAGCCGCACCAACATAATAGAGATACAGAAACGCCGTGGCCCCTTTCTTTGAGATAACTCTGCACTATTGCGAGCTGCAAATGCCACTTCCAGCTTAGCTGTGCAGAGGAAGAACAACAAGAAGAAGAAATATCTCGAAATATGTCCGTCAGGCCAGTTCCTTTGAGATGAATCTGCAAATATCTCGGAAACGAAGCGAGCTATGGCAAAATGTTAAGAGACGTTTTTTATAGAGAATTATGTTTCCTACAATTTATGTTCTATGATATTTTTTGATCAGAAGCGTAGTTTTCGAGATACATCGAGATATTTAAAAGTTCCGAAGCCGCACCAACATAATAGAGATACAGAAACACCGTGGCCCCTTTCTTTGAGATAACTCTGCACTAGTGCGAGCCGCAAATGCCACTTCCAGCTTAGCTGTGCAGAAGAAGAACAACAAGAAGAAGAAATATCTCGAAATATGTCCGTCAGGCCCCTTCCCTTGAGATAAATCTGCAAATATCTCGGAAACGAAGAGAGCTATGGCAAAATGTTAAGAGACCTTTTTTGTAGAGAATTAAGTTTCCTACTTTTTATGTTCTATGATATTTTTTGATCAGATGCGTAGTTCTCGAGATATATCAAGATATTTAAAAGTTCCGAAGCCGCACCAACATAATAGAGATACAGAAACACCGTGGCCCCTTTCTTTGAGATAACTCTGCACTATTGCGAGCTGTAAATGCCAGTTCCAGCTTAGCTGTGCAGAAGAAGAACAACAAGAAGAAGAAATATCTCGAAATATGTCCGTCAGGCCCCTTCCCTTGAGATATATCTGCAAATATCTCGGAAACGAAGCGAGCTATGGCAAAATGTTGAGAGACCTTTTTTGTAGAGAATTATGTTTCCTACAATTTATGTTCTATGATATTTTTTGATCAGAAGCGTAGTTTTCGAGATATATCGAGATATTTAAAAGTTCCGAAGCCGCACCAACATAATAGAGATACAGAAACACCGTGGCCCCTTTCGTTGAGATAACTCTGCACTAGTGCGAGCCGCAAATGCCACTTCCAGCTTAGCTGTGCAGAAGAAGAACAACAAGAAGAAGAAATATCTCGAAATATGTCCGTCAGGCCCCTTCCCTTGAGATAAATCTGCACATATCTCGGAAACGAAGCGAGCTATGGCAAAATGTTAAGAGACGTTTTTTGTAGAGAATTATGTTTCCTACAATTTATGTTCTATGATATTTTTTGATCAGAAGCGTAGTTTTCGAGATATATCGAGATATTTAAAAGTTCCGAAGCCGCACCAACATAATAGGGATACAGAAACACCGTGGCCCCTTTCTTTGAGATAACTCTGCACTAGTGCGAGCCGCAAATGCCACTTCCAGCTTAGCTGTGCAGAAGAAGAACAACAAGAAGAAGAAATATCTCGAAATATGTCCGTCAGGCCCCTTCCCTTGAGATAAATCTGCAAATATCTCGGAAACGAAGCGAGCTATGACAAAATGTTAAGAGACCTTTTTTGTAGAGAATTAAGTTTCCTACTTTTTATGTTCTATGATATTTTTTGATCAGATGCGTAGTTTTCGAGATATATCGAGATATTTAAAAGTTCCGAAGCCGCACCAACATAATAGGGATACAGAAACACCGTGGCCCCTTTCTTTGAGATAACTCTGCACTATTGCGAGCTGTAAATGCCACTTCCAGCTTAGCTGTGCAGAAGAAGAACAACAAGAAGAAGAAATATCTCGAAATATGTCCGTCAGGCCCCTTCCCTTGAGATAAATCTGCACATATCTCGGAAACGAAGCGAGCTATGGCAAAATGTTAAGAGACGTTTTTTGTAGAGAATTATGTTTCCTACAATTTATGTTGTATGATATTTTTTGATCAGAAGCGTAGTTTTCGAGATATATCGAGATATTTAAAAGTTCCGAAGCCGCACCAACATAATAGGGATACAGAAACACCGTGGCCCCTTTCTTTGAGATAACTCTGCACTAGTGCGAGCCGCAAATGCCACTTCCAGCTTAGCTGTGCAGAAGAAGAACAACAAGAAGAAGAAATATCTCGAAATATGTCCGTCAGGCCCCTTCCCTTGAGATAAATCTGCAAATATCTCGGAAACGAAGCGAGCTATGGCAAAATGTTAAGAGACCTTTTTTGTAGAGAATTAACTTTCCTACTTTTTATGTTCTATGATATTTTTTGATCAGATGCGTAGTTCTCGAGATATATCAAGATATTTAAAAGTTCCGAAGCCGCACCAACATAATAGAGATACAGAAACACCGTGGCCCCTTTCTTTGAGATAACTCTGCACTATTGCGAGCTGTAAATGCCACTTCCAGCTTAGCTGTGCAGAAGATGAACAACAAGAAGAAGAAATATCTCGAAATATGTCCGTCAGGCCCCTTCCCTTGAGATAAATCTGCAAATATCTCGGAAACGAAGCGAGCTATGGCAAAATGTTAACAGACCTTTTTTGTAGAGAATTAAGTTTCCTACTTTTTATGTTCTATGATATTTTTTGATCAGATGCGTAGTTCTCGAGATATATCAAGATATTTAAAAGTTCCGAAGTCGCACCAACATAATAGAGATACAGAAACACCGTGGCCCCTTTCTTTGAGATAACTCTGCACTATTGCGAGCTGCAAATGCCACTTCCAGCTTAGCTGTGCAGAGGAAGAACAACAAGAAGAAGAAGTATCTCGAAATATGTCCGTCAGGCCCGTTCCTTTGAGCTGAATCTGCAAATATCTCGGAAACGAAGCGAGCTATGGCAAAATGTTAAGAGACGTTTTTTGTAGAGAATTATCTTTCCTACAATTTATGTTCTATGATATTTTTTGATCAGAAGCGTAGTTTTCGAGATATATCGAGATATTTAAAAGTTCCGAAGCCGCACGAACATAATAGAGATACAGAAACACCGTGGCCCCTTTCTTTGAGATAACTCTGCACTAGTGCGAGCCGCAAATGCCACTTCCAGCTTAGCTGTGCAGATGAAGAACAACAAGAAGAAGAAATATCTCGAAATATGTCCGTCAGGCCCCTTCCCTTGAGATAAATCTGCAAATATCTCGGAAACCAAGCGAGCTATGGCAAAATGTTAAGAGACCTTTTTTGTAGAGAATTAAGTTTCCTACTTTTTATGTTCTATGATATTTTTTGATCAGATGCGTAGTTCTCGAGATATATCAAGATATTTAAAAGTTCCGAAGCCGCACCAACATAATAGAGATACAGAAACGCCGTGGCCCCTTTCTTTGAGATAACTCTGCACTATTGCGAGCTGCAAATGCCACTTCCAGCTTAGCTGTGCAGAGGAAGAACAACAAGAAGAAGAAATATCTCGAAATATGTCCGTCAGGCCAGTTCCTTTGAGATGAATCTGCAAATATCTCGGAAACGAAGCGAGCTATGGCAAAATGTTAAGAGACGTTTTTTATAGAGAATTATGTTTCCTACAATTTATGTTCTATGATATTTTTTGATCAGAAGCGTAGTTTTCGAGATACATCGAGATATTTAAAAGTTCCGAAGCCGCACCAACATAATAGAGATACAGAAACACCGTGGCCCCTTTCTTTGAGATAACTCTGCACTAGTGCGAGCCGCAAATGCCACTTCCAGCTTAGCTGTGCAGAAGAAGAACAACAAGAAGAAGAAATATCTCGAAATATGTCCGTCAGGCCCCTTCCCTTGAGATAAATCTGCAAATATCTCGGAAACGAAGAGAGCTATGGCAAAATGTTAAGAGACCTTTTTTGCAGAGAATTAAGTTTCCTACTTTTTATGTTCTATGATATTTTTTGATCAGATGCGTAGTTCTCGAGATATATCAAGATATTTAAAAGTTCCGAAGCCGCACCAACATAATAGAGATACAGAAACACCGTGGCCCCTTTCTTTGAGATAACTCTGCACTATTGCGAGCTGTAAATGCCAGTTCCAGCTTAGCTGTGCAGAAGAAGAACAACAAGAAGAAGAAATATCTCGAAATATGTCCGTCAGGCCCCTTCCCTTGAGATATATCTGCAAATATCTCGGAAACGAAGCGAGCTATGGCAAAATGTTGAGAGACCTTTTTTGTAGAGAATTATGTTTCCTACAATTTATGTTCTATGATATTTTTTGATCAGAAGCGTAGTTTTCGAGATATATCGAGATATTTAAAAGTTCCGAAGCCGCACCAACATAATAGAGATACAGAAACACCGTGGCCCCTTTCGTTGAGATAACTCTGCACTAGTGCGAGCCGCAAATGCCACTTCCAGCTTAGCTGTGCAGAAGAAGAACAACAAGAAGAAGAAATATCTCGAAATATGTCCGTCAGGCCCCTTCCCTTGAGATAAATCTGCACATATCTCGGAAACGAAGCGAGCTATGGCAAAATGTTAAGAGACGTTTTTTGTAGAGAATTATGTTTCCTACAATTTATGTTCTATGATATTTTTTGATCAGAAGCGTAGTTTTCGAGATATATCGAGATATTTAAAAGTTCCGAAGCCGCACCAACATAATAGGGATACAGAAACACCGTGGCCCCTTTCTTTGAGATAACTCTGCACTAGTGCGAGCCGCAAATGCCACTTCCAGCTTAGCTGTGCAGAAGAAGAACAACAAGAAGAAGAAATATCTCGAAATATGTCCGTCAGGCCCCTTCCCTTGAGATAAATCTGCAAATATCTCGGAAACGAAGCGAGCTATGACAAAATGTTAAGAGACCTTTTTTGTAGAGAATTAAGTTTCCTACTTTTTATGTTCTATGATATTTTTTGATCAGATGCGTAGTTTTCGAGATATATCGAGATATTTAAAAGTTCCGAAGCCGCACCAACATAATAGGGATACAGAAACACCGTGGCCCCTTTCTTTGAGATAACTCTGCACTATTGCGAGCTGTAAATGCCACTTCCAGCTTAGCTGTGCAGAAGAAGAACAACAAGAAGAAGAAATATCTCGAAATATGTCCGTCAGGCCCCTTCCCTTGAGATAAATCTGCAAATATCTCGGAAACGAAGCGAGCTATGGCAAAATGTTAACAGACCTTTTTTGTAGAGAATTAAGTTTCCTACTTTTTATGTTCTATGATATTTTTTGATCAGATGCGTAGTTTTCGAGATATATCGAGATATTTAAAAGTTCCGAAGCCGCACCAACATAATAGGGATACAGAAACACCGTGGCCCCTTTCTTTGAGATAACTCTGCACTATTGCGAGCTGTAAATGCCACTTCCAGCTTAGCTGTGCAGAAGAAGAACAACAAGAAGAAGAAATATCTCGAAATATGTCCGTCAGGCCCCTTCCCTTGAGATAAATCTGCAAATATCTCGGAAACGAAGCGAGCTATGGCAAAATGTTAACAGACCTTTTTTGTAGAGAATTAAGTTTCCTACTTTTTATGTTCTATGATATTTTTTGATCAGATGCGTAGTTCTCGAGATATATCAAGATATTTAAAAGTTCCGAAGCCGCACCAACATAATAGAGATACAGAAACACCGTGGCCCCTTTCTTTGAGATAACTCTGCACTATTGCGAGCTGCAAATGCCACTTCCAGCTTAGCTGTGCAGAGGAAGAACAACAAGAAGAAGAAGTATCTCGAAATATGTCCGTCAGGCCCGTTCCTTTGAGCTGAATCTGCAAATATCTCGGAAACGAAGCGAGCTATGGCAAAATGTTAAGAGACGTTTTTTGTAGAGAATTATCTTTCCTACAATTTATGTTCTATGATATTTTTTGATCAGAAGCGTAGTTTTCGAGATATATCGAGATATTTAAAAGTTCCGAAGCCGCACCAACATAATAGAGATACAGAAACACCGTGGCCCCTTTCTTTGAGATAACTCTGCACTAGTGCGAGCCGCAAATGCCACTTCCAGCTTAGCTGTGCAGAAGAAGAACAACAAGAAGAAGAAATATCTCGAAATATGTCCGTCAGGCCCCTTCCCTTGAGATAAATCTGCAAATATCTCGGAAACCAAGCGAGCTATGGCAAAATGTTAAGAGACCTTTTTTGTAGAGAATTAAGTTTCCTACTTTTTATGTTCTATGATATTTTTTGATCAGATGCGTAGTTCTCGAGATATATCAAGATATTTAAAAGTTCCGAAGCCGCACCAACATAATAGAGATACAGAAACACCGTGGCCCCTTTCTTTGAGATAACTCTGCACTAGTGCGAGCCGCAAATGCCACTTCCAGCTTAGCTGTGCAGAAGAAGAACAACAAGAAGAAGAAATATCTCGAAATATGTCCGTCAGGCCCCTTCCCTTGAGATAAATCTGCAAATATCTCGGAAACGAAGCGAGCTATGGCAAAATGTTAAGAGACCTTTTTTGTAGAGAATTAAGTTTCCTACTTTTTATGTTCTATGATATTTTTTGATCAGATGCGTAGTTTTCGAGATATATCGAGATATTTAAAAGTTCCGAAGCCGCACCAACATAATAGGGATACAGAAACACCGTGGCCCCTTTCTTTGAGATAACTCTGCACTAGTGCGAGCCGCAAATGCCACTTCCAGCTTAGCTGTGCAGAAGAAGAACAACAAGAAGAAGAAATATCTCGAAATATGTCCGTCAGGCCCCTTCCCTTGAGATAAATCTGCAAATATCTCGGAAACGAAGCGAGCTATGGCAAAATGTTAAGAGACCTTTTTTGTAGAGAATTAAGTTTCCTACTTTTTATGTTCTATGATATTTTTTGATCAGATGCGTAGTTCTCGAGATATATCAAGATATTTAAAAGTTCCGAAGCCGCACCAACATAATAGAGATACAGAAACACCGTGGCCCCTTTCTTTGAGATAACTCTGCACTAGTGCGAGCCGCAAATGCCACTTCCAGCTTAGCTGTGCAGAAGAAGAACAACAAGAAGAAGAAATATCTCGAAATATGTCCGTCAGGCCCCTTCCCTTGAGATAAATCTGCAAATATCTCGGAAACGAAGCGAGCTATGGCAAAATGTTAAGAGACCTTTTTTGTAGAGAATTAAGTTTCCTACTTTTTATGTTCTATGATATTTTTTGATCAGATGCGTAGTTTTCGAGATATATCGAGATATTTAAAAGTTCCGAAGCCGCACCAACATAATAGGGATACAGAAACACCGTGGCCCCTTTCTTTGAGATAACTCTGCACTAGTGCGAGCCGCAAATGCCACTTCCAGCTTAGCTGTGCAGAAGAAGAACAACAAGAAGAAGAAATATCTCGAAATATGTCCGTCAGGCCCCTTCCCTTGAGATAAATCTGCAAATATCTCGGAAACGAAGCGAGCTATGGCAAAATGTTAAGAGACCTTTTTTGTAGAGAATTAAGTTTCCTACTTTTTATGTTCTATGATATTTTTTGATCAGATGCGTAGTTCTCGAGATATATCAAGATATTTAAAAGTTCCGAAGCCGCACCAACATAATAGAGATACAGAAACACCGTGGCCCCTTTCTTTGAGATAACTCTGCACTATTGCGAGCTGTAAATGCCACTTCCAGCTTAGCTGTGCAGAAGAAGAACAACAAGAAGAAGAAATATCTCGAAATATGTCCGTCAGGCCCCTTCCCTTGAGATAAATCTGCAAATATCTCGGAAACGAAGCGAGCTATGGCAAAATGTTAACAGACCTTTTTTGTAGAGAATTAAGTATCCTACTTTTTATGTTCTATGATATTTTTTGATCAGATGCGTAGTTCTCGAGATATATCAAGATATTTAAAAGTTCCGAAGCCGCACCAACATAATAGAGATACAGAAACACCGTGGCCCCTTTCTTTGAGATAACTCTGCACTATTGCGAGCTGCAAATGCCACTACCAGGTTAGCTGTGCAGAGGAAGAACAACAAGAAGAAGAAGTATCTCGAAATATGTCCGTCAGGCCCGTTCCTTTGAGCTGAATCTGCAAATATCTCGGAAACGAAGCGAGCTATGGCAAAATGTTAAGAGACGTTTTTTGTAGAGAATTATCTTTCCTACAGTTTATGTTCTATGATATTTTTTGATCAGAAGCGTAGTTTTCGAGATATATCGAGATATTTAAAAGTTCCGAAGCCGCACCAACATAATAGAGATACAGAAACACCGTGGCCCCTTTCTTTGAGATAACTCTGCACTAGTGCGAGCCGCAAATGCCACTTCCAGCTTAGCTGTGCAGAAGAAGAACAACAAGAAGAAGAAATATCTCGAAATATGTCCGTCAGGCCCCTTCCCTTGAGATAAATCTGCAAATATCTCGGAAACGAAGCGAGCTACGGCAAAATGTTAAGAGACCTTTTTTGTAGAAAATTAGGTTTCCTACTTTTTATGTTCTATGATATTTTTTGATCAGATGCGTAGTTCTCGAGATATATCAAGATATTTAAAAGTTCCGAAGCCGCACCAACATAATAGAGATACAGAAACACCGTGGCCCCTTTCTTTGCGATAACTCTGCACTATTGCGAGCTGCAAATGCCACTTCCAGCTTAGCTGTGCAGAAGAAGAACAACAAGAAGAAGAAATATCTCGAAATATGTCCGTCAGGCCCCTTCCCTTGAGATAAATCTGCAAATATCTCGGAAACCAAGCGAGCTATGGCAAAATGTTAAGAGACCTTTTTTGTAGAGAATAATGTTTCCTACAATTTACGTTCTATGATATTTTTTGATCAGAAGCGTAGTTTTCGAGATATATCGAGATATTTAAAAGTTCCGAAGCCGCACCAACATAATAGAGATACAGAAACACCGTGGCCCCTTTCTTTGAGATAACTCTGCACTATTGCGACCTGCAAATGCCACTTCCAGCTCAGCTGTGCAGAAGAAGAACAACAAGAAGAAGAAATATCTCGAAATATGCCCGTCAGGCCCCTTCCCTTGAGATATATCTGCAAATATCTCGGAAACGAAGCGAGCTATGGCAAAATGTTAAGAGACCTTTTTTGTAGAGAATTATGCTTCCTACAATTTATGTTCTATGATATTTTTTGATCAGAAGCGTAGTTTTCGAGGTATATCGAGATATTTAAAAGTTCCGAAGCCGCACCAACATAATAGAGATACAGAAACACCGTGGCCCCTTTCTTTGAGATAACTCTGCACTAGTGCGAGCCGCAAATGCCACTTCCAGCTTAGCTGTGCAGAAGAAGAACAACAAGAAGAAGAAATATCTCGAAATATGTCCGTCAGGTCCCTTGCCTTGAGCTAAATCTGCAAATATCTCGGAAACGATGCCAGCTATGGGAAAATGTTAAGAGACCTTTTTTGTAGAGAATTAAGTTTCCTACTTTTTATGTTCTATGATATTTTTTGATCAGATGCGTAGTTCTCGAGATATATCAAGATATTTAAAAGTTCCGAAGCCGCACCAACATAATAGAGATACAGAAACACCGTGGCCCCTTTCTTTGAGATAACTCTGCACTATTGCGAGCTGCAAATGCCACTTCCAGCTTAGCTGTGCAGAAGAAGAACAACTAGAAGAAGAAATATCTCGAAATATGTCCGTCAGGCCCCTTCCCTTGAGATATATCTGCAAATATCTCGGAAACGAACAGAGCTACGGCAAAATGTTAAGAGACCTTTTTTGTAGAGAATTAAGTTTCCTACTTTTCATGTTCTATGATATTTTTTGATCAGATGCGTAGTTCTCGAGATATATCAAGATATTTAAAAGTTCCGAAGCCGCACCAACGTAATAGAGATACAGAAACACCGTGGCCCCTTTCTTTGAGATAACTCTGCACTATTGCGGGCTGTAAATGCCACTTCCAGCTTAGCTGTGCAGAAGAAGAACAACAAGAAGAAGAAATATCTCGAAATATGTCCATCAGGACCCTTCCCTTGAGATAAATCTGCAAATATCTCGGAAACGAAATGAGCTATGGCAAAATGTTAAGAGACCTTTTTTGTAGAGAATTATGTTTCCTACAATTTATGTTCTATGATATTTTTTGATCAGAAGCGTAGTTTTCGAGATATATCGAGATATGTAAAAGTTCCGAAGCCGCAACAACATAATAGAGATACAGAAACACGGTGGCCCCTTTCTTTGGGATAACTCTGCACTCTTGCGAGCTGCAAATGCCACTTCCAGCTTAGCTGTGCAGAAGAAGAACAACAAGAAGAAGAAATATCTCGAAATATGTCCGTCAGGCCACTTCCCTTGAGATAAATCTGCAAATATCTCGGAAACGAAGCGAGCTATGGCAAAATGTTAAGAGACCTTTTTTGTAGAGAATTAAGTTTCCTACTTTTTATGTTCGATGATATTTTTTGATCAGATGCGTAGTTCTCGAGATATATCAAGATATTTAAAAGTTCCGAAGCTGCACCAACATAATAGAGGTACAGAAACACCGTGGCCTCTTTCTTTGAGATAACTCTGCACTATTGCGAGCTGCAAATGCCACTTCGAGCTTAGCTGTGCAGAAGAAGGACAACAAGAAGAAGAAATATCTCGAAATATGTCCGTCAGGCCCCTTCCCTTGAGATAAATCTGCAAATATCTCGGAAACGAAGCGAGCTATGGCAAAATGTTAACAGACCTTTTTTGTAGAGAATTAAGTTTCCTACTTTTTATGTTCTATGATATTTTTTGATCAGATGCGTAGTTCTCGAGATATATCAAGATATTTAAAAGTTCCGAAGTCGCACCAACATAATAGAGATACAGAAACACCGTGGCCCCTTTCTTTGAGATAACTCTGCACTATTGCGAGCTGCAAATGCCACTTCCAGCTTAGCTGTGCAGAGGAAGAACAACAAGAAGAAGAAGTATCTCGAAATATGTCCGTCAGGCCCGTTCCTTTGAGCTGAATCTGCAAATATCTCGGAAACGAAGCGAGCTATGGCAAAATGTTAAGAGACGTTTTTTGTAGAGAATTATCTTTCCTACAATTTATGTTCTATGATATTTTTTGATCAGAAGCGTAGTTTTCGAGATATATCGAGATATTTAAAAGTTCCGAAGCCGCACGAACATAATAGAGATACAGAAACACCGTGGCCCCTTTCTTTGAGATAACTCTGCACTAGTGCGAGCCGCAAATGCCACTTCCAGCTTAGCTGTGCAGATGAAGAACAACAAGAAGAAGAAATATCTCGAAATATGTCCGTCAGGCCCCTTCCCTTGAGATAAATCTGCAAATATCTCGGAAACCAAGCGAGCTATGGCAAAATGTTAAGAGACCTTTTTTGTAGAGAATTAAGTTTCCTACTTTTTATGTTCTATGATATTTTTTGATCAGATGCGTAGTTCTCGAGATATATCAAGATATTTAAAAGTTCCGAAGCCGCACCAACATAATAGAGATACAGAAACGCCGTGGCCCCTTTCTTTGAGATAACTCTGCACTATTGCGAGCTGCAAATGCCACTTCCAGCTTAGCTGTGCAGAGGAAGAACAACAAGAAGAAGAAATATCTCGAAATATGTCCGTCAGGCCAGTTCCTTTGAGATGAATCTGCAAATATCTCGGAAACGAAGCGAGCTATGGCAAAATGTTAAGAGACGTTTTTTATAGAGAATTATGTTTCCTACAATTTATGTTCTATGATATTTTTTGATCAGAAGCGTAGTTTTCGAGATACATCGAGATATTTAAAAGTTCCGAAGCCGCACCAACATAATAGAGATACAGAAACACCGTGGCCCCTTTCTTTGAGATAACTCTGCACTAGTGCGAGCCGCAAATGCCACTTCCAGCTTAGCTGTGCAGAAGAAGAACAACAAGAAGAAGAAATATCTCGAAATATGTCCGTCAGGCCCCTTCCCTTGAGATAAATCTGCAAATATCTCGGAAACGAAGAGAGCTATGGCAAAATGTTAAGAGACCTTTTTTGTAGAGAATTAAGTTTCCTACTTTTTATGTTCTATGATATTTTTTGATCAGATGCGTAGTTCTCGAGATATATCAAGATATTTAAAAGTTCCGAAGCCGCACCAACATAATAGAGATACAGAAACACCGTGGCCCCTTTCTTTGAGATAACTCTGCACTATTGCGAGCTGTAAATGCCAGTTCCAGCTTAGCTGTGCAGAAGAAGAACAACAAGAAGAAGAAATATCTCGAAATATGTCCGTCAGGCCCCTTCCCTTGAGATATATCTGCAAATATCTCGGAAACGAAGCGAGCTATGGCAAAATGTTGAGAGACCTTTTTTGTAGAGAATTATGTTTCCTACAATTTATGTTCTATGATATTTTTTGATCAGAAGCGTAGTTTTCGAGATATATCGAGATATTTAAAAGTTCCGAAGCCGCACCAACATAATAGAGATACAGAAACACCGTGGCCCCTTTCGTTGAGATAACTCTGCACTAGTGCGAGCCGCAAATGCCACTTCCAGCTTAGCTGTGCAGAAGAAGAACAACAAGAAGAAGAAATATCTCGCAATATGTCCGTCAGGCCCCTTCCCTTGAGATAAATCTGCACATATCTCGGAAACGAAGCGAGCTATGGCAAAATGTTAAGAGACGTTTTTTGTAGAGAATTATGTTTCCTACAATTTATGTTCTATGATATTTTTTGATCAGAAGCGTAGTTTTCGAGATATATCGAGATATTTAAAAGTTCCGAAGCCGCACCAACATAATAGGGATACAGAAACACCGTGGCCCCTTTCTTTGAGATAACTCTGCACTAGTGCGAGCCGCAAATGCCACTTCCAGCTTAGCTGTGCAGAAGAAGAACAACAAGAAGAAGAAATATCTCGAAATATGTCCGTCAGGCCCCTTCCCTTGAGATAAATCTGCAAATATCTCGGAAACGAAGCGAGCTATGGCAAAATGTTAAGAGACCTTTTTTGTAGAGAATTAAGTTTCCTACTTTTTATGTTCTATGATATTTTTTGATCAGATGCGTAGTTTTCGAGATATATCGAGATATTTAAAAGTTCCGAAGCCGCACCAACATAATAGGGATACAGAAACACCGTGGCCCCTTTCTTTGAGATAACTCTGCACTATTGCGAGCTGTAAATGCCACTTCCAGCTTAGCTGTGCAGAAGAAGAACAACAAGAAGAAGAAATATCTCGAAATATGTCCGTCAGGCCCCTTCCCTTGAGATAAATCTGCAAATATCTCGGAAACGAAGCGAGCTATGGCAAAATGTTAACAGACCTTTTTTGTAGAGAATTAAGTTTCCTACTTTTTATGTTCTATGATATTTTTTGATCAGATGCGTAGTTTTCGAGATATATCGAGATATTTAAAAGTTCCGAAGCCGCACCAACATAATAGGGATACAGAAACACCGTGGCCCCTTTCTTTGAGATAACTCTGCACTATTGCGAGCTGTAAATGCCACTTCCAGCTTAGCTGTGCAGAAGAAGAACAACAAGAAGAAGAAATATCTCGAAATATGTCCGTCAGGCCCCTTCCCTTGAGATAAATCTGCAAATATCTCGGAAACGAAGCGAGCTATGGCAAAATGTTAACAGACCTTTTTTGTAGAGAATTAAGTTTCCTACTTTTTATGTTCTATGATATTTTTTGATCAGATGCGCAGTTCTCGAGATATATCAAGATATTTAAAAGTTCCGAAGCCGCACCAACATAATAGAGATACAGAAACACCGTGGCCCCTTTCTTTGAGATAACTCTGCACTATTGCGAGCTGCAAATGCCACTTCCAGCTTAGCTGTGCAGAGGAAGAACAACAAGAAGAAGAAGTATCTCGAAATATGTCCGTCAGGCCCGTTCCTTTGAGCTGAATCTGCAAATATCTCGGAAACGAAGCGAGCTATGGCAAAATGTTAAGAGACGTTTTTTGTAGAGAATTATCTTTCCTACAATTTATGTTCTATGATATTTTTTGATCAGAAGCGTAGTTTTCGAGATATATCGAGATATTTAAAAGTTCCGAAGCCGCACCAACATAATAGAGATACAGAAACACCGTGGCCCCTTTCTTTGAGATAACTCTGCACTAGTGCGAGCCGCAAATGCCACTTCCAGCTTAGCTGTGCAGAAGAAGAACAACAAGAAGAAGAAATATCTCGAAATATGTCCGTCAGGCCCCTTCCCTTGAGATAAATCTGCAAATATCTCGGAAACCAAGCGAGCTATGGCAAAATGTTAAGAGACCTTTTTTGTAGAGAATTAAGTTTCCTACTTTTTATGTTCTATGATATTTTTTGATCAGATGCGTAGTTCTCGAGATATATCAAGATATTTAAAAGTTCCGAAGCCGCACCAACATAATAGAGATACAGAAACACCGTGGCCCCTTTCTTTGAGATAACTCTGCACTAGTGCGAGCCGCAAATGCCACTTCCAGCTTAGCTGTGCAGAAGAAGAACAACAAGAAGAAGAAATATCTCGAAATATGTCCGTCAGGCCCCTTCCCTTGAGATAAATCTGCAAATATCTCGGAAACGAAGCGAGCTATGGCAAAATGTTAAGAGACCTTTTTTGTAGAGAATTAAGTTTCCTACTTTTTATGTTCTATGATATTTTTTGATCAGATGCGTAGTTTTCGAGATATATCGAGATATTTAAAAGTTCCGAAGCCGCACCAACATAATAGGGATACAGAAACACCGTGGCCCCTTTCTTTGAGATAACTCTGCACTAGTGCGAGCCGCAAATGCCACTTCCAGCTTAGCTGTGCAGAAGAAGAACAACAAGAAGAAGAAATATCTCGAAATATGTCCGTCAGGCCCCTTCCCTTGAGATAAATCTGCAAATATCTCGGAAACGAAGCGAGCTATGGCAAAATGTTAAGAGACCTTTTTTGTAGAGAATTAAGTTTCCTACTTTTTATGTTCTATGATATTTTTTGATCAGATGCGTAGTTCTCGAGATATATCAAGATATTTAAAAGTTCCGAAGCCGCACCAACATAATAGAGATACAGAAACACCGTGGCCCCTTTCTTTGAGATAACTCTGCACTATTGCGAGCTGTAAATGCCACTTCCAGCTTAGCTGTGCAGAAGAAGAACAACAAGAAGAAGAAATATCTCGAAATATGTCCGTCAGGCCCCTTCCCTTGAGATAAATCTGCAAATATCTCGGAAACGAAGCGAGCTATGGCAAAATGTTAACAGACCTTTTTTGTAGAGAATTAAGTATCCTACTTTTTATGTTCTATGATATTTTTTGATCAGATGCGTAGTTCTCGAGATATATCAAGATATTTAAAAGTTCCGAAGCCGCACCAACATAATAGAGATACAGAAACACCGTGGCCCCTTTCTTTGAGATAACTCTGCACTATTGCGAGCTGCAAATGCCACTACCAGCTTAGCTGTGCAGAGGAAGAACAACAAGAAGAAGAAGTATCTCGAAATATGTCCGTCAGGCCCGTTCCTTTGAGCTGAATCTGCAAATATCTCGGAAACGAAGCGAGCTATGGCAAAATGTTAAGAGACGTTTTTTGTAGAGAATTATCTTTCCTACAATTTATGTTCTATGATATTTTTTGATCAGAAGCGTAGTTTTCGAGATATATCGAGATATTTAAAAGTTCCGAAGCCGCACCAACATAATAGAGATACAGAAACACCGTGGCCCCTTTCTTTGAGATAACTCTGCACTAGTGCGAGCCGCAAATGCCACTTCCAGCTTAGCTGTGCAGAAGAAGAACAACAAGAAGAAGAAATATCTCGAAATATGTCCGTCATGCCCCTTCCCTTGAGATAAATCTGCAAATATCTCGGAAACGAAGCGAGCTATGGCAAAATGTTAAGAGACCTTTTTTGTAGAGAATTAAGTTTCCTACTTTTTATGTTCTATGATATTTTTCGATCAGAGGCGTAGTTCTCGAGATATATCAAGATATTTAAAAGTTCCGAAGCCGCACCAACATAATAGAGATACAGAAACACCATGGCCCCTCTCTGTGAGATAACTCTGCACGATTGCGAGCTGGAAATGCCACTTCCAGTTTAGCTGTGCAGAAGAAGAACAACAAGAAGAAGAAATATCTCGAAATATGTCCGTCAGGCCCCTTCCCTTGAGATAAATCTGCAAATATCTCGGAAACGAAGCGAGCTACGGCAAAATGTTAAGAGACCTTTTTTGTAGAAAATTAGGTTTCCTACTTTTTATGTTCTATGATATTTTTTGATCAGATGCGTAGTTCTCGAGATATATCAAGATATTTAAAAGTTCCGAAGCCGCACCAACATAATAGAGATACAGAAACACCGTGGCCCCTTTCTTTGCGATAACTCTGCACTATTGCGAGCTGCAAATGCCACTTCCAGCTTAGCTGTGCAGAAGAAGAACAACAAGAAGAAGAAATATCTCGAAATATGTCCGTCAGGCCCCTTCCCTTGAGATAAATCTGCAAATATCTCGGAAACCAAGCGAGCTATGGCAAAATGTTAAGAGACCTTTTTTGTAGAGAATAATGTTTCCTACAATTTACGTTCTATGATATTTTTTGATCAGAAGCGTAGTTTTCGAGATATATCGAGATATTTAAAAGTTCCGAAGCCGCACCAACATAATAGAGATACAGAAACACCGTGGCCCCTTTCTTTGAGATAACTCTGCACTATTGCGACCTGCAAATGCCACTTCCAGCTCAGCTGTGCAGAAGAAGAACAACAAGAAGAAGAAATATCTCGAAATATGCCCGTCAGGCCCCTTCCCTTGAGATATATCTGCAAATATCTCGGAAACGAAGCGAGCTATGGCAAAATGTTAAGAGACCTTTTTTGTAGAGAATTATGCTTCCTACAATTTATGTTCTATGATATTTTTTGATCAGAAGCGTAGTTTTCGAGGTATATCGAGATATTTAAAAGTTCCGAAGCCGCACCAACATAATAGAGATACAGAAACACCGTGGCCCCTTTCTTTGAGATAACTCTGCACTAGTGCGAGCCGCAAATGCCACTTCCAGCTTAGCTGTGCAGAAGAAGAACAACAAGAAGAAGAAATATCTCGAAATATGTCCGTCAGGTCCCTTCCCTTGAGCTAAATCTGCAAATATCTCGGAAACGATGCCAGCTATGGCAAAATGTTAAGAGACCTTTTTTGTAGAGAATTATGCTTCCTACAATTTATGTTCTATGATATTTTTTGATCAGAAGCGTAGTTTTCGAGGTATATCGAGATATTTAAAAGTTCCGAAGCCGCACCAACATAATAGAGATACAGAAACACCGTGGCCCCTTTCTTTGAGATAACTCTGCACTAGTGCGAGCCGCAAATGCCACTTCCAGCTTAGCTGTGCAGAAAAAGAACAACAAGAAGAAGAAATATCTCGAAATATGTCCGTCAGGCCCCTTCCCTTGAGATAAATCTGCAAATATCTCGGAAACGAAGAGAGCTATGGCAAAATGTTAAGAGACCTTTTTTGTAGAGAATTAAGTTTCCTACTTTTTATGTTCTATGATATTTTTTGATCAGATGCGTAGTTCTCGAGATATATCAAGATATTTAAAAGTTCCGAAGCCGCACCAACATAATAGAGATACAGAAACACCGTGGCCCCTTTCTTTGAGATAACTCTGCACTATTGCGAGCTGTAAATGCCAGTTCCAGCTTAGCTGTGCAGAAGAAGAACAACAAGAAGAAGAAATATCTCGAAATATGTCCGTCAGGCCCCTTCCCTTGAGATATATCTGCAAATATCTCGGAAACGAAGCGAGCTATGGCAAAATGTTGAGAGACCTTTTTTGTAGAGAATTATGTTTCCTATAATTTATGTTCTATGATATTTTTTGATCAGAAGCGTAGTTTTCGAGATATATCGAGATATTTAAAAGTTCCGAAGCCGCACCAACATAATAGAGATACAGAAACACCGTGGCCCCTTTCGTTGAGATAACTCTGCACTAGTGCGAGCCGCAAATGCCACTTCCAGCTTAGCTGTGCAGAAGAAGAACAACAAGAAGAAGAAATATCTCGCAATATGTCCGTCAGGCCCCTTCCCTTGAGATAAATCTGCACATATCTCGGAAACGAAGCGAGCTATGGCAAAATGTTAAGAGACGTTTTTTGTAGAGAATTATGTTTCCTACAATTTATGTTCTATGATATTTTTTGATCAGAAGCGTAGTTTTCGAGATATATCGAGATATTTAAAAGTTCCGAAGCCGCACCAACATAATAGGGATACAGAAACACCGTGGCCCCTTTCTTTGAGATAACTCTGCACTAGTGCGAGCCGCAAATGCCACTTCCAGCTTAGCTGTGCAGAAGAAGAACAACAAGAAGAAGAAATATCTCGAAATATGTCCGTCAGGCCCCTTCCCTTGAGATAAATCTGCAAATATCTCGGAAACGAAGCGAGCTATGGCAAAATGTTAAGAGACCTTTTTTGTAGAGAATTAAGTTTCCTACTTTTTATGTTCTATGATATTTTTTGATCAGATGCGTAGTTTTCGAGATATATCGAGATATTTAAAAGTTCCGAAGCCGCACCAACATAATAGGGATACAGAAACACCGTGGCCCCTTTCTTTGAGATAACTCTGCACTATTGCGAGCTGTAAATGCCACTTCCAGCTTAGCTGTGCAGAAGAAGAACAACAAGAAGAAGAAATATCTCGAAATATGTCCGTCAGGCCCCTTCCCTTGAGATAAATCTGCAAATATCTCGGAAACGAAGCGAGCTATGGCAAAATGTTAACAGACCTTTTTTGTAGAGAATTAAGTTTCCTACTTTTTATGTTCTATGATATTTTTTGATCAGATGCGTAGTTTTCGAGATATATCGAGATATTTAAAAGTTCCGAAGCCGCACCAACATAATAGGGATACAGAAACACCGTGGCCCCTTTCTTTGAGATAACTCTGCACTATTGCGAGCTGTAAATGCCACTTCCAGCTTAGCTGTGCAGAAGAAGAACAACAAGAAGAAGAAATATCTCGAAATATGTCCGTCAGGCCCCTTCCCTTGAGATAAATCTGCAAATATCTCGGAAACGAAGCGAGCTATGGCAAAATGTTAACAGACCTTTTTTGTAGAGAATTAAGTTTCCTACTTTTTATGTTCTATGATATTTTTTGATCAGATGCGTAGTTCTCGAGATATATCAAGATATTTAAAAGTTCCGAAGCCGCACCAACATAATAGAGATACAGAAACACCGTGGCCCCTTTCTTTGAGATAACTCTGCACTATTGCGAGCTGCAAATGCCACTTCCAGCTTAGCTGTGCAGAGGAAGAACAACAAGAAGAAGAAGTATCTCGAAATATGTCCGTCAGGCCCGTTCCTTTGAGCTGAATCTGCAAATATCTCGGAAACGAAGAGAGCTATGGCAAAATGTTAAGAGACGTTTTTTGTAGAGAATTATCTTTCCTACAATTTATGTTCTATGATATTTTTTGATCAGAAGCGTAGTTTTCGAGATATATCGAGATATTTAAAAGTTCCGAAGCCGCACCAACATAATAGAGATACAGAAACACCGTGGCCCCTTTCTTTGAGATAACTCTGCACTAGTGCGAGCCGCAAATGCCACTTCCAGCTTAGCTGTGCAGAAGAAGAACAACAAGAAGAAGAAATATCTCGAAATATGTCCGTCAGGCCCCTTCCCTTGAGATAAATCTGCAAATATCTCGGAAACCAAGCGAGCTATGGCAAAATGTTAAGAGACCTTTTTTGTAGAGAATTAAGTTTCCTACTTTTTATGTTCTATGATATTTTTTGATCAGATGCGTAGTTCTCGAGATATATCAAGATATTTAAAAGTTCCGAAGCCGCACCAACATAATAGAGATACAGAAACACCGTGGCCCCTTTCTTTGAGATAACTCTGCACTAGTGCGAGCCGCAAATGCCACTTCCAGCTTAGCTGTGCAGAAGAAGAACAACAAGAAGAAGAAATATCTCGAAATATGTCCGTCAGGCCCCTTCCCTTGAGATAAATCTGCAAATATCTCGGAAACGAAGCGAGCTATGGCAAAATGTTAAGAGACCTTTTTTGTAGAGAATTAAGTTTCCTACTTTTTATGTTCTATGATATTTTTTGTTCAGATGCGTAGTTTTCGAGATATATCGAGATATTTAAAAGTTCCGAAGCCGCACCAACATAATAGGGATACAGAAACACCGTGGCCCCTTTCTTTGAGATAACTCTGCACTAGTGCGAGCCGCAAATGCCACTTCCAGCTTAGCTGTGCAGAAGAAGAACAACAAGAAGAAGAAATATCTCGAAATATGTCCGTCAGGCCCCTTCCCTTGAGATAAATCTGCAAATATCTCGGAAACGAAGCGAGCTATGGCAAAATGTTAAGAGACCTTTTTTGTAGAGAATTAAGTTTCCTACTTTTTATGTTCTATGATATTTTTTGATCAGATGCGTAGTTCTCGAGATATATCAAGATATTTAAAAGTTCCGAAGCCGCACCAACATAATAGAGATACAGAAACACCGTGGCCCCTTTCTTTGAGATAACTCTGCACTATTGCGAGCTGTAAATGCCACTTCCAGCTTAGCTGTGCAGAAGAAGAACAACAAGAAGAAGAAATATCTCGAAATATGTCCGTCAGGCCCCTTCCCTTGAGATAAATCTGCAAATATCTCGGAAACGAAGCGAGCTATGGCAAAATGTTAACAGACCTTTTTTGTAGAGAATTAAGTATCCTACTTTTTATGTTCTATGATATTTTTTGATCGGATGCGTAGTTCTCGAGATATATCAAGATATTTAAAAGTTCCGAAGCCGCACCAACATAATAGAGATACAGAAACACCGTGGCCCCTTTCTTTGAGATAACTCTGCACTATTGCGAGCTGCAAATGCCACTACCAGCTTAGCTGTGCAGAGGAAGAACAACAAGAAGAAGAAGTATCTCGAAATATGTCCGTCAGGCCCGTTCCTTTGAGCTGAATCTGCAAATATCTCGGAAACGAAGCGAGCTATGGCAAAATGTTAAGAGACGTTTTTTGTAGAGAATTATCTTTCCTACAATTTATGTTCTATGATATTTTTTGATCAGAAGCGTAGTTTTCGAGATATATCGAGATATTTAAAAGTTCCGAAGCCGCACCAACATAATAGAGATACAGAAACACCGTGGCCCCTTTCTTTGAGATAACTCTGCACTAGTGCGAGCCGCAAATGCCACTTCCAGCTTAGCTGTGCAGAAGAAGAACAACAAGAAGAAGAAATATCTCGAAATATGTCCGTCATGCCCCTTCCCTTGAGATAAATCTGCAAATATCTCGGAAACGAAGCGAGCTATGGCAAAATGTTAAGAGACCTTTTTTGTAGAGAATTAAGTTTCCTACTTTTTATGTTCTATGATATTTTTCGATCAGAGGCGTAGTTCTCGAGATATATCGAGATATTTAAAAGTTCCGAAGCCGCACCAACATAATAGAGATACAGAAACACCGTGGCCCCTTTCTTTGAGATAACTCTGCACTATTGCGACCTGCAAATGCCACTTCCAGCTCAGCTGTGCAGAAGAAGAACAACAAGAAGAAGAAATATCTCGAAATATGCCCGTCAGGCCCCTTCCCTTGAGATATATCTGCAAATATCTCGGAAACGAAGCGAGCTATGGCAAAATGTTAAGAGACCTTTTTTGTAGAGAATTATGCTTCCTACAATTTATGTTCTATGATATTTTTTGATCAGAAGCGTAGTTTTCGAGGTATATCGAGATATTTAAAAGTTCCGAAGCCGCACCAACATAATAGAGATACAGAAACACCGTGGCCCCTTTCTTTGAGATAACTCTGCACTAGTGCGAGCCGCAAATGCCACTTCCAGCTTAGCTGTGCAGAAGAAGAACAACAAGAAGAAGAAATATCTCGAAATATGTCCGTCAGGTCCCTTCCCTTGAGCTAAATCTGCAAATATCTCGGAAACGATGCCAGCTATGGGAAAATGTTAAGAGACCTTTTTTGTAGAGAATTAAGTTTCCTACTTTTTATGTTCTATGATATTTTTTGATCAGATGCGTAGTTCTCGAGATATATCAAGATATTTAAAAGTTCCGAAGCCGCACCAACATAATAGAGATACAGAAACACCGTGGCCCCTTTCTTTGAGATAACTCTGCACTATTGCGAGCTGCAAATGCCACTTCCAGCTTAGCTGTGCAGAAGAAGAACAACTAGAAGAAGAAATATCTCGAAATATGTCCGTCAGGCCCCTTCCCTTGAGATATATCTGCAAATATCTCGGAAACGAAATGAGCTATGGCAAAATGTTAAGAGACCTTTTTTGTAGAGAATTATGTTTCCTACAATTTATGTTCTATGATATTTTTTGATCAGAAGCGTAGTTTTCGAGATATATCGAGATATGTAAAAGTTCCGAAGCCGCAACAACATAATAGAGATACAGAAACACCGTGGCCCCTTTCTTTGGGATAACTCTGCACTCTTGCGAGCTGCAAATGCCACTTCCAGCTTAGCTGTGCAGAAGAAGAACAACAAGAAGAAGAAATATCTCGAAATATGTCCGTCAGGCCACTTCCCTTGAGATAAATCTGCAAATATCTCGGAAACGAAGCGAGCTATGGCAAAATGTTAAGAGACCTTTTTTGTAGAGAATTAAGTTTCCTACTTTTTATGTTCGATGATATTTTTTGATCAGATGCGTAGTTCTCGAGATATATCAAGATATTTAAAAGTTCCGAAGCTGCACCAACATAATAGAGGTACAGAAACACCGTGGCCTCTTTCTTTGAGATAACTCTGCACTATTGCGAGCTGCAAATGCCACTTCGAGCTTAGCTGTGCAGAAGAAGGACAACAAGAAGAAGAAATATCTCGAAATATGTCCGTCAGGCCCCTTCCCTTGAGATATATCTGCAAATATCTCGGAAACGAAATGAGCTATGGCAAAATGTTAAGAGACCTTTTTTGTAGAGAATTATGTTTCCTACAATTTATGTTCTATGATATTTTTTGATCAGATGCGTAGTTTTCGAGATATATCGAGATATGTAAAAGTTCCGAAGCCGCAACAACATAATAGAGATACAGAAACACCGTGGCCCCTTTCTTTGGGATAACTCTGCACTCTTGCGAGCTGCAAATGCCACTTCCAGCTTAGCTGTGCAGAAGAAGAACAACAAGAAGAAGAAATATCTCGAAATATGTCCGTCAGGCCACTTCCCTTGAGATAAATCTGCAAATATCTCGGAAACGAAGCGAGCTATGGCAAAATGTTAAGAGACCTTTTTTGTAGAGAATTAAGTTTCCTACTTTTTATGTTCGATGATATTTTTTGATCAGATGCGTAGTTCTCGAGATATATCAAGATATTTAAAAGTTCCGAAGCTGCACCAACATAATAGAGGTACAGAAACACCGTGGCCTCTTTCTTTGAGATAACTCTGCACTATTGCGAGCTGCAAATGCCACTTCGAGCTTAGCTGTGCAGAAGAAGGACAACAAGAAGAAGAAATATCTCGAAATATGTCCGTCAGGCCCCTTCCCTTGAGATATATCTGCAAATATCTCGGAAACGAAGAGAGCTACGGCAAAATGTTGAGAGACCTTTTTTGTAGAGAATTAAGTTTCCTACTTTTCATGTTCTATGATATTTTTTGATCAGATGCGTAGTTCTCGAGATATATCAAGATATTTAAAAGTTCCGAAGCCGCACCAACATAATAGAGATACAGAAACACCGTGGCCCCTTTCTTTGAGATAACTCTGCACTATTGCGAGCTGTAAATGCCACTTCCAGCTTAGCTGTGCAGAAGAAGAACAACAAGAAG